>NC_046317.1:88122761-88426769 GCF_009819535.1 Lacerta agilis
TTAAGTGCATTTCCACCTTTAAGATCGAGAATGTACAATCTAGTGATCATCTTCCCCTTGTAGCCAAGCTTTCCCTGAACTGGCAGTCGGAGGCTCATAGACATGCGACCCAGATGGTAACCAACGAAACTCTCCAAGTAAGAGGAATCAAATGGTCGGAGGCCCAGGCTCAAAGGTATCAGGAATTCTTTCAAAAAGAAATTCTTGGGCTCCATCCCAACATAGGCTCTGCCTCAGACGAGCATAGCATAGTGCTGAAATGCTTCCTTCATCTTACGACTGATCTTACGGCCTTCTTCAGGTTACCACCCCAAATAATAAATCGAAATGAATATACCTACGGTGCCCCCTGGTATAATTCTCAGTGCAAACAAGCAAGACAGCGCCTTCGTGCCATATATAATGTATATAAGACCTCTGGTGCATCTACTTTGCCAGCTAGTTATGCACAAGCCAAGCTAGTTTACAAACGCACGCAGAAAATGGCCAAACGTGAGTGGCAACACAATCGCTGGCAGGCTTTGATTACTGCTTCAAAATCGCACAGATCCAGGGAATTTTGGTCCTTGATCAACAGAAGGGTGAGGAAATACCCAAGGGCAGTCATCCCTGCACCGACATGGGAATTGTTCCTGAAGAAATGCTTCTCACAGGCAGATGCTCCCTCTGTCCACCTGATGCATCTGTTTACCCACCTACCTATTTGGCCTCCCACCGATCCTGATGAAATAGCCAAGCTAATAGCTCAGCTGAAACCGGGTAAAGCCCCAGGGTCCGACCTGATCCCTGCTGAAGCCATTAAACTACACCCAAAATGGTGGGCTGGCATCTTGGCCAAAACCTTCGATGCAATCAACGCTTCCGGCCTTATCCCCAAAATATGGAAGGAGGCCATTATAGTACCAATTCATAAAAAAGGATCTCCAACAGAACCGGAAAACTACCGTAACATCAGCCTCCTTTCAATCATAGGGAAAATCTATGCCCGCTTCTTGCTGACTAAACTATCGAGATGGGTAGATGAGACTAACCAGATTGGCCATGAACAAGCAGGGTTTAGAACTAAACGCTCTACAACCGACCATGCGATAGTTCTTTATCATCTTGCACGGAAGTACTCCTCCCCTCCCCGGGGCTACCTCTGTGCCGCCTTCT
Source organism: Lacerta agilis (assembly GCF_009819535.1). Classification (NCBI taxonomy): domain Eukaryota; kingdom Metazoa; phylum Chordata; class Lepidosauria; order Squamata; family Lacertidae; genus Lacerta; species Lacerta agilis. The sequence continues at coordinate 88,123,917 of NC_046317.1, forward strand.
TAGACTTAAAGGCAGCCTTTGACAGCGTTCCTAGAAATATCTTATGGGAGAAACTTGCGAAACAGGGTATTGATAGAAGACTCTTATGGCTTATAAGTCAGCTCCACGAAGGTACCCTTGCCAGAGTGAGACTTACTCCTGCGGGTGACCTCACAAATTCGATACCAATAAACAAGGGAGTTCGCCAAGGATGTATATTGGCTCCCTGTCTATTTAACCTATTCATCAGCGACATGCGAGCACCCCTAGTTAACTCATCTCCAAGTACACACGCGCCTAGACTAGCGGACTACCGCTGCCCACTCCTTTTATATGCGGACGATGCGGTAATTCTATCTTACTCACGTGTTGGACTAACCAGGGCTTTGAAGATCTTTGCCACGTATTGTCAACTCAACCAATTAACCATTAACCATGTTAAATCCAAGATTCTGATTTTCTCCAGAAGTCGGAGATTATACGAATGGAAGCTTGGTGGAGCAAAAATAGAGCAAGTTCTAAAATTTCAATACCTAGGAGTTATTTTTCAATACAATTTGGGGTGGAAAGCTCAAATTCAACACCTACTTAACAAGGCCAAAACTCTGTCATATGCGCTCCTCCGATTCTTTTTTTCGGAGGGAGCTTTGCATGTTCCCTCGGCCCTAAAGGTGTTCAAGGCAAAAGTGGTGACCGTGCTTGCTTATGCTGCCCCGCTTTGGGCTGCGATGACAGATCCTGCCCCTCTTGAGACGCTGCAAAATCAATTCCTACGTCGGCTCCTAATGCTCCCCCTGTGCGTAAGCAATGCAGCCATTCGACTAGAATTGAAGATTGCATCCCTAGAAACTTGCCTGTGGAAGCAAGTCTTCAATTATTGGTTAACATTGTGGCATAGATTACCAAACCACTACCTTGTCCAATGCTTATGGCGAGATGAATTCTCTAGCCTTTGGACTAGTAGAATTCATGCCAAACTCCTGAGTTATGGAATCTCTCCTTCAGATTCCCTAAAATTAGATCAAATTACTGCTCAAAGACTGATCCGCCAAAGACTGGATGACATCGATCTACAGCAAAATTATATGCTGGGGGGAGGTGTTTGTTCGCCCCAGAACATCGGTATCACTTTAACTTACCGCGTTCCATCATACCTCTCCTCCCTTTCGACTGTTGTCCATAGACTGGCCTTCACCAAAGCGAGGTTCAACGTTTTTCCCTCCAACGTCCTGAGACATAGATTCTCAAAGGGCCAAGCCTCCGCCATGTGTGAATGTGATAAGGAGACACTGGAGTCTCTCCAGCACATTATGTTCACTTGCCCCTTGTTCAATGTGCCACGGGCAAATTTGTTGGGGTCAATCATACAGAAACTAGAGGGCACCCCACCAGAATTCCACCTCGCCCAAATCTTGCAGGATAAGGATACTCATACGACCCTGAAAGTGGCAAGGTTCCTGGTCGCTGTCCTTACCCAAAAGCGACGCCAAGGAGCACTACAGGCTAGCTAAGGCGTAGTATGCCATTCTATTTTATTGTATTTTATTGTATTGTGGTGTTTTAGCGGCTGTTGTTCCCACTTGCACAAGTTGTTATCTATGTGTTTTTTTGTTTTTGTTTTTACTTGTATGGGCCTATGGCCGTAAATAAATTCTATTCTATTCATCTTAGCAAGCCTTAAATATAATTGATAAATATATTGCAACACAAAATGTTAAGTAGATGTCTCGCACTACCTCTGAGGCTGTCCCCAGGGAGCATAATGTGCCTGTTGGGAGCTACAGAATCATAGAATTGCAGAGATGGAAGGGACCCCCAAAGGTCCTCTAGTCCAACCCCTTGCAATGCAGGAAACTCAGCTAAAGTATCCGTGACAGGTAGCCATCGAACCTCTGCTTAAAAACCTCCAGCGGAGGAAAGAAGCTGGAGGTGGAGTTATTCTGTAGCCCTGAGACAGGCATCACGCCATATCTGATTAATTAATCAAACTTGCTTTGTTCTCCTAAATCGGATGCCTGTCACCTTTGAGGAATAACCTGCCCAGTTTTCCTGCTGTAGTTAGGCCAGAAAGCTGCATAAGACCATGTTTCCTTCCAGTCTCCCCACCAAAACTTCCCTATAATATTCCAACTCTCTATATGCTCTGTAGGGTTTTGTTTCTACAGTGCTTGGAGAGCAATTTGATGCTGCAGTTTATACATCTTCTAAATATTCTGCGCCCCAAGCAATCACAACTCCCGTGCTCAGGAACCAGGATGAATCATACACTCTGGAAAAGATTTGCACACATTTGGTTTGTTTCCCATAAATTATTGTTCTCTGCCCTCTGCAGCACAACACACAACCTGTTTAACTAAATCTCGCATTTGGACCAGAATGCCACAAAGTGGACTTCAGTATCGCAAGGTCATTAATCATTTTATTACATAAACAACAACAACAACAACAACCCAAGCACTGTATATGCCAGAGCAATTAACTGAACCTTGAAGAATCAAACTAGAATAAACCAACATTATTGGGTTGGGAGTTACAGGTAGGTAGCCGTGTTGGTCTGCCATAGTCAAAACAAAATAAAATAAAATAAAAATTCCTTCCAGTAGCACCAACTAAGTTTGTTCTTGGTATGAGCTTTCGTGTGCATGCACCCTTCTTCAGATGCATGCACACTTCTTCAGATGGGCTGGGAGTGCAACCCTGATTCTGAATACATAACACCCATAATTTTTTTAAAAATTACTTTTGCTCAGGGAGTTGCTGAAATTAATCTGTTGCTTGGATTTAGCAGACCCAGTGGGACAGGTGGGCAGGGAAGGGCAGATCCTGACCTGCAATTAACAAGGGTTTTCCTTCCAGAGAAGCACCATGACCCACAACCCAATGACGATGAAGATTTATCAATATGACTAATCAGCCCATCCAACTCCCGCAGCCGTCGTAATTGGTACATTCCGGCTGAAAAATGGACCACGTTGAAACTTGCTGCATCACGCTGTGAGCGTATGACAAGCTTCTATTTAGCAAAATGCCTTTGCTCCTCTTTTCATCTGCCTATATTCGATTACCCGCAGAGATTGTGGGAAGAAAAAGGCCGTATTTTCTAGCCTAGCACAGTAACGGCTCTGTTGCAGAACCTGATATGTCCTGAACTGGCTGGGCAGAAGGAGAAGTCATATTGTTTAAGGCCACAAAGGATGGGTTTCTCTTTTTTTAAGAGAGAGAAAGGCTTCCGAACTGCTATCTTCTGTTCCATAAGCCAAAGGACCCTCTCGTCTGTTATGCTAGCTCTCTAAAACAGAACAAAAAAACCCTAGTTAAGCGGCACCTTTGAAAAATATTATTAGGGCCAGACTCCATTTCCTACCCAAGCAATCGCATGGAAAGGAATACCGTCGCCACACACTGCCTTGCATCAGAAAATGGAGGCTGACAGCACCGAGTCATTTGGCTATTAATAGCAGCTTCACGTCCCTCTGCATATTTCTGCCGTGCCAGCGAAGGTGGCACAAGGCTTGCCTGGCGGATTCAAGGAAACGGCAGCTTATTTTAGAAGATACCAGACCTCGCTGCATCTCGGCAACTGGTACAGATCTCTTGCAAAGCTGCAGGGTCTAAGGTAGAGCTGTTTGCTCAGATGACGACTGTTTGCAGCAATGGCGAGGCGGCCACATCTAATGTGTTTTCAAAGCTCCGGCTTTCATTTTTGTATTTTTAAGTATCTAGACCTCATGATGGCACGTTTAAATAAACCTCGTGGCAAAAAAATAATAATCAAACGAGACAATCCTCGGTGCAAAACCATCCTTGTCTGCCCATGAAGATATTCTCATGGTTTATCTGTTCTATTAATTAAAACATAAATCCTGAGCTCTCTTCATTTGGACAACTAACATCTCATGTGAGAGAAATCCCGTTAAGATTTTTTAAAATTATCAGCTGGGGGGGGGGGAATGAATTGAAACCTTGGCCCCTCAAATAGTTTAACTGGGGCGGGGAGCGGGGGCAATAAAACCAGCCCATATGGGAACTCTTAAAATGTTTCCAAAAGATGCTCAAATCGACTTCGAAGCTTCTTCAAAGGAAGAATGTGCCACAGGTGAGAGGATACGCCCCCCCCATGCCTCTCTTGGTGCCGCCCCCCCAATACACAGAAAGGCTTGAGATAATCATGAACCAATTGTCCCTGCCCTTATTAGGTTGCCAGAAGTATCAGAAACCCATGGATACGACAAAGGGATGATATTGAATAAGCATGAAAGCGCCGTACGAAAAAGTTGCGATAGTTAAAGAGAGGGAACTTGATGTGGATGTAAAGAACCAAGGTGGGTGTACGGAGGATGCAGCAATGGGAAGGGCTAATGAAATAAACACACACAAAATGGAACGGTAGCTTAGGATACTATTCTCAGTGCTCGGGAAGGTGAAAGGAGAGTCAGGAAAGCCGGTGTGCTTTTTGACACTTGTGCATTTTGTTCCGTGTTAAGCCCTTTGGTCCCCAACGGTTCGGGGACCAAGGGCAATTTGCAGCTGATCTATGGGCCCCATCAGACATTAAGGAATCTGCCCTTGGAAATAGCACGCCCATTATATTTGAAGGAACAGTCAAGAAGGTCCCATTGAAAGAGAATTTACTGTGACCCCTCAAATGGTTCTTATATAAGGAGTCGGGATGTGCGGCTGTGGGCTGTGACAGGCACCGTCGGTGCATAACTAGCCGTTGCAAAAAGCAGGACGGAAAGAAACAAGGCCTGCTCATAAACATGCTGTCATTCCGCTTCCAAGATGCATGCATAAATAAATAACCACGCACCAACAACAGGAAAGTATTCTATGATCCACTTCAAATATGCAAAGTGCTGGACTTTCCGCACGCTGGCCTATTCTGCGTAATTTATTCTGCTCCTAGGAAGGAACAGGGACATTGGTCCCTGAGCTCTAGAAGATGTCTCTCAATCCACTCCTTCAAACCGCTAAGATTTTAGCAGTGCACTGCTGCTACCCACTTATTTCAGTGCCTGTCTTAAGGGCTGGAAACCTGCTAAGTTGTTGTGACGAAGAAGAGAAAACACAGCTGAATTTTGTTGAATTTACAGGCCACCATCAAGCTCCATTCTTGCACGGTGCAATCACAGATCAGTGATCTGCTTAGTTTTGAGGATCGCCTCCCCTATTTTGTTACCCACAAAGGTAGGAAATAGATGGGAAGGGGGTTCCTGCAGTACCCTCAGCAACTAGGTGAGAATCAGGGCAAAAAGTGCCCTCTTTTCCACCAATCCCTGCCCCACAGACAGCCTTTGGGGATCCCAATCTCTTGCCCATACGGCTCATGTAACCCAGCAGGCAATTTATAGTTCTAACTGCGACTGGCCTTGCAAGAGCGGCCTAAACTGAGCCTCGCACCGCTTACCTTTTTTACTAGAAGCCCCCACGATCTACCGAAGAACTGTAAATTTATAGCACCGGAGCGCAAAGTCAGGAACTCATGCGGCAGCCGTGCGGATGCCGCTGGGACCACAACTCCCAGCACACCTTGCTGCCTGGGGCTACTGGGAGTTGTAGTCCCAACAACATCTAAAGCAGTGGTGGCCGAACTTGGCTCTCCAGCTGCTTGGGGACTACAACTCCCATCATCCCTAGCTAACAGGACCAGTGGTCAGGGGTGATGGGAATTGGTAGTCCCAAAACTGCTGGAGGGCCACGTTTGGCCATCACTGTTGCAAGTTCCCCAACCAGGCATTGCTACTTTCACTGCATCCTCTTGCTCAACTAATAAAAATCTTAAATAAATTTTTAAAAAGAACCCAAGGAGGGGGCCTTGCAAGATTGTCCACTGAAGGAACCGTTTATATATATATTTTTGCAAGAACTTTGGCAACCAGCAAGAATAGGAATTTGGTCAGGACAGTGTCCCTGACAGTCCATGCACTACGCTCCACCCCCCCTGCCCAAACCTGAGTTATTAATTATGATTATTTATATAGCACTTTTGAATTATGGTGCTGGAGGAGACTCTTGAGAGTCCCATGGACTGCAAGAAGATCAAACCTATCCATTCTTAAAGAAATCAGCCCTGAGTGCTCACTAGAAGGACAGATCCTGAAGTTGAGGCTCCAGTACTTTGGCCACCTCATGAGAAGAGAAGACTCCCTGGAAAAGACCCTGATGCTGGGAAATGTTTAGTCGGAGTCAGACCACTGGTCCATCTACCTCAATATTGCCTACCCTGGCAGGCAGCGTCCCTCTAGTTTCAGGTTGGGAGCCTTTCCCCACATTTATCTGGAGATGCCGAGAACTGAACCTCTGGACCTTCTGCATGCCGAGCAGACGCTCTACCGCTGAGCTAGCACCCTCCCTAAAAAGCTGCCTTATACTGACTCAAACCAAAGATCCACCTGACTCAATATTGTCTGGCAGAAGCTCCAATTTCAACTTGAAGTTGACACTGGGGAAGGCAACAAAAGAGTGGTGAAAGAAACGGAGGGATGGGTAAACAGAGTAAGAATATTGTTCCAGTTGCATGAGCCAGCAGATGGTGGGGAGAATTAAAGGAAAGCGGGAATCTTCTTTCCTGGTTTAAGCCCAGAAATAGGACACGCAAGTCTGTCTCACCATTCCATCCCCATTTCCTCCATGGAAGGAAGAAGACTCCCTTCCCATCCGTTCTGCCTTTTGCCTCCTTGGGAAATATAGGAAGGGGGGAAAGCAGGGCAGAGGGAGATTCATTCTCATTGACCCCCCTCCCCCTAGAGAAGACTGTAGGTAGAGAAGTGGAGAGGATTCAGGAGGGGATTTCCTTCTTCCCTCGTTTCATCTCATCTCCCCTTCCCTATAATCCCTCACCTGCTGTTGCCATTTTAAAGATGCATCAGTGAGGCTAAAATGACACACCCCGGGCGTCACAATTTATTCGTGGGCTCAGATCAAACGCTTACTCCCTTCCTTCCCGCTACAGAACATCGCCAATGGATAAAGGATGCTGCTTTTTGCAGCTGTGCGTTTTAATGCTGAACAAAGCGAGGACACAGCCATGTGTCCAGAACGGAAGGATCGATAAAAGGAAATTTATCCATTGATAAAGGAATCAGCAAAACTCGAACATATCCACAAAACCTGCTTCTTGAGCATCGGTCCTCAACGATTTGCCACTTAAGTTAGCAGGGAGGTTTTATGATGCTGGCTGTTTACTGAGTATTCATTCTGGATTGAGGGATGCGGGTAGCGCTGCGGTCTAAAAACCACAGAGTCTAGGGCTTGCCGATCAGAAGGTCAGCGGTTCGAATCCCCATGACGGGGTGAGCTCCCGTTGCTCAGTCCCAGCTCCTGCCAACCTAGCAGTTCGAAAGCACGTCAAAGTGCAATTAGATAAATAGGTACCACTCCGGTGGGAAGGTAAAGTGTGTAGACAATGCTGAGCTAGATAGACCAATGGGCTGACTCAGCAAAAGGCAGCTTCCTAGCACCCTAAACATACCACCTACTAGTGAATTATCAAGCAACCATGTTGGTCCATTGGGAAGGGAACCCAAAACTTGGGAGAGAGCAATTTGTGATTCCTTTATGAAGACCAAGTTGGACGTCCCGATGTTCTAGACAAGCTTTTAGTTTTCCAGAGCTGTTTTTTTAAGACTGGATGTTAAGCAAAGCAATATAAAGAGGGTCAGAGGAGAGAGAAAAAGGTGGGTTCAATGGAACAAGTCAAGTTTATAAGAAACAGCAATCTCTCCATCTGAGGGTTGCGCAAGAGAGGTTTCTGGTGGCCTAGGCTCATTGTCCAGGGTCCAAGGTATGCTTTTTACGAAAGCAGAAAAAAAAGAGCAGCGGATACCAGTCTGGCCAAGTAACTAGACAGCTAAGACCCTCAATTCTTGTGTATCAGAAAACAGCCAGCTTTGTGAAATGGTTCAGAGTGTTGCACCCTGGGAGACCAGGGTTCAACTCCGCTCCCAGCCATGCACTTCACTGGGTGATCTCAAGACAGCCTAGCCTACCTCAAAGGGGTGTTATGAAGACAAAGTGGATTGAGGGGGGATCATATAAGCTGCTTTGAGCAACTTGGGGGCAGCAAGCCGGATACCGTAGTAAGGTAATAACTAATAACAAAATACAGATTCACTCAACAACTGGAGCTGGTTCTGACATTATGCTGTGAAAGGCTTCCCATCATCCGCCCCCCACCCCCCGGAAGAATCTCAAGTGGGGACCATTAGAAAATGAGACACACAAGTTAAGATAGCCCTCTGGAGTAACCACTTATCTTGCAGGAGTCAGCCGGGCAAAGTAACATCTGGCCCATTTTTTGAGGATCTCCTACAGAATTTTCAGCACAGCTGGTGTTCTCTGGCCTCTTCTGGCTTAAATCGGAAGTGCAGTTATGCCCTAATTCAGGGCCATATTTATTTGGCGCAGCTACCAAAGACTGTAACAGGCTCTGTCTCCTGGGCCTCTTGCCCTCAAAGAACAGCTGAGCCTAAGACAGGGATGGGGACCAGGTATTTCCGGGAATCGCTGTAGCTCAGTGGAACAGCACTGGCTTGTCATGCAGGTGGTCCTTGGTTCAAATCCTGACAGAACTGGGAAACAACCCCTGCCTCAAGCCCTAGACAATACTGATCTAAACAGACAAGGTATTTATTCGGCACGAGTTGTTCCTAAGTTGCTTGACTACATCCACAACATCCTTTAACAGTCATGGCTTCCCTCAAGGAATCCTGGGAAATGTAGCCTGCACACGGTGCTGGGAACTATAGTTCTGTGGAGGATCTCCTAATCACCCTCAGCAACCATAACAGGCAACACCAGGAATGTGCAACACAGCAACTCTGGGCATGTGCAGAATGCGTCCCCCTCTCCAATGAGCAACTACAGTCCACTCTCTCTAAAGTAACGGCAGTCAGAATTTCCAGATCTGGGAGCGCGACAACAGAAACAGGTCACTGCCCCAGAATTGAGTTGGAGACCAGTTGATTATTAAGGGTGCTGGGAATTGTAGTTTTCTATATGGGTAAACTACAGTTCCCAGGAATCTCGGTGGGGGGGAGGTGTCCCTAGATGAGCGTTTTGTTCAAGATCAGGGTCTGGCTGGTCACCAAATCTAAAGGAAAGGGGGAAATTATATTGGAAAGCAATCTCGCAGAGCAATCTCCCTTTCTAGAGCTGCTGTCCGGGCTCTCAAAAGAGGGAGGCCTTCTGCATCGCTGCTATTTCATCATTTTAACTGGTGATACCAGAGATTGAAATTAGGGGATTCTGAACCCAAAGCACACAGTCTATACTACAGAGCACCGAGCTGACACACTGTGCTGTGTTATGGGGCATAGGTGGAGAGCAGCGACTGGAAGATTCTGCATTTCAGCAGAGAGCTAAACTTAAACCTTCTGGCCTTTTCCACCACTATGATTGGGCTGACACTGGGTGCAGAATCTCATGGCTTTATTTGCCAAAAAAAAAACCCTAGTCTGTATAGGTGCAAAAATAAGTTTGAAAGTAAGTGGGGGGGATGATTTGGAACTGAGCTTTAGAGTCCTACACAACTGTTTTCCTGATACCCCTCCCTCAAACAGAATGAATAATTAAAAAAAAGTAAAGAAATGTACATTAAATTATGCAAAATAATTTAGCAAATTGGCACAATTCACAATTTTTCTGCTTTTGGTGCAAAGTTGAGGTTTCCCAGGCAAAGTTTTCCCCATTATTATTATTATTATTATTATATATTCAGGGGTGGCGATTTTGCCAAACATTATCACAAGCGTTAGCCTCAGAAAAAGACAAAAAGCAACATGGTTTCCTACCTACATTGCTCACGCAAAGAAAAGGGGACCTGGGAACACAAACTGAAATATCACCAACACAAATGTGCTGTATGTTCAGGTGTGGCTGGGTAGCAACACCAAAGGAAGATGGGGTGGGGCAGTTTACTGTTGCGGGGGGGCTTTCTATTGTCACCCCCTTCCCTGTTAGGGACTATCTTGTTCGGATATCGAATCGGAAAGTTGCGAGAGGGGAGCATAGCTGTCAACCTTCCTTTTTCTTGCATTGGGAAACGGCGCTGGAATAAGGGAATTTCCCGCAAAAAAAGGGAAAGCTGACAGCTATGGAGGGGAGGCAGGCCAGGAAAATATATTGTGGTATCGTGGTGGAAGTCAGAAAAGGAACCTATGAAAAAGCACAGGAGACAATACACAGCAAATATTCTTCTAGGCGTGGGAAGCGGCAGCAGACGGCTGCTCCTATTCCATCTCTAGTTCCAGAGAGAGAGAAAGGAAGGGCAAACTTGAAGGTCAAACTGTACGCATGTGTGCCTTTCGAGCCTTACCTCCGCGGCTTCCTTCTCGAATTTCTCAATGGTCCTTTTGTCGATGCCCCCACATTTGTAGATGAGGTGGCCGGTGGTGGTGGATTTCCCGGAGTCCACATGTCCAATGACAACAATGTTGATATGGGTCTTCTCCTTCCCCATCTTTCCTCCCCTCGGGATCTGTTATCGGCAGGCCGGCGCTTGCGGAGGGATGGAGAGCTCAGCAGCGGCTGTGACCGGAGGCGAGGCGGCTGCTGCAAAGAACAGTGCGGAAAAGAGGAGGAGATCAGGAGTGTCGCCAGGAGCAACAGGAGCACAACAGCCAGACACGCAACTGCCACAGAGACTTTTCCAGTGTGTGTGTGTATATATTTATTTGCATCTTTGTCTGGGTGTTTCCTGTCGCAAAGTTAAGCCTGTGCTTCAGCCATCAGATCTTTCGCCGGATAAACAGCAGGCAGAATGTAGGCCAGACAGAAGGAGGATTTTCTGTCTGCGATGGGAGAAATCCGCACAGACTCTGGCTGGGAAAAGGAACCTGTTTTGTTTTGTTTGTGTTTTTTCCTTCTGGGTCTTCCACCACCCCACTGACACCAGCGGCAACCCCGTTGCACTGCAAGCCGGAGATGCCTCCACAACCTCCTTCTTGCCCCAATTTTTTTTAAAAAAAGAACTGGTAGCCTCTCCTAAAAACCCCTTTCCCGAATAAGCTATGTCTGGTTCCACCACGCTTGCGCACAAAGTGTGCCTTCATTCCCACGCACGCCAGGTATGATAACTGCAAAAACCCCTTCACTGCACCTAATCCCGTGGACTACGCTTTTCCTAAGCAACGGAAAGCAGAGAGGTTTTCCTCCGTATGGGGGGGCATTCAGATCCACCTTAGGAAATTTCCCAGTAAGCTCATCTTCGGGAAAGGACAATATGGTGCCCAGAAATGGAAAGAGACAGAAATAGCTGTTCGGTGTGCTTCCCTAGAGCGGCTAAACTGGAATCTGGCCGCGCGTGGAAGGATCAAGCGGTAAGGGTGGGGGGGAGGGGGGAGGGAGATCTCAGCTTTCCCCCCATAACACCAAGATGTAGCAGAGGCAGATCTGGAAATCTTAGGTCAACAGAAGCCAAGGGTGTGGGGGGGGGGGAGTCTGCGTTTTCAGCTTTCGAAACCTTTTCACAAAGCTGCTCTGCATTGTCCCAAAATAAAAGAGACAATTAAAAGCCCGATTTTCACACGCTCTTCTTGCTCCTATGCTGGTTCTTTAAAATGGGGGGGGGGGTTTGAAATCCACCTGCCTCTCTTGCTGTAGCAAAACATACCTCCAAATGCTCAGGGTTATAATTTGGGAATATGGACTCTTGACGCTTGCAAGCAGGCTATGCAAATCGCACACCCCTCAGCTCGACCAAGTTGCAAAATGTATCTCAGTGCATATAAGCCACCATATCTGGTTCTAGAAGCCTCTATGTGCATGCAACATAAAAAAAACCTGCCATTTTCTGCTGCTCCTTTCTGTCAAACTGAGCACGGTTATTTTATCTATCTCCCGCTTTTGGGTTGTGATGGGGGGGGGGGAAGGGGGTGTACCTGAAGGTTGTCCCTGCCACTCTTTTGTCACACGCCACCCACATGAGGGATTTGATCAGCTAGGAAAGGCATGCAGCTCTCAGCTACATCATTCCCCCCCCCCTCACCCGCCTTTTGCAAGGGGTTATTTTTAAAACCGAATGACCCAACCTATCTCAGATCCCCTGCAGAGCTAAAAACGCCGCGCAAATCCCTGCAGAGCTAAAGCGAAATAAATTCTGAGAAAACGCAATGCAAACCTGCTGCACGCACCCCCCCCCTTTTTTCCCCTTTCGCTGATCTCTCCCAACACACACCTCCTCCCCCCAACAACAACAAAACCCCACCTAATTTAAAAAAAAAAATTAGGGTAATTATTATCATGATTATTTGCAAATCATATAATGTGGCCAGGGATATGGTGGCAAGGTCAACCGGTGCGACACAGGGAGGGTTTTTGCACCGCTCTCTCCAAGCCCCAACCTTGTTCCCCCACCTCTAAAAAAACAGGGGGGGGGGGGTTCAATTTCTAAATGCGAAGGCCTTAAATGTGTAGGAGGGAGGGGGGTGTCGACACAAGACAATAAAACCGGGCGGGGGGGGCGGGTTGGAATGACTGTGCAAATTAGCGAGCTGCTTGGAAACAAGACAAAAAAAAACAGGATCCGGACCCCAGCAGCGACCCACCCCCAGGAGTCCGATCAACGGGGGGGGGGGGGGGCGTCCGCTTGGGTCGCGGATGCTCCTGGCCGGCTTAACTGCCTTAGGGGGTCGCGCGCCCTAGAACCCCCGCGCGCGCGCGCTCTCCCGGACCCGCTTCCACAATATCACCTGCGCAACTTGAAGGGGGGGTGGAGATGGGGGTTTTTTTTGGGGGGGGGAGATTACAGATAAGAGACAGAGACGATTCCAGACGAGACATTGCAATGGGGAAGGGTTGGGTGGGAAAGCGCAGTTTGCAAAGAGCCGCCGCCGCCTCGCCTCGCCAAACAAATAAACGCCCGTTATTATTTCTCTTCCTTTGCAAAAAAAACAAAAAGCCCAGCCTTTTTTTTTCTTTTTCTGCAAAACGTTTAAAGCACCAACCTCCCCCCCAAGCTTCAGTAATTTTTTTAAAAAAGGCTGCAGCCCACACTTTTCTCGCTGCACCTGTTCCAGCCCCCTCCCCATTTTTGCAAAGGTATCTCCCCCCCCCCAAAAAAAAAGAAATAGATAAAAATGGGGAGGGGGGTTGGAAATAATGGGTGCGTTGTCCTTCGGCAGCAAGCAAGCTTTCAAGACGCTCTTACCGGCAGCTGTGGTCTCAGACAGCAGAGGCTGCCAGCTTCGGCTCGGGCGGCTTTATTTCCCCGGGAGGGGGTCCACCTATTGACGGCGACGGCGCAATGCAGTCACCGCCCCCCCCCCCTCCTCCTCCTCCGGCTGCCGCTGCTGCTCTTCCCCCCTCCCCTCCGCACTACAGCATTGCGGTACAGAGCCGGAGAAGGGAGAGAGAGGGCGGAGGGTGGTGGATGGAGGAAAAAGGAGGAGGAGGGACGAGAGAGAAGAGGCTGCGGGGGAGGGAGGAGGGGATGCAGCAGGTGGAAGGATGGATGGATGGAGAAAGAGAGGAAGGAAAAGGTGGAGGGAGTAGGAGAAGGAGGGAAGAGGAATTAATGCGGGAACAGGACGTGATATGAAGCAGCGTTAGGACGCCCGCCCGTTCATCCCCGTTACAATGCAATTCTGGGCTGCATCAATAGGAGTATAGCGTCTAGATCAAGGGAAGTAATAGTACCACTGTATTCCGCTCTGGTCAGACCTCACCTGGAATACTGTGTCCAGTTCTGGGCACCATAGTTCAAGAAGGATACTGACAAGCTGGAACGTGTCCAGAGGAGGGCAACCAAAATGGTCCAAGGCCTGGAAACGAAGGTTGTTTTCTGCTGCTCCAGAGAAGCGGACACGAGGCAATGGATTCAAACTACAAGAAAGAAGATTCCACCTAAACATTAGGAAGAACTTCCTGACAGTAAGAGCTGTTCGACAGTGGGATTTGCTGCCAAGGAGTGTGGTGGAGTCTCCTTCTTTGGAGGTCTTTAAGTGGAGGCTTGACAGCCATCTGTCAGGAATGCTTTGATGGTGTTTCCTGCTTGGCAGGGGGTTGGACTGGATGGCCCTTGTGGTCTCTTCCAACTCTAGGATTCTATGATTCTATGAATTGCTTATTATTATCTGGGTGGCGTTTGTTCCCTTAGCTTCCATTTAGGAATCGCTCCCCATGAAATCTCTCGAAGCGATTTCACGCGGTTAACAAAGCCACTCCATATAACACATGTGAAAATGAGCCAAACCCCACACGTAGCAACAATTCAAAATGATTTCATACAGGAAAGCTATGAAAACAAACGCAATTCCACGTGTAGCAATTCCACTCAAAATGATTTCACATAGGGAAAAGCTGGAAGCGCACGCGAGAGAGAGTTTAAAAACGATTTCAAGCGCAAAAACTGAAAACGAGCAGCACACTTCCGTGTCTAGTGAGAATTTAAAATGATTTCGTGCAGGAAAACAATGCAACACACACACACACACTTTAACAAAAACAATTGGAATCAATGCCATTCATACAAACAATTCAAAACCATTTCGTATGTAAAAACATGTTGAATAAAAATGCAGACTGGAACAGAGGTTATAGCGGTACCATCCCACAAAGCTGAATGTTGGATGGTTCAAGACAGACAAAATAAAGAGCAAAATGTGAATAGCTCAGTCCATAGAGCAGGAGGCCCGTAACCTCAGGGCCGTGAGTTCAAGCCCCACGTTGGGCAAAAAGATTCCTGCACTGCAGGGGGTTGGACTAGATGACCCTCGGGGAACCCTTCTATCTTGACAATTCTATGATTCTAAGTACTTTTTCCTCTGTGAAGCATGCAGAATTCACTCGAGAGAGAGAGGCAGTGATGGCAACCAACTCAGGTGGCTTTTTAAGAAAGGATGAGATAAAGTCACAGAGAAGGAGGCTACAAACCACAACGGCTGTATGTTCTTCCTCCTTCACTGTGCTGGAGGCCTGGTATGCCTCTGAGCAGCAGTTGCTTTGAACCCAGGGCCTTCCTTCTGCATGCAGGACAGATGCACCTCCACTGAGCTACGGCCCTCTCCCAACATATTCAGTTTCTCCAACCTTTCCTTATAGGGGTAGCTTCCCATAGAACCTGACCGGCTTCACTGCCCTCCCCTGAACTCATTCCAACTTGTCTATAGTCTTCTCGGACAGCTGAACTTGATTAGGTTGGACTAATCCGACCGTAAACTTTGGTTCTATTCATTTAGCCTAAAATTGCAATAACCCCTTTCCCCCCCTTTTTTCTTTTTTGCAGTTGCATCAGGCCGATGACTCACGTTCCCCTTCTGATCAGCAGAACCACATATGGAAGACTCAGGGTAGAGATCTTTCCAGATTATTTTCACATAAGGAACAGGTGACATACACATATGAAGAATTTAAATTGGGGTGGTCAACACAGCACAGTCAAAATAGATCACAACTCCCATAATCCTGAATCACTTGCAGTGCTGGCTTGGTCTGACGAGAGTTTCCACCCAGCAATGTCTAAAGGACTCCATAAGGATTATCCCTGACTCAGATATATTCAATGGCATATGGAATTCATTTTTACAATGTTTTGGTTTGTAATTACGGTCATACATAACATTTATCCTCCCACCAAAAAATCTGGGTTTCACTGAATTGCTCGGTCATAGTATATTCAGCGTCTTATTTGTACTAAAAGTGAACACATTAATAATAATAATAATAATAATAATAATAATAATAATAATAATAATAATAATTTATTTATACCCCGCCCATCTGGCTGGGCCTCCCCAGCCACTCTGGGCAGCTTCCAACACAATATTAAAATAAAATAATTCATCAAATATTAAAAGCTTCCCTAAACAGGGCTGCCTTAAGATGTCTTCTAAAAGTTCTGTTTTTCTCTTTGACATCTGGTGGGAGGGCATTCCACAGGGCGGGTGCCACTGCCGAGAAGGCCCTCTGTCTGGTTCCCTGTAGCTTGGCTTCTCGTGTTGACCAGCAGCTCAGTCAGTCTCAGGGTCATGGGTTCGAGTCCCACATTGGGCAAGACATTCTTGCAATTGCAGGGGGTTGGACTAGATGACCCCCGTGGTCCCTTCCAACTCTACAATTCTAGGATTCCACACTATTGTGGGGAGCTAACAGCAAGCTGTGCAGGGATTCCTTCACAAAAAGGGTGAAGGAATAATGAATTTAAAATTAAACACAGAGAGAGAGAGAGAAAGAGCAAATCATGTTTACTGACCACAATTTCGTTTAGCAATCGACCCCTCTTCCCAAGGAACTCTGGGAATTGTAACTCTGTGAGGGGAATAGGGCGCCTCCTTAGAGCTTTCAGCACCCTGAAGAAACTACACTTCCCAGAATGCTTTGGGGGAGCCATGCCTGCTTAAAGTGGTATGACATTGATTTATGTCTAGATTCAGCCCATTAAATCATTTACATAGTGCCATCATCGTAGAATCATAGAGTTGGAAGAGACCACAAGGGCCATCCAGTCCAACCCCCTGCCAAGCAGGAAACACCATCAAAGCATTCCTGACAGATGGCTGTCAAGCCTCCGCTTAAAGACCTCCAAAGAAGGAGACTCCACCACACTCCTTGGCAGCAAACTCCACTGTCCAACAGCTCTCACTGTCAGGAAGTTCTTCCTAATGTTTAGGTGGAATCTTCTTTCTTGTAGTTTGAATCCATTGCCCCGTGTCCGCTTCTCTGGAGCAGCAGAAAACAACCTTTCTCCCTCCTCTAGATGACATCCTTTTATATATTTGACCATGGCTATCATATCACCCCTTAATCTTCTCTTCTCCAGGCTAAACATACCCAGCTCCCTAAGCCGTTCCTCATAAGGCATCGTTTCCAGGCCTTGGACCATTTTGGTTGCCCTCCTCTGGACACGTTCCAGCTTGTCAGTATCCTTCTTGAACTGTGGTGCCCAGAACTGGTGCTTTAAAGAACAACATAAGCAAACAAAAGGAGGGGGAGGAAAGGAAGGAAAGAAGGGAAGGAAGGAAGGAAGGAAGGAAGGAAGGAAGGAAGGAAGGAAGGGTGCTGGACTGGGGTTCACCCTCTTTCAGCTCACAATTTAAATAGAAGTGGAACAAAAAATGTTTCTCAAATTGAAAATCCAGCATCATTTCCTAATTTGGCCTTAAAGCCAGGGACCATGTTTTTTGGATTGTGTTTTTGAACTCCACCTTTGAGAAATAGTGATACACTTCTTGAAAACATTTAATATCTTAGTGCTGGATCGCACAGAACTCTTGCGCATATATTTTTTAAAAATGACCTAGTTGTACTCAGACCAGACTCACTGAAGTTAATGGACACGACTAACTTAGGCGCACTCATTTCCATGGGTCTGTTCTGAGTGCAACAACACCTCCGAAAATCCGGTATTATCTGTAACCAGGAATGTTGACATTTTCATTCAGATTTGGAGAACATAAATAAAAAAAGAAACACACCTTAGTGAATATCGTTGCTCGCTCTCTGCCTCTGGATATATATGCAAACACACCTGTTAAATGTATGAGCCCAGAGAAAACATTGAACTGCCAAGCAGAAGTTTAAACACATGCATTGTCCAGGATTGCTAGCAGGACTGAATCAGACCCACAGAGCCGTTACTCTTGTTTTAACAATGAAACTCTGCCTGACAGCCTTGACAGTGCTATAAATAGCAGAGAACACAGTTAAAATGCAGCCCTCAGACCAGATTAATCCGGACCTGTTTTAGCTGTGTGATATGCTTTCCTTTTTAATCAAATGTTTCTGGATCATTCATGCATGTGCAGCTGGCCACCCCAAGCTAGTCGAGTCAGTCTTGAATATTATTTTTAGCATACCTCATCTCTGCCCTTCTTTGTCTGGTGCTGGGCAGTTCCACAGGGCAGGTGCTACAGAGAGCACCGAAGTCTTGTCGCTTTTACGTTGCTACAGAAATGCACATTGTGAGATTGCCAGAGAGGAGGAGGAGGAAAGGACCGACTTCTTTCTCTCTTCATCCCTGCCCATCCTGACTGGTGAAAGCCAGCCAGGAGGAGGTTGGCCAGATGGGTCCAGGGCATGATGAACGCATCTTCCTGCGGGGTTGGGGGGGTTGGGCTTGATGACCCTTGGGGTCCCTTCCAACTCTACAACTCTACGATTCCTGTGCTGGCTGCCCTTAAAACAGGCAGTAGCGTGCTCACTCCTGAAGAGAGCCACCTCAGATCCTCTGGTTTTTAACAATTACCACCTGGTCGCAAATGTCCCTTTATTGGGTACGGTGACGAAGAGGGCAGTGACTGAGCTCTTGAAGGATATATATTACCTGGGCTCATTTGCATCTGGGTTCGGGTTCAGGTTCGGTTTGGGGACTGAATCAGCCTTGGTCACCCTAGTGCAGGGGTCAGCAAACTTTTTCAGCAGGGGGCCGGTCCACTGTCCCTCAGACCTTGTGGGGGGCCGAACTATATTTTGAAAAAAAACAATGAACAAATTCCTATGCCCCGCAAATAACCCAGAGATGCATTTTAAACAAAAGCACACATTCTACTCATGTAAAAACACGCTGATTCCCGGACCATCCACAGGCTGGATTTAGAAGGCGATTGGCCCCTGGGCCTTAGTTTGCCTACCCATGTCCTAGTGGGTGACCTGTATCGAGAATGGGACATGGTAGCCGCTTGGACTGAGTTTGTGGGATGGGTATCAGGAGCCCTGTTTTACAGAGGTTCCACTCCTACCTAGAGGGCCAAGGACAAATCTTTAAAAATGTAGTATAAACACCGCCAACTGGGAAATACTGGCTTGCGAGCGCTCCAGTTGGAGAGCAGCCTTTCCCAAAGGTGTCATGGATTTTCATAGAATCATAGAATCCTAGAGTTGGAAGAGACCACAAGGGCCATCCAGTCCAACCCCCTGCCAAGCAGGAAACACCATCAAAGCATTCCTGACAGATGGCTGTCAAGCCTCTGCTTAAAGACCTCCAAAGAAGGAGACTCCACCACAGGAGGACCCCTGAGATTGAATAAAATATTGAGGGGGGGCACATAAGCCTCACCCTGCATAATCATTGCAAGATTGATTATGCACACCATTTGAATGGCAATGCCCACCAGATTTTGTGGGGGCAGCCCCCTCAAATAGTTTTTTTTTAAAAAATAAAATAATCTTTATTTCAAAATATTTTAAAAGAATACATTCACACACAAATATACAACAAAGAAAATGCAAATCATACAATACAAACCCAATCACAAAAAGGATAACCAATAACCCCCCAAAAAACAACAAAATAAAAATGAAAAAAAATAAAAAATAAAAACAATGACTCCCCGTCATTTGTATATCGTTTCCCTCTACGTTTTAACATTTCTTACTTCTCCTCACCATACAATACCACCATATAGCAGATGCATCAATCTGTCATATAATATACTATCCTTCTATATATTCCCTTATGTGTCTCATTCTAGATAAATCACCAATTCTGTTTTTATACCTTCTTTAATCAAGTAATCCTCCACATATTTCCACTCGCTTTTGATTTTTTGTTTTGGGACATTTCTAATCGCTGCTGTCATCTTAGCTAAATTCATATATTCTACTAATTTAATCTGCCAATCCTCAATTGTTGGGATCTTCTCCCCTTTCCAATTTTGAGCAATCAACATCCTCGCCGCTGCACATGCATATAGAAATACATTTCTCCTATCTTCCGGGATATTCTCAGGGATCAAGCTTAAAGTTTTTTGGGGGGGAGGGGGCAAAGGGACCTCAGCCTCTAGAAGTTGGCTCCTCTGGTTTAGAGTATGTGATCTGCATATTCAAGGGGTAGATCTGCCCCATGCATTTGAAAGACACCCAAAAGACATTTAATCTCCACGACACACACCCCAAGAATCATGGGAGCTGTAGTTTATTAAGGGCATTTGGAATTGTAGTTCGGGGGGGGGGGGGATAACACTTCCCAGGATTCTTTGGGGAAAGCCATGTGTGCTGGGATGTGCCCAAGTTCCCGGGTCCAACCCCTGGTATCTATATACCTCTATCCTAGCTTGGACCCCATTGCTTTTAAGCAGACCTACCTGAATATAAGCCTCACTTCCCCCCCCCCCCAAAAAAAATTCCAACCGTGAAAAGTTAACGTGCGGCATAAATTGACAAAAATTTCAAAAATAGGCGACGATATCACTGCTGAAACAGACATACGGTAAAAACGGAACACACAAAAAACGTTTTGTTCATTTGCCATTTGCGAGTTTGAGTGCCTGCCGAGTTGTAGCAACTGAAGAGCGATTCGCGATTTTAGCAATTGTACAGTAACTTTTGCTGGCTTGCAAGATCAAAGGCTTAAATCGGCTCGGAGTTAACAATTCTACCAACCGCAGCGATTTTCAGCCTGTAACCCAATTTTAAGGCGGCGGCTTATATTCGGGTATTGTCTTCTGCTTTTGTTTTCCCTCCTTGAATTTTAAAGGTGGGGCTTATTTGCAGGTACAGCTTATATTCGGGTCGATACAGTACGTTGGACTCCAGAAATCTAGGGGTGGAGTAGTTCATTGCCCACAGGTGCTATGGGAGGGGAAGAAGGAGAGGGGGATTCTGGAATATTTGGAGTGGCTGAAATCTCTGTGCTTTGCTGATGCCCTCGAACTGGAGTCAGGGATTTAAAAATAAACCCTGATGTGCAGGGGACAGGCAGGAAAACTCGAGCCAGCTGGGTGCTATATTTAATGCCGGCCGCCTCTCCCCTGTCAAGTTACCTTCTCCTTGCTGCACTGCTGCAGGGTGCTTTAAACTCGAGGGAAAGCTTCATTCATGAAGCTCAGCCACAGTGTAAGGTTCTGAGATTTCTGACCCCAATCGTTCAAAGACACGAGCATGCAGTGACCTGCGTTTCTTTACTCTTTGATTCATAATCTTAATATCATACGGAAACCACTTTGCGAGGGCAACTGCACTGAAGGGACCTGAGGAAATGTGGGTGGATGAGAAGGATCACGATTATCAACAGTCTGGAAAGCAAGCCTTATGAGGAACGGTTGAAGGAGCTGTGTATGTTTAGTCTGCAAAAGAGGAAATATGATTGTTGTTGTCTAGTCGTTTAGTCGTGTCCGACTCTTCGTGACCCCATGGACCAGAGCACGCCAGGCATTCCTGTCTTCCACTGCCTCCCGCAGTTTGGTCAGACTCAAGTTGGTAGCTTCGAAAACACTGTCCAACCATCTTGTCCTCTGCCGTCCCCTTCTCCTTGTGCCCTCCATCTTTCCCAACATCAGGGTCTTTTCCATGGAGTCTTCTCTTCTCATGAGGTGGCCAAAGTACTGGAGCCTCAGCTTCAGGATCTGCCCTTCCAGAGAGCACTCAGGGCTGATTTCTTTAAGGATGGATAAGTTTGATCTTCTTGCAGTCCATGGGACTCTCAAGAGTCTCCTCCAGCACCACAATTCAAAAGCATCCATTCTTCGGCGATCAGTCTTCTTTATGGTCCAGCTCTCACTTCCATACATTACTACTGGTAAAACCATAGCTTTAACTCTACCTGTTTAACTCTACCATAGCACCATCTCTACCTGTAGTTATTGTGATGTACGGTTTGCAGCATCTGATGAAGGGGTTAGTTGTCTACAAAATCTGATGACACAATGAAGTTGGAGGGGGCGGCGGCGCATGCCACCAGCCCTGCTATAACAATCCTACTGAATACTTAAAACCGAGTTTTAAAATGTAATTGTAATTGCTGTGACCCTTCTTGGGGCGTTATGGTGAAGGATGGGTAACATATCAGCACCAGCACTTTCATTTGTATTCGGCTTTCTCTAGAGTTTCCAAGGTGCTCGGAGGATGTTTGCCGCATGGGTCCAGTTCCCCTCGCCTCCTTGGGCTGAGAAGCGGTCTCGCTTGTGCACCTGAGGCAGCTTCCAGCACAGGATGAAAACGCTGTTTCTTCCTCTCCGATGGCTCCATTTCTGTGATGTGTCTCGACAATAATAGGTAGCAGGAATCCCAGCGAGAGTGGTTGCTCAGGGATGCAGCTGGTTGCCATGGCGACACTGAGCAGCATCACTGCTTTGCAAAGGCACCAAGAGAACTGATGAAGCCCTTGGCATTTCCCAACAGTTATACCGGTATATATGTATATTTCATAGAATCACAACATTATGGAGTTGGAAGGGAACCGAGGGTCATCTAGTCCAACCCCCTGCAATGCAGGAAAAGATTGGGGGTTTTGTGTGTGTGTGTATTCAATATATTTTTTTAATTTTATTTTTACTTATTGCATTTATATCCCGCCTTTTCCTCCCAAGGAGCTCATGGTGGTGTACATGGCTCTCCCCCCTCCTTATTTAACCCTCTACAACAGCCCTGTGAGGTAGGTCAGGCTGAGAGGAAGCGGCTGGCCCAAGGTCACCCAGTGATATAGTTAAGCACCGAATAGCATATATTTATTAAATCGGCTGACGAAACAGAGATACCAAATCATTTCAGCTTCTGGATTCTTCAGGTGCTCTGAGGTGAATCAAAGGGTAGGACTCGAACCGGTGGCAGTTACCAGAAAGGAGATTCCGACTAAATATCAGGAAGAACTATCTGAAAGAAAGAGCCGCTGGGCAGTGGGATGGACTCCTTCGGAGGGTGGTTGACTCTCCTTCCTTAGAGGTTTTTAATCAGAGGTTTAATGGCCATCTTATCATGGATGCTTTAGCTGAGATTCCTGCATTGCAGGGGGCTGGGCTAGATGACCCTCGGGGTCCCTCCCAACACTACCGTTCTATGAAATGGTAGCAGTTCTACAGCAAGGACAAATGCAGTGTTTGCTGAAGAGGAGCAATGCTGTAACTGGGTTTCATCCTACAGGTTCAAGCTGTGAGGTGTTAAAGTGCAGAAAGAGAGAGTCTGTTTGGGGAAGATGGGATTATTACATCATGTCAGGAAGCACCTGAATTTCATCTGATTGCAACAGCATACTTGCAGGGGGAGAAGGCGGGAGAGTATTCTCTCTCTCTCTCTCTGCTCAGATTCACATCATCTGTGCGTCTGAAGAGTGGAGACACGTCAAAGTAAAATAAACCGTTACTTGCAAGATTCAGACACAAAAGAAAGAAAAACAAACCATCCTGTTTTGATTACAGGTGGGTAGCCGTGTTGGTCTGCCATAGTCAAAACAAAATAAAATAAAAAAGTGAAGAAGTGTGCATGCACACTTCTTCAGCTCATACCAAGAACAAACTTAGTTGGTCTCTAAGGTGCTACTGGAAATAATCTTTTATTTTATTTTGTTCATCCTGTTTTGGTGGTTCTGAACTGACACACAGGCACACACTCCATAGCGAGGCTCTTTGTCTGTGAAGCCAGAGGACTGCGGCTTTCATAGTTACAAGATCCAACAGCATGCATTGGTTCTTAGATGTGCCACCAAATTAATGCGATCTATTTTTTTTTACATAATATTTATTTATTTTAAAAAAACATAACAAACAAAAAACAATAACAACAACATAAAAACTACAATAACATACATTAACAAAACACATCAAAATACAACCTTATTATTTCTATTTAAAAATTCCAATTTTCCTCACATCTTGTTGGGACTTCCTCCTGTCCCCTCCTTCTGTGTCCCTTGAGAATACTTTTTTTTTTGTAACTTCCAAATCGTACATAATTCTGATCTATTCTAGTCTATTTTCTAACAAACAACTTATCCATTTATATTTCTTATCTATTAACTTATAGTATATCCTTGTCTATGCAATTAAATCTATCTCTTATCATTTCATATCATCTTACATCAAAAATAACTAAATTCTGATCTACAGCCTATTTTATACCCAAAATATATCTAACTTTCAATCTTACAATGCTCCTTTAAATACATTTTAAATTTTCCCCATTCTTTCTCCACCGCGTCGTCTCTCTGGTCATGGATCTTCCCGGTCATTTCTGCAAGCTCCATATAGTCCATCATTTTCATCTGCCATTCTTCAATCGTTGATAGTTCTTCTGTTTTCCAGTTCTTAGCGATCAAAACCCTAGCTGCTGTTGTGGCATACAAAAACCAATTCTTATCACTTTTTGCTACAAATTAATGCGATCTAAGCTGATTTATCACATTTATGAGATGTGCAGCAACTCACTTACTCGGGAGTAAGCTCCATTCATCTTTTGCTGTGGCAGCACCTACACATTGAGGCTTCCTGCCCATCTGTTAATCACCTTCTACGCAATTGGCTGAAGACAAGTGTACAATAAAAAGAGGGGAAATATCTGCAAAAACCGGCAGATATATTTTTAAACGGAACGAAATCATGCTTAGGATTCTCCTGCTAGTCAAGTACTTTGTTGACAGCGTAATCCTATACATGTGTATTCAGAACTACCTGTCCCATTGAGTTCAATGGGGCTTACTCCCAGATAAATGGGTAGGGTTGCAGCCTAGATCTGCATAAATCAGCCCAACAAAGGCATATGTCGTAGAATCGTAGAATCGGAAGGGACCCTGAGAGTCATCTAGTCCAACCCCTGCAATGCAGGAATCTCAGCTAAAGCATTCATGGCAGATGACTACCCAACCTCTGTTTAAAAACCTCCAAGGAAGGAGAGTCCAGGATCTCCCGGCATTGACTGTTCCACAGTAAAACAGCTCTTACTGTCAGAAGGTTCTTCCTGATGTTTAGCCAGAGTCTCCTTTCTTGTAAATTGAAGCCATTGGATGTCACATTTGCCAGAGGGTGGCTGCAAATATGGCAGGAAGATTCACGTGCATTCAAACAACCATTGAAACAATTCAGTGTAGCATCACATTTTAAAGGATTATTTTTAGTTGTGCAAAGGTAAAGGTAAAGGGTCCCCTGACCATTAGGTTCAGTTGCGGATGACTCTGGGGTTGCAGCGCTCATCTCGCTTTATTGGCCGAGGGAGCCGGCGTACAGCTTCCGGGTCATGTGGCTAGCATGACTAAGCCGCTTCTGGCAAACCAGAGCAGCACACGGAAACGCCGTTTACCTTCCCGCCGGAGCGGTACCTATTTATCTACTTGCACTTTGACGTGCTTTCGAACTGCTAGGTGGGCAGGAGCAGGGACCGAGCAACGGGAGCTCAACCCGTCGTGGGGGTTCAAACCGCCGACCTTCTGATCGGCAAGAAGAGACTCTTGAGAGTCCCATGGTCCGTATCATGAGAGGAGAAGACTCCCTGGAAAAGACCCTGATGTTGGGAAAGATGGAGGGCACGAGGAGAAGGGGACGACAGAGGACGAGATGGCTGGACGGTGTTCTCGAAACGACTAGCATGAGTTTGGCCAAACTGCGGGAGGCAGTGAAAGACAGGCGTGCCTGCCTGGCATGCTCTGGTCCATGGGGTCACGAAGAGTCGGACACAACTGAACGACTGAACAACAACAAGAGATGGTGCATTGCAAACTGGGGCTGCTGTTTTGCATCCCACTACCAGGGGAATTTGATTGACTGTAAGTTATTGCATTTTAATTTTAAACAACAATAAACTGTTCGTTTTCGCATTTCCCGTCCTGGGACCTCTGGGTGAGTAGCTGGTTATAAATGTCAGAATGAATTTGGGTGGTTTTTAAGGTGGCACAAAGATCTTAGGTGCTGCATCAGGACAACCTTATGGGGATTTGTTGGTCAAGTATTGATTCGTCGACACGAAGGTTCCCAAACTGGGATAGTGGTCTGCGTTAATGTTTGGATAACATTTTGATTCAAGATAGTAGACCGAAATTTGACTTGGCCATGACTTCACCCAATTTTTGGCATGACGGATCCAAACTCACAAACTGCATTCTCCGTTTAAAAACCACAATCTGTTTTTTGCTTTTACAAATTTCTGGGCAATTCCCCACTAGTCATCTAATATTATATATTGCTTATTAGCTTGAATTGTATGCCTAAAACTATTTTATCTATTATGTTTTGTATTTGCAGTATATTGTATGTTGCTGTGTAACATAATATTATTGATTGTAGGTCACATGAGTCGTTTTTTGTGTTTTTTTTGGAGGAAGGAACCAATTAATAATGAGAATAATAAGTAGCAGTAAACTGCCCCGTAGAAGTTTGACAAAGGGTAATATATAATCATGGGTTGTAAACAGCTTAATGGACCCAACATGCTTATTATTTGAAATCTTTAAGATAATATTTTAGTTTTCTGTTAATTATGTTGCTTTGACTGTATACTCTATATTTGACTTTCTTCAGATTGTTTTATTGATGTTTTAATATTCTGTAAACCGCTTTGAGATTTTTCTTAAAAATCTAAAGTGGTAGAGAAATGAAATGAAATGAAATAAATATCCAATCGCCTACAGAAACCTTGAGTTGGAAGTGACCTCAAAGGTCTTCTACTCCAACCCTGCGACCACATAGGCAGGAATGCAGAAACTTAACCCATCAACATAACACAGCAGCCTCAATCAACTCCCTGGGGCTCCAGCACCCTAAGGAACCCCACCTGACGCTTAATCTGAATTCCACCCCCCCCCCCAAAAAAAAATCTGGCCCGGTGTTCCAAGCAATACCAGGCGAACAGATTTAGCCATGTTTTCTTAGTGCCAAGCTTGGTGTTGTAATGCTACCTGCTTTTCAGGTGTCACCTGGCTGGTGTACAGGCTGCATCGCCCTCTGAAGTCATGATATAATGCAGGGGTCAGCAAACTTTTTCATCAGGGGGCTGGTCCACTGTCCCTCGGACCTTGTGGGGGGCCGGACTATATTTTGGAAAATAAAAATACACTGCAAGATGGTCACGCAGCTGCCTCCAGGGGGAACGCACTCTGCACGCGCTCAGGAGCACATCACCGGCGTTGTTGACAAGCAGCAGCCGCTCCATCGGCCCGCCCCTGCGGAGCTCCCAGGCGGCTTGCACCACGCGCTGCGGCCCGTCGTCCGAGGCCAGGTCAGCGGGCGGGCTGCGCACCAGCAGCAGTGCCGAGCCAGGCACCAGGCGGGGGGCCAGCAGGTGTGCCAAGCTCCGGCTGAAGCCCCACAACGCGCCCGTCACGATGCCCATGGCGTGGCTCAGAACCACCGGCAGAGACTTCCTGCAGCCAATCCTAAGCCGTGCCAGCATTGTGGAAGTGGAAGTCAGTTTGCAACTTCTTTACAAGGCAACAGTGCACCGGTTGAGCGGGCGGCAGGGTCCGCGGGCCGGATTTACAAGCCTGGTGGGCCGCATCCGGCCCCCGGGCCGTAGTTTGTCAACCCCTGATATACTTAATGTCTTATTTTAAAAGCTTTCTCCCGGTGTGTTGTACCAGTGCTCCACCAGAGGGTGATGTCTCCCCAGAAGAAAGCTGCAATCTTCGCCCAGTCCCTGTGGGATGGCCAAAGAGCTCTGCAAGAGAAAGGAGGGTGAAGTGAGGCCCTTGGCTTGGCTAATGTGTTATGCGTCACTGTTTGTAGGCACACCCAGTCTCAGAAGATATGACCCATCTCTGAATCATGTGGGCTGACTACTAAGCAAGAGGGCTTAGGAAAATGACCTTAAAATGGGAGTGTCAAGGCAGACCGTGCAGAGACAGCAACATTGTCTTGGATAATATCTGCTCCCTTCGTATATAAAAGAGAGGATGTTGGGGTGTCGCTCCTGGAGGGTGAAAGTTGCCTATGACTTGCTCCAGTGCCGGATTTACATATAAGCTAAACAAAGCTATAGCTTAGGGCCCCACTCTCTTGGGGGCACCAAAAAAAATTAAAGGGAGAAAAAGCCTGGATGTACATTTCCAAAATAGAAGCTAAAAAAACAAATAAAATAAAACCTACATACAGCAACAGTGTTTTGTGTGTTGTGTAGGCTCCTATGATGTAAACAATGGGCCCCGTCTGCTAGCCTGCTCCCTAAAACATCACTGGTTTGCTCCTTTCTATATATAGGGTGCCTACATTCTACATGGACTTTGCATTCTGTATGGACTTTTCAACAATTACTTTGATAAAATACATATTTTGTTATGTGCAAATGGCTTTAGATACCTATTAGGTCCGTAAATTACCATATAGCATATATTCAACACAAGAAAACAGCGGCAATTAGTTGTTGACAAAGGACAGCTGGACATATAAAGGGCCCCATTACCTTCAGTAGCTTAGGGCCTCATCAAACCTAATCTGGCCCTGCTTACTTCCATAAAAGCAGGGTGCATGCTCAACAAGCAAGCCTGGTGCACTGTCATAGGGTTGTTGGGTAGAAAGGTTGCTGAGAGTATTTTTTCTTTTTTTGCAAAAGCTGTTGAGCTTCTTTAGCAAAATCACCAAAATAAATAAATAATGTTTTTCAGCGGTTTTTATGGCTCAAAAACGGGCACTGATGCCAGCTGCAGTATTCTAGATATATCTAGATTGCCGGAAGAAACATCAACAACCTCAGATATGCTGATGACACAACCTTGATGGCAGAAAGTGAGGAGGAATTAAAGAACCTTTTAATGAGGGTGAAAGAAGAGAGCGCAAAATATAGTCTGAAGCTCAACATAAAAAAACACTAAGATCATGGCCACTGGTCCCATCACCTCCTGGCAAATAGAAGGGGAAGAAATGGAGGCAGTGAGAGATTTTACTTTCTTGGGCTCCATGATCACTGCAGATGGTGACAGCAGTCACGAATTTAAAAGACGCCTGCTTCTTGGGAGGAAAGCAATGACAAACCTAGACAGCATCTTAAAAAGCAGAGACATCACCTTGCCGACAAAGGTCCGTATAGTTAAAGCTATGGTTTTCCCAGTAGTAATGTATGGAAGTGAGAGCTGGACCATAAAGAAGACTGATCGCCGAAGAATTGATGCTTTTGAATTCTGGTGCTGGAGGAGACTCTTGAGAGTCCCATGGACTGCAAAAAGATCAAACCTATCCATTCTGAAGGAAATCGGCCCTGAGTGCTCACTAGAAGTACAGATCCTGAAGTTGAGGCTCCAGTACTTTGGCCACCTCATGAGAAGAGAAAACTCCCTGGAAAAGACCCTGATGTTGGGGAAGATGGAGGGCACAAGGAGAAGGGGACGACAGAGGATGAGATGGTTGGACAGTGTTCTCGAAGCGACTAGCATGAGTTTGGCCAAACTGCGAGAGGCAGTGGAAGACAGGAGTGCCTGGAGTGCTCTGGTCCATGGGGTCACGAAGAGTCGGACACGACTGAACGACTGAACAACAACAAGCAGTGTTTTGTTTTGTTTTTTAAAGAGGGGAACTCAGGTGCACACAGTACCGGCACATCTGTTTGTTGTTTAAAAAGCGTGGCACTTACTGTTAACAACTTCATGGTGAGTACCAGCTGTCTTGCCGACGTGCAATGAACGATGGTTGAGAAAGTGATTAATAAATCCTCGATAATAATAATAATAATTCTCTCCTTATTGGGTGTTGTCAGGAAGCGTAGCTGGCCCATGGTGGTAGAGAGAGCTCGTCTTGCTGCCCCCACCAGCCTCACTTCCCAGAATGCATTGGAAGCGAGGAGACATGGCTGGTGATGTTGCTCCAAAACCAATTCCAGAAAGTGTAGCTGGTGGGAATCTCTGGAGAGAGAGCTTTGTTCCACTGTGGGGGTTTTTCTTTCTGGTGACTGGGAGCGGCTGCGGAGACCACATAACACCGGTCTTGAAAGACCTACATTGGCTCCCAGTACGTTTCTGAGCACAATTCAAAGTGTCGGTGCTGACCTTTAAAGCCCTAAACGGCCTCTGCCCGCTATACCTGAAGGAGTGTCTCCACCCCCATCGTTCTGCCCGGACACTGAGGTCCAGCTCTGAGGGACCTGTGAGAAGCCAAGTTACGGGGAACCAGGCAGAGGGCCTTCTCGGTAGTGGCACCCGCCCTGTGGAACGCCCATGTCAAAGAGAAAAACAACTACCAGACTTTTAGAAGGTATCTGAAGGCAGCCCTGTTTAGGGAAGCTTTTAATGTTTAATAGATTATTGTATAATAATCTGGGGAAACGCAGCCAGATGGGTGGGGTATAATATATAATAATTAATAATAATAATAATAATAATAATAATAATAATAATAATAATAATAAGTTAAAATAGCAAGCAAAAAAAGGGGGGAGCAGGAATCCTCAGGCCACTTTACAGTATAAGGTTAAGGCAATTACACCACCACCAGAAGATTGTTTTTTCTTCTCCCACAATGGTAAAAAAAATGAAAATTTCAACACCGCTCTAGTATTAGTTTACCAGAAGTTAGTTTTCCTACTTTGATCCTGGCAAACGCAGGCCGGATGTTTTTTGTTTATGAGACGTGAGTTTCCCTTGCTCAGTGATGCAACGTGCCGCAGCCAGAGTCATAAAACTCCCGGAAGAAATAAGCTCAGAGCGGGAAGGTCTCTCCCTCGAGAAGGCAACGTTTATCAGAAGGCCGCTTTGAATGCTTGCGAAAGAGGCTTGCAAATCCCCACGTCTCACCAAGATACAGACAGTGCTTGGAACGAACTAGTTCAGAAATCTCCGAACTGCACCAGAAAGCAGTCCTTATGACTGAGAGCCAATGTGGTAGATTGGTTAGAGTCTCTCACTAGGACCTGTGATAAAAGGTAAAGGTAAAGGGACCTCTGACTATTAGGTCCAGTCACAGATGACTCTGGGGTTGCTGTGCTCATCTTGCTTTATTGGCCAAGGGAGCCGGCGTACAGCTTCTGGGTCATGTGGCCAGCATGACTAAGCCGCTTCTGGCGAACTAGAGCAGTGCACGGAAACGCCATTTACCTTCCCGCCAGAGTGGTACCTATTTATCTACTTGCACTGCGTGCTTTCGAACTGCTAGGTATGCAGGAGCTTGGACCGAGCAACGGGAGCTCACCCCGTCGCGGGGATTCGAACCGACGACCTTCCGATCGGCAATCCCTAGGCTCAGTGGTTTAACCCACAGCGCCACCCGTGTCCCTAGGACCTGCAATACCAGGGTTCAAATCCCTACTCGGCTATGAAGCACTCTGGGTGACCTTGGGCCAGTCGCTGCCTCACAGCCTACCCTACAGGGTTGTTCTGGGGATTAAATGAGGAGGACAACCACCGACACAGCCTTGAGATCCTTCGAGCTTGGTTCCTTTTTAAAACAAACTTGATTCCTGCATTGCAGGGGGTTGGACTAGATGAGCCCTGGGGGCCCTTCCATGATTCTATTCTATTATTCTGTTCTATCCACCAGGATCCAAATTGCCTGCTTGCAATTTGGGCCTGTTTGCAGGACTGAAATTTGCCGGGTCGGGGAAAGCGACTCTGCAAAAGCAAGAGATAACTAATTGGGTTGTTTTGCTTTCAAGTCCCATGCATGTCATATTATGATGATTAATGTACCCTTTCATGTCCTGGCAGGGCCCAGAGTTTATCCAGTTCTCCAGCTCGACACAATTTGTTACCCTCTCTCGATGAGGGTTCTTTGTGTGTGTTTGCAGGCGTGTGCCAAGTACATGGTGTTACTTGAGACGTTTCGTTTCCTTGATGTTTACCAGACTTACTGATTAAAAAAAAAAATGGTAGCTGCAAAACCAAGATGGGGACCCTGAAGCTCTTCTTAGCAATGCATGAATCTCTTGCCTCAAGGTGGGACTTGAACTCATAGCCCTTGAGATTAAGATCCTCATGCTCTACCAACTGAGCTATCCCACTTGACGTTAATGAGGAAGGGGAGATGCTTTGGGGCTCGTGGGCAAGACCTGCCCTGGAGGTCAAAACACCCACCCCTTATTTATTTCGAGATTTCCGTCCCCCTTTTCAGAAAAAAACCAGGAGGGGCTCTAGCTCAGGCTTCCTCAACCTCGGCCCTCCAGATGTTTTGAGACTACAATTCCCATCATCCCTGACCACTGGTCCTGTTAGCTAGGGATCATGGGAGTTGTAGGCCAAAAAAAACATATGGAGGGCTGAGTTTGAGGAAGCCTGCTCTAGCCCAATGGCAGAGCACCTGAAATGCATGCAGGAGGTCCAAGTTTCAATCTCTGGCGTCTCCAGGTAAGCCTGGGAGAGAAACCTCTGCCCCCCCCATCTGAAACCCTGGAGAGCAGCTGCCAGCCAGAGTGCACTGTACTGAGCTGCATGGACCAGTGACATGAATGCGTACACACCATGCATTTAAAGCACATTATTTCCACCTAAGAACCCTGGGAACTGTAGTTTGTTGAGGGCACTGGGAACTGTATCTGTGCGAGGGGTGAACTACAATTCCCAGGTTTCTTTGCAGAGCCAGATGGGGCAATGGTCTGACTGCACATGGACCATATATTCATAGCACATTATTTCCCCCTAAGAGCCCAGGTTTATTTGGGGGGAAATGGGTGTGTTTTAAATGCAGGCAGCCTCAGCATAAGGCCGCAGCTTCCTATGTTGCTAAATGCAACTGTATAAAATTCAATCAATAGATTGAGATGAACGGTGCAAATACTAGCACAATCTTCTTCTATGGTGTCGATGATGATGAGCCCAGGACATCTAACAAAAGAGAGAGAGAGAGAGAGAGAGAGAGAGGCAGCATTTGTGGGCCTGTGCGCAGTGAAGCAGCAGGAGGAAGCAGGAAATAAAACAGACGAGAGAAGCCTGTTATTTGGGGTGAAATTAGGCCTCAGATGTGATACAACAGAACAGCTAGCACTGAATGTGACTCCCCTCCTCTCAAGTGTTCCAAAAACCTGCTGGAACAAAGAGGACTTAACTTGGTGTTGCCTGAACAAATAAAAAGGTATCAGTAATATTTTGTTTTTCTGGCAGCAAAAAGATAAGGGCAGCAAGTCCCAGGCAAACGTCCCAGGAGAAAATGTTCCACAACTGGCCCTCACACCTGCCTTGCCTTGGTCTGCAAAAGCAGCTCCTCCTCCGAAGGTGAACTTGACACCCAGGCCGACTGATATGGAGGACGTATTCCTGCATTGCAGGGGGTTGAGCTAGATGACCCTTTGGGGTCCCTTCCAAATCTAGTGTTTTCTGATTCTGATTCGCAGAAGAGAAAGCACTGGCATTTTGAACTGCACCTCAAAATAAGGTGTCCATGTGTTCTGGTTTTTTTCAGAGGATAGTCCTAGAATCCTGGGAACTGCAGTTTAAGGGTGCCAGGAAGTATAGCTCTGGGAGGGGTAAACTACAACTCCCAGGATTCCTTGGGAGAAACCAACAGCATGCCAAGGATGTCACCGTTTTTCAGCAGTCTTTCCTAATGAGTACAAGGCCACGTTCACACAATGTACTTAAAAGTGCATGGTGCTCTACCCCCACCCCCGGAAAAAACAAAGAATCCTGGGAACTGTAGTTTACCGCACCGTTCCGAGCACCTTTAACGAACCACATTTCCCAGGAGTTTTTTTTGGGGGGGGGAGCCTAGTTCTTTTCATTTATGCTTATTAACAGAAGCTGCGGTCGTGGTTTCCTTCCCAATTTCGCACGTAGCGTGTGCCTCCGCCTGAAGTTGCGCTTGTCCTATTGTTCGCTCGGAAAAGGCGAGGAGGGCAGACGCCGCAGCCCAGCCCAGCCCAGCCCAGCTCGTGTGTTTCACCCCGATTAGCTCATCCGACCCTCCTCTCCGCCCCGTTTTGGGGATGGAGGCGTCACCTGAGCTGACGTAGCCAGGCTGGCCGACCCTATATAAAGCGCCGCAGCGGCAGTCCCAGCCCTTAAATCCATATACGCCTCTGTGTTTTTTTGTGGACGTGGAGTGTACTCCCAATATCTCCTTTTCAAATGGGCTCCGTCGCCTAGCGTTTATCCCCCTGAGCCAGGTCACTTGTGGTCTGAAGCTGCTGGGATTTTGCTGAGCGCAGCGTTAAGTCTTAAAGGTAAAAAAAACCTCTCTCTCTCTCTCTCTCTCTCTCTCTCCCTTTCTTTCTCTGGCCGCCATGCAGCAATGCTCTTCTCGCTCGAAGATCTGTGAGCTTCCGCTGTTTAATTTTTTTTTTAAAAAAAGCATATTTATCTTGGGGGCATGAGCGTTGCGCGTAATTGCGTGGATTTAAATTTAAATCCTTTAAATCGCTTGCATGCTGTTTTTATTTATTTCTCTCTCCCCCCCCCCCGAAAATTCAGCCTGCTGAAGCCTGAGGGGAGGGGGAGGACACTTCAGAGGGAAGCTTCGCTGGCTTACCTTTGGGGGTTTTGTAATTTATTTTTATTTGAAAGATAGTAACACTCCCGCTTAAGCGCCGTCTGATTTTAAACCCTCTTGGCAAGTGAAAGGCTGGAGAGGCTCGGTTCGAAATACACGGCGACTCAGAAAATCCCACTGAGGTCAATGCGATTTGATCGCATGTAAGCGGCGCTTAATTAGGTTTGCAACAGAAGCCCTTATTGGAGGCGGTGGCGAGACGTAGTTCCGAGCAGGACCCGGCTGTAAAAAGTGCTGGAGAAGTTGTGAAATTCGAAAACGCCGATCTGTTTTTGGCTAAAGCAGCCAGCGCCTCGGGTTATGGCGGCTTGCTCGACTGCTGCGAGGGGGGGGGGGGCGCCGGGGTGTGTGTGTGGAAGCGACCTTTGCTTTATAGCTCCTGCCAACTTTTAAAATGTGTTGATGTACTGAAAATTGGGAGGAATGTGCAGATTTCGATCGTTCAAGTAGTTAAGGGAATCGCTTCGGGAAAGGGGAGATTGTTTTGGTAAACCGTAAGGGCGTGATTGTTTACTTACTGAACTCTGCATCCGCTCTATACAAAAAGAGTGAACGTTCTACTCTTTGGATGAACGTTCTACTCTTTGGATGAACGTTCCATTCCCGGGTCTCAGCGTTCCATTCCCGGGTCTCAACGTTCCTTTCGGGTCTCCGCCCTTTCTCGCGGCCTGCCGACCACCGCCTTAATGGGCGGGGGGGCAGCGTGGACTGGAAACCTTTTAAATTTTATTACCTGTAACCCAGCTGCCACCACTCGGGCGGTAGTTTTCTTTGCGTTTTCTCTTCCGCTGGTGGAACTTAATATTTATCCGTCCGCTCCTTTTCAAGTCGCCGCCTTTCGCTGCCTGACAGCTGTGCAGCAATCCTGCCTGCATGTGGTGGTTTTGTGGCCATATTGGCTGAGAGCAAACACTCGGGGGCACCGACGCCAAAATTCGGCTCCTTTTGCATAATTTGTTTCTACATCTGTTCCCCCCCCCCCGCTTCCTCCTCCATGTCCCGAAGTGCTGTTTCAGCGCACAAAAGCGACACGCGCCCAGCTTGTGCGTTTCGACTGCAAAGGCTGGGGTTTCAGGAAGGAGGTTTCTATATGTGTAGGTTGCAGACGCAGCAGCGAGCCAGTTCAGTCCGGATTTGGGCTGCTTGGCTGTGGAAGACTTCCCCCACCCGCTAAACGCGCACACACAAAAGACATATGAGAACATTATGTAGAAAGGCACAAAGGAAGGGAGGATCTGTCCACCCGCTCTCCTGAGTCAATTGAATGTGGTGTTCGGTTCCCCCTACCCCGCAAAAATCTCAAATTATTTTACTTGAGATGGGAGGGGGGGGAGAGTTTAGCGTGTGCTTCTGTCTGAGTGCATTTTGTAGCCCAGAATCTTTCCACTTGAAAGGAACTGGGAATGCGGGAGTCTGTTCTGACAAGAGAGAGCAGGATTGTGTGTGTGTGTGTGTGTGTGTAAACTAGTATAAACCAGATCTCTGATTCCCTGTTGGTGGTTTTGACTCATTTAATGCCTCGTGTCCTCTGCTCTTTACCAAAACAATAGACTAATAATGTTCCATGTTAGTCTCTTGATAGTTTACAGTGTGGTAATATGCAAAAACCCCTAAAGTTAAAAAAGGGGGGGGGGGGGTTCAAATTAAAGGAGACTGGCTTTTGCAGAGAATGGCTTTTGTTGGCTTAAGAGAAGTTTTGCTTATTCAAATCAACGTCTGGGACTACGTCTAGGAGAACCCAGTGGGGCTTCTTAATGGCCAAGGTCACAGGGACAGACTTGACCCCTCACCCAAATGGTGCACCCCCTTTTTTAACTTTTTCGGTTTGTTTGTGTGTTCTACATATATATATATATATATATATATATATATATATATATATATATATTACTCTGCTTTCAAGTTGGCTGTACAAAAATGTTAAACAATAGAAACCTGATACCTATAAAATAAAATCCGCAACACAACAAAACATTGTTCTCTACAAGTGAGGGAATAATGCTGTTTCAGTCCTTTGGAAAAAGTAAAGCCCTGCATAAGGGGGTGCCAAAACAAACCAAACTAAAGTTTTTAAATTTGTTATGTGTTTCCACAGGGAACATCTTAGTCCGATTTGTGTGAGTCCTCCATGCAGAAAAAAACTTTGGCTGGGGCTGTTGGGAGTTGTAGTCCAGGCATAGAACCCCTTTTGCAAACTTGCTGGACTACAACAGGCATAGGCAAACCCGGCCCTCCTGATGTTTTGGGGCTACAACTCCCATCATCTCCTACCACTGGTCCTGATAGCTAGGGATGATGGGAGTTGTAGTCCAAAAACATCTGGAGGGCCAAGTTTGCCTATGCCTGTTGTAGTCCAGCAAGTTTGCGAAAGGGGTTCTAATGAGTGAAATTATATAGGAAATATTACATTCTAGCACTAGCACATTTTCTTTGGTCATATTTACATTACAGGCTTCCAGAAGAATAACGTCACATCAACACCATAAAGCACATGGCTTCTCCCCAAAGATTGTTGGGAACTGTAGCTGCAATTTCCCGCACCCATAACAAACTACAATTCCCAGGATTCTTTGGGGGGGAGCCATGTGGTTTAAATGTTTTAGTGTGGCTGAGCCCCCACTTTCTCCACTAAATGCGAACTGCTAAATCAAGAGGCGGCATGGGTTATTACTACAAAAATCCTACCATCACCACACCCTTGAATTAGGTTCAGGGCCTGAATTTGTATCCAAGCTTGAAATGTTCAAATGTTTTTTATACATACCAGATTTCACTCCACTATCTTAAGTGTTTGAGAGGGAACTACGAAGCAAGCCAGCCAAGATTACTGTTTACTCTTTTGTGCACAGCAGGCTAATTTTTCTCCCGAGTTGCCCAATGTGTTTTGACCGTTCCTGTTAGATAGTCTGGACCTGATGAAAAGGTTGCTAGGAACTGGTAGCTCCTGCCCTACCTCTTGAAAAATAAGTTAGCCAAATACTAAATACAGACAAAAGTGTCAGTTTAATTCTATACCCAAAATACGGGTTGGCAGATTCAAATTGTCACATAAAATTTGATATTGAAGTTAGATAAGTGATAGTTATAGATGAAATAATGTTAAGATTATTAAATAAGAGTAGTTTATTTGTGTATTAATATGAGAATAGAAAAAGGTAAAGAAATTACAATATGATTTACAAGGGAAGCAGACGGAGAGGGCATGAGGAAGTCAACTTACAATGTTTTAAAAGAAGGTTAGATAGATATAAATGTTTTTATTAGTCTTATTTGTTTTGTATATTGTCATAATGTTTTTTCCCTTTTTTGTTGTATGTGTAGTTTGTTTGTGTTTTGTTAAAAAACCAATAAATTTTTGAAAAACAAAAACAAAACAAAAACAAATTGTCATGTAAAATTCATCCCTGCTGCTTCATGATCTTGTTCTCTCTTCCCCGTGTTATTTGCACTTTTCAGCTGATCTTTCCTTCTGCTTGCTTCTCGGCACAGGCAGGAAATGTGGATAAATTATTAATATTTATTGAATTTATATACCGCCCTGTACCCGGTGGTTCGCAGAATAAAATCAAGATAGAAAACCACAAGATACCTAATAACAATAAAAACAACAGACCAATAGAGGAGGGTTTGGTAACAGGCACAGGTGCAAAACCAGGCCGAACTGACAACTGTTTCTTCCCTCATGGAAGCTGGATTACAGGCAGCTTACTCCTTCCCCCAGCAGCTGGCTGTTGTGAGCCTGTCTGCTTTCGGAGGCTTGGCTGTGCCAAGTGTGTTCTGGAGTTTCGCTTCGGTCCCTGCCCACGTGCCATCTCCACCAATGCTTGCAGTTTTGTTGTGGAATGTGCTGCCGCAGCATGAAACCTCTGGCGAGCGCTCCGGAAAAATGCTGCTCAAAGAGGTTCTTGTGTAACAAACTCAACTTCGAGAAAACCATGCCATGCAGAACTGGAGGCAGGGACTCTTCTCATGCGCTATAGACCAGTACAGACCCGTTTTACCCCATGCCCTGCAAACTTGCCACGGGGCCAGGTGGGCAAACAGATCAGATCACTCACTGAGCAGCCTGGAACGGATACTGCCCTGCCCTCTTCAGTGCTGCGTTTCCGATTCAGGTGCAAACTTAACCCACACTGCTCTAGCCAGTTAGCAATGCTGGGATGTGGTGAAATGTTCAGTGCCCTCCAGGGATGGGGAACTTCAGGCGCTCCAGATTTTGTTAAGAGCCTCGCTCTCCCCTCGGTCCCAGCCAGCTTGGTCAGGGATGATGGGAGCTGTAGTCTAGCTGCAAGCAGAGGACCACAGGTTCTTGGTCCCCACCTGGCTCACACGGTTTGGGCAGACAGCTTCTTGCATCTTGAGCAGAGCTCACACAGGTGGTCTTTGCATGGTGGGTGTTTGTGCGCGGCTTTAACCAACTGATGCCTTTTGAAAAGCATGGAAGCAAACCTTGCCCTTTAAAGTGGCCTGTACTGGCCTGGGACTGAGGGGGAATTGTAACCCCAAAAATGCAGAGGGCACCAGGTTGCTTGGCATCTGTCTGTCTCGGGAGGAGTGCATCTTTGGGGGTGAGCGCAAGCTGTTGGACGGTTGCAGCGCCTGCTGTGGCTGTAGAGACCGATAGGGGAGAGACATGTTTTGCTGCAGCTGGGGCAGACGAAGGCGTCCGGTTGTGCTGCTGCGGATGGTACCATGGCCTTTCAGGTTGGGGTCTCTCTTTACTACGGCTACTTCCCGCACCCTGACGACAGGCTCTTTGTTTTGTCTCCCAGGGTTTACAACTTGCACAAGAACGAAGACAAAGAAACATGGCAGCAATCCCGTCAAGCGGCTCGCTTGTGGCAACCCACGACTACTACCGAAGTAAGAACGGGGAACGGGTGCGGGTTGTGCAGAGTAAGCTCCAGAGGGAACCCTAGGCGTCTCCAGGAGGACCTTTGGTTGTGGGGCTGAGAAATACTTGCGCTTCATGCCTCGTAAGAGTCAGTGCTGCAGGGCTAGATCAGGGTTTCCCAGACTCGAGTCTCCAGCTGTTTTTTTTTTACTACAACTCACATCATCCCTAGCTAGCAGGAGCAGTGGTCAGGGATGATAGGAATTATTGTTCCAAAGCAGCTGGACTACTCTAATGCAGGGGTCAGCAAACTTTTTCAGCAGGGGGGCAGTCCACTGTCCCTCAGACCTTGTGGGGGGGCCAGACTATATTTTGGAGGGGGGTGGAAATGAACGAATTCCTATGCCCCACAAATAACCCAGAGATGCATTTTAAATAAAAGCACACATTCTACTCATGTAAAAACATGCTGATTCCCAGACTGTCAGTGGGCCAGATTTAGAAGGCGATTGGACCGGATCCGGCCCCTGGGCCTTAGTTTGCCTACCCATGCTCTAATGGTTTGGGTGTTGGACTGTGACCGGGGAGACCAGAGTTCGAATCCCCACTCAGCCCTGGGAGACCTTGGGCTAGTCACTGCTGCTTAGCCTAACCTACCTCGCAGGGTCGTTGTGAGGATGAAATGGGGAGGAGAACCATGTATGCCAGCCACCTTGCTTGAGCTCCTTAGATGAAAAAGGCGATATATAAATGTAACTGATCATGATGATGATGATAATAGTAATAATAAAGGTGTGGAATGAAGTAAAATTAAAGAAGAATAAATAGAGGGGAAAACAATATGCACAAATAACACCATCAGTAAATCACCCATCAGTTCATGCTTTTTGCAAAGGACCTTTTTATCATCTTAGAAAAAGAAGAAGAAGAATAAAAAGACCCCTGTTGGTGGGCTATTTTATTACAAGACCACGATGCTGTGGGCCTCCTGGTTCTTTCTTAATAGCCCCCCAGGGTGTTCGGAGCCCAGCGCCCACAAATGGATAGGGACTGGCTAGAAAAGATTCTCCTTGCATTCACCACAATCATGCGCAGATAGCTTGTGGGAGAGGGCAGACGTTCCTATGGCTTGCACCGGGGTGAGTCTGGAGCAGGGAATAAGTGGAGGGAGAAGAAGACACCTGCTTGCCGGCTTCTCCAAACCTCTCTGGGTGTCTTGAATTACGCTGCCTGCCAGGGGCCTCGAGCTCGCGGGCGCCACTTCTCAATTCAACATCCTCCCAGCATTTTATTCCCTTCGAGGGAACCTTCCTAAACGTTCTTGCAGAGGGAGAAGGCGCTGCTGCGTTGGAGCCGAGCCCCCATAAAAGGTCAGCTCCAACGGTTCTGCTAAACAAAGCCTGTGGGTTTTTTTGGACGGGAGGCTGAATGTCCTCTTTTGTCTCTCTCTGGGCTCCGAGCCCAGTGTGCTCCTCTAAAAGTGTAGCAGGGCTGGTGCTGCAGGAGAAACCAGTAAGGGAAAAGTGGTCTCCTTGGAGAGGTGGGGTCTCCTCTCTGCTCCAGTTTTGAGAATGCAAGTTCTTTAGCCAGCGAGAGTTTTGAGAGCAGCTGCTGTTTGGTTGTGCAAGCCAAACGCTCCGCAAGGATCTGGATTCCCGTTGCTTTGACCACTGCTTCCAGTGGAAGTCCTTGCTAGAGACAAAAGTAGTGTTTGGTCTCTCCTTCCTTCCTGGTTTCAGAAGGTCTTCCCACGAAACACAGCACTGGGGTTGGATTTAAATCACTAGTCAGTAAGACTTGATTTAAATCACATTTTTTTTGTTTTTTTACAGAAAGGCGCATTCTTGCTGGTATAATAATATTTACGAGATCATTTTTTGGAATAATAAATTTTCGGAGTGGTTTTTACAGTTATATCAAAAATTACTGATTTGGTTATACTATTAGAAATACAATGACAGATAATTGTGAAATGACTGTGAGGTTTAATAAGTTAACTTTTATATTTGGGCAACTTTTCTGCTGTACTTTATTGGAAGGAGAAAAACAATTGTTTCCTTAATAACAATTTAAACAATATATTTAACTAAAACACTAACCTTATAGCATATGTATCCATGTTAGTTAACTGATGTGGTTAAACAATTCCTTTTTTAAAAAAAACAAACCTAAGACTGAGTTTTAGCACACATGAAAAACTTAAAACAAATCCTTATTTCCTGATGAATAGCCTTTGGACTATAATGTAACTTAAGTAGAAAACTGTATTTAGAAAGATTTTTCCTCCAAAAGCATTTTATTTTAAAAATCCAATTTAAATTTTTTAAAAATCCAATTTAAATTTTTTTTTTGTAAATCGTTGATTTTTATCAACCAAAATGGTCAAAGGCCTGGAAACAATGCCTTATGAGGAACGGCTTAGGGAGTTGGGTATGTTTAGCCTGGAGAAGAGAAGGTTAAGGGGTGATATGAAAGCCATGTTCAAATATATCAAAGGATGTCATATAGAGGAGGGAGAAAGGCTGTTTTCTGCTGCTCCAGAGAAGCGGACACGGGGCAATGGATTCAAACTACAAGAAAGAAGATTCCACCTAAACATTAGGAAGAACTTCCTGACAGTGAGAGCTGTTCGGCAGTGGAATTTGCTACCAAGGAGTGTGGTGGAGTCTCCTTCTTTGGAGGTCTTTAAGCGGAGGCTTGACAGCCACCTGTCAGGAATGCTTTGATGGTGTTTCCTGCTTGGCAGGGGGTTGGACTGGATGGCCCTTGTGGTCTCTTCCAACTCTTTGATTCTATGATCCACCCTGGGTTGGACCCACTCCATATTTTTAATGCAGATTAAAAGCTCACAGCTCCTCTCAAAGAATCATGGGAGCTGCAGTTTACCCCTCGCAGAACTACAATTCCATCACCCTCATGAAGCGTCTCTGACATGGTTGTTCACGCCGTGCACATTGGGAGTAGGACTGGGCGATATATCGTGTGTCTGTGTGCTATGCAAAAACCACAAGTGTGGAAAAAGCTGTGAAACCAGACAATGCTTCTACGTAGCTCCGTCCTGATTTCAGGCCTCGTGATACATTGGCGTGTCATGAATAGATATGGCCCTGCCCCGGTTGGGAGCATGGGGAGAGCTCCACTGCGGTTTGCGTTATTCCTGCGCGTTTCCCGGCTGCAGCGGGAACTGTGGCGCGTGGTGATCTAATGGGGCGAAATCATGTCTTGTCTTGCAGGGCGTCTGGGTTCCACTTCCAGCAACAGCTCCTGTGGAAGTGCAGAGTATGGGGAAGTCATCCCTCACCACCCAGGTCAGTATCTTTGCTTCTGAAGGTGTCACCTTTGCTGTGGGTTGCCTGCAAGTTCGTTTTAGGATGCATATTCCGTTTCTCTGGAGTGCTGGCTTGGACCGCAGTGCCTCGCTCTTTGGCCTCTGCTCTTGACAGGTGTGGGAGCAGAGGCAGTTTTAGGGCAGTCCTATCAGTTCACCAGGTGCCCAGG
Source organism: Lacerta agilis (assembly GCF_009819535.1). Taxonomy (NCBI): domain Eukaryota; kingdom Metazoa; phylum Chordata; class Lepidosauria; order Squamata; family Lacertidae; genus Lacerta; species Lacerta agilis. Next base: position 88,166,259 of record NC_046317.1, read on the forward strand.
GACCACTTGCCCAGCTTTGGGGGAAAGAGGGTGGCAAGTCCTAGAGTCCTCCCCCCCCACCTTCCTAAAGCCCGGCAAGCACTTGCTGGGCTTTGGGAAGGACGAAGATGGGCTCTAGGATCCTGCCAGAGCCTTGTACCTCCTTCCCAGCTTTGGGAAGGGCAGCAAATTTTGGTCTCGTGCATATCATCAAGGTCTGCCCTTGGTGGGAGTCCTGTGGCCAGGGGCGATGGAAGTTTTAATTCAGCAACATCAGAAGGGCATGTCTTCCTCATCCTTGTTATTTTAATGTATTTTAATATTTGTTGGAAGCCGCCCAGAGTGGCTGGGGAGATCCAGCCAGATGGGCGGGGTACAAGTAAAAAATTATTAAATTACTACTATTATAAGTTCAGGGCTCTTGTGGAACTTGGGTACAGGGTACCTTAAGGACCGCCTGAGCTCTTGTATCTCAGATAAGTCTCTGAGATCATCCAGAGAAGGGCTGTTAGTAGAAGCCCAGCTGGCTTCCACTACAAGCCAGGCATTTTGTGTCTCTGTTCCCATTCCTGTGGAGCACTCTTCCAGCAGAGATTCATAAAGCCATCCTTGGTTTTGCTTCTGCTGAAGACTTTTTCATGCCCACGGGCAAATGCTGCTATTTAAAACCTTTTGAGTAGCCGGAAATTTTAACGATTACTTTGCTTCTGGTTTTATATTTTGTCTTTTTTTAAAAAAGAATTTATTGGTGTTTCCACATAAAAAATAACAAATAAAAAAACAACAAATGAAAACATTCAATCAACATATAAAACAAATGCAATAAACAATACTAATAACAATAAAATAAAAACTAATACATACCTCAACAACACAGAAACACAGGAATCTATTAATTAAATTCTTATTTCGAATCTTATTTAGGGGGACTTCCCCCGTTCTCTCTTCTGCGTTCAATTTCTAATCTACTTTAGTAACTTTGTAACTAGTTTAACATTCATTCACCACACTTCTTAATCTTCAAATAAACATCTTATACAACTTATATCATTCAACTTATTATTATCACATAAAATCTTATTTCAAATCTTAACTTTTTATATCTTTTTTTCTCTTAACTTAGTAAAACTATTGCTGTTATTACTTCTAATTCCTACCTTAATAATAATATAATCAAAACATTATCATAAAGAGCCTAAATATTTCTTCCCTTCTCCAAATCGCTTGTTTCCCTCTGTCGTAGGAGTACCCTGGTTAGCCATCCTGATAAATCTCATAAATTTATGGTTTTATATTTTGTCATGTGCATATTGTTGTACAACACCCTGAGACACACACACACACACACACACACACACACACACTGGTACCTCGGGTTAAGAACTTAATTTGTTCTGGAGGTCTGAAACCGTTCTTAACCTGAGGTACCACTTTAGCTAATGGGGCCTCCCGCTGCTGCTGTTCTCATCCATTTCTGTTCTCATCCTGAAGCAAAGTTCTTAACCCGAGGTACTATTTCTGGGTTAGCGGAGTCTGTAACCTGAAGCATCTGTAACCTGAGGTACCACTGTACACACACACACACACACACACACACACACAATGAAAACACAACATGCATAATAAAACAGCCCAATAGGCTCCCTCCCACAGACACATTTACAAGACCGTAGAATGTTCACCGTGCCAAATGCCTGGTTGAAGAGAAACTGTTTTTGCCTCGTGCCTAAAGATATGTAACAAAGGCACCAGGCAAGGCTCCCTGGGGAGAGCATTCCGCAAACGTGGGGGCCACTACTGAAAAGGCCCTGTTCTCGTGTTGCCACCCTCTTGCGAAGGAGGCACACAAAGAAGGGCCTGAGATGATGATGACGGGGTCCAGGTTTGTTCACATGGAGAGAGGCGGTCCATGAGGTATTGCAGTCCTGAGCTGTTTAAGGCTTATCCGTCATAACCAGTACTTTGTGTTGGGCCTGGAAATTAATTGGCAACCAGTGCAGTCAGGCCAGGATTGATGAAATGTGCTCAAACCGTCTTGTTTCGGTGAGCAATCTGTCTGCCAAATTCTCCCCCAGCTGGAGTTTGTGTACATCGAAGAGGAGCCCCCATTTTCTGACTGCGACACTTGTGTCCATTCTCATAGGTCTCCCCAAGTCTGACCCTGGGCACTGGTGGGCCAGCTTCTTCTTTGGAAAGACGACCCACCCAGTAATGACAACTGTGTCGGAATCCCCAGAGAAGTAAGTGAAATTGTGCCGAGATTGGAAATGGAATATCACACGTGTGTGTGTTTGGATCTGAAGTGGGGATCTTGGAAAATCACGAACAGTCGTGTAACTGGGGTAGGAGATCTGGGAAGCAGTGTTTTCTCGGCCCCGCTGTTCTTCACTGATTCTGTAACTAGCTCAATCCTTGTCCTTCCTGACTATATACTTCCTAAATGTGTAGATTAGTGTTTGAGTTAAACTTTGGAAAATATTTAAGTGTTGCATTTTATTTCCAACATTGGCATATGCTTATATACGGTCCTATATGGGGAGGGGTGGAGAGTGTGCAATGTAAAAGATTTGTATCTGTTACAGAATCATAGAGTTGGCAGGGACCCCAGGGATCATCTAGTCCAACCCCCCTCCAATGCAGGAACCTCAACGAAAGCACCCATGAGAGAGGGCCATCCAAACTCTGCTTTTAATCCACACCTGCTTTTCTGCATCCAATTGCTGGGTGAGAGGGAAGAATTGCGTGCAGCACAAGCTTCTAGTCCCCTGTGCCGAGGCCATTTATTTATTTGTCTTAAAAAAACGAATTCCCCAAGCAGAGTACAACAACAAGAGGAGGAAAGGGGGAAAACCCTGTTGTTGTTTTTTTTGAGGATCAGCTCAAAGTTGTGCTGCTTCTTTTGCAAAGGGAAAAGCCCTGTTTTATTGAGGATCAGCTCACTGTTGTGCAGCTCCTTTTGCAAAGAGGAAAAGCCCCGTTTTCGTGGGGTTCAACTCACAGTTCTGCAGCTTCTTTTGCAAAGGGAAAAGCCCCGTTTTTTGAGGATCAGCTCACAGTTGTGCAGCTCCTTTTGCAAAGGGGAAAAGCCCCGTTTTCATGGGGTTCAACTCACAGTTCTGCAGCTTCTTTAGGAAAGGAAAGGGAGCCGTTTCTACAGTTTCCAGACAGATAATCTAATCAGCCAGTCACATGTCGCTGGGGAAACAAACAGCCTCCGTCTGCAGACCATTCAACAATGGAGGCCTGGGCAAGGGGCTGTGGCCGGAAAGGGAGCCAGCGATCGACCACACATTCGCTCCATAAGACGAACAGACCTTTCCCCTTACTTTTTAGGAGGGAAAAAGCTGTGTCTTAAGGAGCGAAAAATACAGGTAATTCAAATTTGGTGGGTTTTGGCTCCTGAGTATACACATTTAGGATTGCTCTGTACACTTTCAGGGCAAGTGAGCTACAATACTGCTTAATCGGTAGAGTGTGAGACCCTTAGTCTCAGGGTTGTGGGTTCGAGCCCCACGTTTGGCAAAGGATTCCTGCATTGCAGGGGGGTTGGACCAGATGATCCTCGCAGTCCCCTTCCAACTCTACAATTCTGTGATTCTCAAGTGACGGTGCTGCTGTTCTGACCCTTTGATCTCTCTCTCTCTCTCCCCTTTGACCTTCCAGCTCAGGTACTTTCCAGGTGGCGAACGGCATGATCACATGTGGCCTGGCTCAGGACGTGATGAGGAAGCGCCACGCCAGCGAGCCCAGCAAGCCGAACGCGGGTCCCACCGCGTGAGGAGGCTGGCTCCCCCCCTGGCCAGACGCTTCTGACTTGGAACGCTAGGAGGCAGAGCCCATTTTCCACTCCCCTTCCCCGTAGAGTAGGACAGGCTGCTTCGAGTACTCCTTAGACGTAGGTTTTTATAAAAGCAAGAAACGGCAACTAAAAAGGAAAAAAAAAAGAGAGAGAAATCTTCTGTACCATCCTTTTCTACAACTTTCTTTTTTTTTGTGCAGCTACATCTTCTAACTCCTCCCTCCCCACCCAACGATGCCTTGTTAACACTTAATTCTTGTTTTGTACTCGTCTGATGGAAACTAATAAATCCTGAGCAGCCTTTTAAACCACTTGCGTGTGTGGCTTTGTACTCTTGCGAACGGAAGGCGCAAAAACGTCCATCTGGACTGGGTTGCCCCAGCCACTCTGGTCAGCTCCCAACAAAATATTAAAAGCACAATACAGCATCAAACATCTAAAAGCTTCCCTATACAGGGCTGCCTTGTTACTTAGCGTTAGTGCAGGTTCTTAAGATTTAGTGTCAGGAGTATAACGTATTCCTGGACACCGCAGAGTTAGACGCAGACTTTTCTGGAAGCTTCTGGCTGTTGTGAAATTGACTAGACAGCTCAACGCAAGAACTCAGCAACTCACTGGATAACTATATACAGGATTTATTGATTGAAGCAACTAGCATCCATAAGTTACTATTTACAGACTTTACAAAACAAAAGAAACAAAACATAAAATCTTTCCTCTCTTGTCTCTCTCTCTCTCTACACTGACCACTTTCCCACACCAACACCTGCACCACACACTAACCACACAGTTCTCACACAGAGCTGAGTCTTTAGGCACTCAATTGACCAATCACAGCTCGTTGCTAAGGGTCTGAGAGAGAGCAGATCTGGGCTTTCTGCCCACTAGCTAATTGCTTAATTGCTTGGAGATAAGACAGCTGCATTTCTGCACGTAGGCAACTCTGAAATCTCTAACACAGGTAACATGGTTTGACCTCTACATTTGATAGGGACTGTAGTACAGGAGGCATCACAAGGGGTCAAAGACCCGCTGCTATTACTGCAGCACGGTTCGTGTCGAGTCACCCAAGGAGCATGAAAAGGGGGCCTTTCTAAGCCACTGCTTGCTCTCTGAACGCTGAAAACATGAGGGGCTTCATTTTCAAAGGAATTATGTGCAAGTTTGTCACGTCACAGAAGCAACCCACCTCTCCAAAGTCAGGGGTCGAACAAAGGACCCAAACATCTGTGTGCAAAGCAGATGTTCTTCCATGGAGCTAAGGCCCCACTCTTGCAGTGCAAACTTGTCCCATTTTCGTTTCAAGTAAACAGGGTGGGTAGACTTGCTATTCCAGAAATCCCCCTGGAAAAGAACTATTCTTTGGTGCTCAATTGGAGCTAACGGGAATCTGGGTGTCCTCCAGATTGCCATTTGTTCTGATGTGTCACTAAAGAGCGGGTTTTCCCTTGGAAAGGAGCAGGGCACAGGGGAAACTCCTTGGGCCCATGCTTAGAAAGCGTGGGTCAAGCTGCCAGGACTTGTGCTTTCTAGGCACAGCACATGCAGAAGTGTGGATGAACCCTGGCATTTGAGGAGGGGGTCCATATGTGGCTTTTAACTTTCCAAAGTTTAATGGCCTGCATTGCTGGTTTAGCTTGGCCAAACACTGGCTTCTGTGCACAATTTACTCAGCCCTGAAACCTCCAGCTTTTCCTACAGCTGGTTTTTATCCTGCCGTCTGGGAGCATTTTAACACAGTGAAATTGACAGGGGTGCTCTTGTCCGAAACCCAAAAAGTACCACATTGAGATTAAGTTTCCATTAAACCTCAATCCTACAAGTTCCGCTTGTTTTATTACAGAGGCAAGGAGAATTTACCCCCACCCACCCAAGGCCACATTTCCTCCTGGGCAACTTTCTGGGGGGCCATACACTGGGTGTGCAGGGCCAGTGACAAAAGTGAGCCGAGCAACGGATGCGAATTTTACCTTCCTACTGCACGTGGGTGGCACTGTGGGTTAAACCACTGAGCCTAGGGCTTGCCGATCGGAAGGTCAGCAGTTCGAATCCCTGCGACAGGGTGAGCTCCTGTTGCTCGGTCCCAGCTCCTGCCCACCTAGCAGTTCGAAAGCACACAGTGCAAGTAGATAAATAGGTACCACTGCGGCGGGAAGGTAAACGGCATTTCCGTGTGCTGCTCTGGTTCGCCATGCTGGCCACATGACCCGGAAGCTGTACGATGGCTCCCTTGGACAGTAAAGCGAGATGGGCGCCGCAACCCCAGAGTCGTCCGAGACTGGACCTAGCGGTCGGGTCCCTTTGCTGCACAATAGTTTCTACACAAACACACTAGAGTCTTCCATCAGGCAAGCAAGAGGTTATCCCAAGAATTCAGGGGCACATTCCAGTCAGGCGAAAACACTGACCGAGGTGCAAACCAGGACCAGAGAGGGGAGAGGCCTGGGGAGATTTCTGAGGGCCAGACAAGAAGTCTTGGAGGGCCACTTTCAGCTCTCTGCCGCAAACCCGAGATTCCCCACGCCTGTGTTCCATTAGGAGTCTGTTTGGTGCCTGTCATTCATTGCACATGTAAATTGTGATCCAGGCACACTAGAGCAGTGTTTTTCAACCACTGTTCTGCGGCACACTAGTGTGCCGCGAGATGTTGCCTGGTGTGCCGTGGGAAAAATTGAAAAATTCAAGAGAATTACTTTATATATAGTCAATATAGGCACAGAGTTAATTTTTTTAACATTTTCTAATGGTGGTGTGCCTCGTGATTTTTTTCATGAAACAAGTGTGCCTTTGCCCAAAAAAGGTTGAAAAACACTGCACTAGAGTAAGGTTACCGGACGTCCCCGTTACCCGGGGACAGTCCCCGGATTTACAAACCAGTCCCCTGACAAAATCCACTGAATTTGACTGAAGTTGAAAAGTGTCCCCAGATTCATTGAAAAAAATCTAGTAACCTTACTGGAGGCAGCCTAAGAGAGGCAGATGGGTGTTCCCTGGAGAAAAGTGATGCCGCAGCTGTTCCCTTGCAAATTTGGAGCATTCCAAAACCACAGGGAAAGGAGGCAGCACGCATTCCGGTGTGTTTTCAGCTGCCGTGTGCATTGCCATCTGCAACAGGCCTCTCTGTATGCTTCTGTGCTTTCAAGTCTCTTGCATCCCGTTTCCTGCATAAGCCCTTTTAGAAAGATGGCCATTGTTTTGACTTTCCGGAAACATCCGCCCCTCAAAGATCCTGCCCAGCCGCTCCCACCCTGCTACCACATTTGCACATTAACCGGGGGGGGGGGGGAGAGAGAGATAGAGAAAATGTGGTTTGTGGTTTAACGGCTAAAATACTGGTGATACAACTAGCTCGTTCGGTTTACGCGAGCTAAAAAGCAGTAATTTGATACGGTAAAAACCAGGACACTACTTGGGCTCGCTTGACAGGTACGAGCTAAAGTTATCCATAGGGACGCTGGAAGCTGCCTTATGCAGAATCAGACCCTTGGCCCATACAGTTCACCAGGGTTTCAGACAGGGAGCCCTATCTGGTTCAGCGTGTCTGGCTGTTAACCGTTCTTTGCCAGGGACCGAACCAGAGCCCTTCTGTGTGCAAAGCAGATGTCCCGAGCTATTCTGCCCTTCCTATGTGGCATGGCACCGCTTCCCTCTATTTCTTAACTTCAGGCATGAACGCAATTGCTGACATATCCAGAATGGCAGCAGGCGTGCACAAGAAGAGGGAGGTCAACAGGCTCGGGGGACTCCCTAACTTTGTAGAAATGCCAAAAATTTCAAAATGGAACAACCCCAAAGCAGCGTGCACATGACCGCAAAGCAGGAAGGAGAGCGTGTGCTTGGTGGCAGCACCAAACTCCGCCTTGTGGCAATTTACTGGGTGGGGTTTGGGGTGTGTGTGTAATGGGAGTATTCTGGAGGAATGCATAACTGGCTAACTAGCACACAGGAACATAGTACAGCATTAACATACTGTACTTGAAACAAAATAAAATAAAAAATTCCTTCCAGTAGCACCTTAGAGACCAACTAAGTTTGTTGTTGGTATGAGCTTTCGTGTGCATGCACACTTCTTCAGATACCTTCAGCCTAACAATGAACCAATCTATGCAAGAAATACATTTTTTGGACACTGCTATAAAAGTACAGGATGGACACATAGACACCACCTTATACCGTAAACCAACTGACCGACAAACATATCTACATGCTTCTAGCTACCATCCCAAACATACCAAACAATCCATTGTATAAAGGTATCTGAAGAAGTGTGCATGCACACGAAAGCTCATACCAAGAACAAACTTAGTTGGTCTCTAAGGTGCTACTGGAAGGAATTTTTTAATTTATTTTGTTTTGACTATGGCAGACCAACACGGCTACCTACCTGTAACTGATACTGTACTTGAGATATGGCAGGCACACCCTATCTCAACTTGCTGGAAACAACAGAAGACATTTTTGTTCCTTCAAGTTTCCCCAGCTGGATGAGCAGCTCAGTTGGTAGAACATGAGCCTCTTAATCCCAGGGTCATGGGTTCGAGACTCACAATGGGCAGTGACAGATTTACGTATAAAGCTAAACAAGCTGTAGCTTAGGGCCCCACTCTTGGGGGCCCCCCAAAAAAATTTAAAGGGGAAAAAACTGGATGTACATTTCCAAAATATAAGATAAAAAAACAAAATAAAACCTACATACAGCAACAGTGTTTTGTTTTGTGTAGCCTCCTATGATGTAATGCCAAAGTGTTCGCATTATTGTTTGTTATGAGTAAAAAATCATTTTAAGTTAGAGGCTTAATAATTATTTCACTATAAATATACGGTACTTCTTATTAATTGTATTTCACTGTTAATATACTTCTTAATTGTATTTCAGTTCAACAATTACTTTGATAAAATGCATCTTTTGTTATGTGCAAATGGCTTTAGATACGTATTAGAATCATAGAATCATAGAGTTGGAAGAGACCACAAGGGCCATCCAGTCCAACCCCCTGCCAAGCAGGAAACACCATCAAAGCATTCCTGACAGATGGCTGTCAAGCCTCCGCTTAAAGACCTCCAAAGAAGGAGACTCCACCACACTCCTTGGTAGCAAATTCCACTGTCAAACAGCTCTTACTGTCAGGAAGTTCTTCCTAATGTTTAGGTGGAATCTTCTTTCTTGTAGTTTGAATCCATTGCCCCGTGTCCGCTTCTCTGGAGCAGCAGAAAACAACCTTTCTCCCTCCTCTAGATGACATCCTTTGATATATTTGAACATGGCTATCATATCACCCCTTAACCTTCTCTTCTCCAGGCTAAACATACCCAGCTCCCTAAGCCGTTCCTCATAAGGCATCGTTTCCAGGCCTTTGACCATTTTGGTTGCCCTCCTCTGGACACGTTCCAGCTTGTCAGTATTCTTCTTGAACTGTGGTGCCCAGATTTATTAGGTCCATAAATTACCATATAGCATATATTCAACACGAAAAATAGTGGCAAATTGTTGTTGACAAAGGACAGCTGGACATATAAAGGGCCCCATTACCTTCAGTAGCTTATGGCCTCAGCAAACCTAAATCTGGCCCTGACAATGCACAAAAAGATTCTTGCATTGCAGGGGGTTGGACTAAATGACCCTGGGAGGTCCCTTCCAACGCTACACTTCTATGATCGGCTATATGTCCCAGCAGGTCAGTCCTGGGCAGCAGCAGCAGTGGCAGCAGCAGTTCTTTATGGAGACAGACAGGCCCACCCCAAAGCAGGTGGAAGAAGATTTGATATCCCGCTTTTCACTACCCGAAGGTGTCTCAAAGCGGCTAACATTCTCCTTTTCGCTTCCTCCCCCACAACAAACACTCTGTGAGGTGAGTGAGGCTGAGAGACTTCAGAGAAGTGTGACTAGCCCAAGGTCACCCAGCAGCTGCAAGTGGAGGAGCGGAGACGCGAACCCGGTTCCCCAGATTACAAGTCTGCAGCTCTTAACCACTACACCAAACTGGCTCTCAAACTGGTGGAGAGAGGCAGGGCAGGGCCCTTCTGGCTTCTCAGCGCCATCCAGGGTATCCTTGCATTTCTGCTCTCCTTGTACAGCCCTCCTTTAGTCCGAGAGATTTCTTCTCCTTCCAAGAAGGGAATCTTCTCAGGACCATCCTATGGATCTTTACATCTTTACGCTTCCCCTTTAGCCAGAGAAATGCCTCCTCCTCTTCCTCCTCCTCCTCCTTCCAACAAGGGAGATTCATCAGTCAAAGACTGCTGCTCTCCGTCCTCTTTCTATTCCAGTTCTTTTTTTTAATATATTTTTTATTCCTTTTTTCGTTTTTAAAAATCACAAAGAAAAGAAAACATAACCATACATTTCTTCATGAGCTCTTTTTTTTTTTAACATAGACTAGAGGAAAAACAACAACCAATAATTACCCTTTCCGTTACAGAGTTTTCTTAATCACAAAATAAAATATTTTATACAATTTTACACAATATTTTATACAGTATGCATTATACAAATATTGTCTTCCCTAAACCTGCTCTCCACCGCTTCAAAATGAAGAAATAAAATGTCCTAATTTTAACACTGAAACAAACTGTTATAATTCCACTTCGGTGATACCTTTGATCTTAGAAGTTAACTTTTCACTTGCCTTTAGTAATAATTCTGCAAAGCATTCTATTCCAGTTCTTTTTCCTCTTTTCACCCATCGGTTCTCATTCTTCTGACCAGGCTCTGGAATTCCACTTTGAGTTCCAGGAGCTGCAAATTCAGAAGTCTTTGCAAGTGGACAATAATTTGGTGGCCCTTCACGATTTTGTAGAATTTCACTCCCTGATGTTTGTGACGCAGTAGAAATCCCATCTCTGCCTTCTTTTTTTTTTTTTAAACATATTTATTGATTTTCCAACATATATTTCCAATTACCAAACAAATTACAATGCCAAATTAATTATACAATTCCAATTATAACAATTCCAATTATGCCAAATTTTTAACTTGTGAATTCCCCATGTCTCGGACTCCGGAGCGCTTTCTTATGATCTTTTCCAGTTGCTTCATAAAGTCAATATTTTCACAGCCTCTGATAAATGCCAGCAAGCAGACACTCTTATAGTAAATAATGTCTCTGTGTGGAAAAAGCCATCCTCTCCCAATATCGCATTTCGGCTGACGCCATCTTGAAAGTCTCTCATAAATCAAACTTGTAAATCAAACTGCGACACACCAATTTCTTCCCCTGTGAGCCGTCCCCACTCTTTTCCGGGAGGGCCAGACCCTCGTAAATTCCACTATCAATCGTCCATCAAATCCGGCTTCTCCCTTTGAAGTGGTGTACAGCTCCACAGGCTATCATCAGCACTCGGCAGTTAATTCTAGCTGCGTCACAGCCAGCCGAGGATCCTCCATTTCTGTTGAGTCAAGTCCAGATCAAGTTTCACCTCCACACAGTTTATTTTTGTAATTTCCATTCTAATTTCCATTCTGTCTTTAAAGTCCACTTGCCATTTGCCTGTGAAAGTGGATTTTCTAGGGGGAGGTTTCGCCCGTGTTAAGTAGATATTGAGGCAAAACAAACGGAGATTCCAGAGCTTACCCCCCCTTCTTTTCCCTCCTTCACATACCAATGTAAAGTCCGCGTCTTCTTCCAATCTTCATTCTTAATCACTCAGGGCTGCAATTAGCAACATTCTTCCCACTCCTTTGTCCGAGACATGCCCAAAATCTTTAAACAAATTTATATATCCAATTAAAGGGAGCGTGCACGAACGGGGCCGGCTCCAGGAGCTGCATCTGAAAACGAGCCCTATGTGCCCAGACTCCCCCACCGGTCCCGAAGGACCCAAAGCGGGTTAAGGAGTACCGCGGGCAAAGGCAGCCCTCCCCGTCGTCCCGGGGAGGTGGGAGGCTGCTTACTCCCATCGCAGCCGCCAAATTAACTCGTGATAGATAGCAAAGATGTTAAAGTCCGCCATCCTCCCGCTGTGCACGCCGGGAACTGGAAATCCCATCTCTGCCTTCAATGAGCTTGACACCGAGACACATGGAGTTCCACTGGGAGTAGATGATATATCCTAAGGAACTGAAAAAAGCCATAAATCCGTGAGATCTTTTGAGGCAAAATAATGTTAACACTTTTTGGATCTCTTAGTCCAGCCTGGTTTTATCAGTTCTTTAATGACAATTCAGTCTCTCAGCTCTGTGTGTTACTCAATCGACAAATAGGAAGTCCTCTTGGTTTTCTATTCAGTCTTAAAATAATTCTAGGAATGAGTATAGAATCATAGAGTTGGAAGAGACAATGGCCATCCAGTCCAACCCCCTGCCAAGCAGGAAACACCATCAAAGCATTCCTGACAGATGGCTGTCAAGCTTCCGCTTAAAGACCTCCAAAGAAGGAGACTCCACCACACTCCTTGGCAGCAAATCCCACTGTCGAACAGCTCTTACCGTCAGGAAGTTCTTCGTAATGTTTAGGTGGAATCTTCTTTCTTGTAGTTTGAATCCATTGCTCCGTGTCCGCTTCTCTGGAGCAGCAGAAAACAACCTTTCTCACTCCTCTATATGACATCCTTTTATATATTTGAACATGGCTATCATATCACCCCTTAATCTTCTCTTCTCCAGGCTAAACATACCCAGCTCCCTAAGCCATTCCTCATAAGGCATCGTTTCCAGGCCTTTGACCATTTTGGTAGCCCTCCTCTGGACATGTTCCAGCTTGTCAGTATCCTTCTTGAACTGTGGTGCCCAGAACTGGACATAGTATTCCAGGTGAGGTGTGACCAGAGCGGAATACAGTGGTACTATTACCTCCCTTGATCTAGACGCTATACGCCTATTGATGCAGCCCAGAATTGCATTGGCTTTTTTTGCTGCTGCATCACACTGTTGACTCATGTCAAGTTTGTGGTCTACCAAGACTCCTAGATCCTTTTCACATGTACTGCTCTCAAGCCAGGTGTCACCCATCCTGTATTTGTGCCTTTCATTTTTTTTGCCCATTTTGTTTTTTGTTTTTGTTTTTTTACTCTGTAACTCTACAAGAGTTTGCAGCTGATTTCTGTCCCCAATCTGAGCATTGTTGGGTCTTTCTGGTGGGCTTAGTCTCCCCACCCCCATTGCTCTAGACAGAGGCTTCTTTAGAATTTTTGTGGTTTGCTCTTCAACCCTTTCTCATTGAAAAGAAAGGGAAATTAGCCACCAAATTGTAGTCTGGATGCTTTTATATCACAGCTTAACTGCCTTAGAGGACGGAGGTCAGCAAAAGACAACCATCCATCACTCTCCGGAAACACCTCAAAGTGAGATTTTTCTTGTGCCTGAAGCTCTTTCCACGTTCTTGGAAGTTCTGCTCACACTCTTGACACTGAAAATGTTTCTTCCTTCTGTGAATTCTCTGATGTTGGTGGATGGAAAGAACCCAGAGATTGGTTTGAAAACCAACTGAATGAGACCAAACGGAGAAAAACCACCACCCTCCTACCCAGTGCCTCTCTCTGGTGTCCAGCAGAGCCCGAGGTTTGCACTGACTACAAGTCTTCAATGATGATGTTATCTGGATGGAAGAGAACGAAAATGAGAGTCAGTCCAGGCGCTGCCCTTCCAGGCCAGATCAGAAAGGCCTGCCAGGCAGGGAGCAGATCCTGCAGGACTCCCAGCAAGAAAACCTGGGAGGCACGGACCTTCAAGCAAACAAGGGACAAGGGAGTTCGCTGTCTCCAAGGTGTGGGGCTTACCTTCTTTGGGTCTCTGCCGGAAGCAGTCCAGGTCTGGCCGAATTACTGTCATCTGCAAAGAAAAATCTGGCTCAGGTGATACTACGAAATAAATCCACCCTGAATTAGGTGCAAGAGAGCACAGAAGCAGCCCCCAAGCCAGGAAGGGCGGGCCTCCCTCTGCCTTGGGCCCAATTCCTTGTCCCAGAGGACCTCCCTGGGCCCTGCAGCCTCCTGGGCAGAGGTGGAAGGGCTGCAGCAGCAGGGAAGGGGGCAGGAAAAGCCTCTGGCCTCATCCTGCGCCCCGGGGACACACAGTGCATCATCTGCATTAAAAGTCGCTGGGGGGTATGCTCTTGGGGGGATGGAAGCAACCAGAGAAATGAAGAGAAGGCAAGGTACTTACAACGAGAAATGCTGCTGGCCGCTAGCTCCTGAGCCTCCTCACTTTCCCCAAGGGCATGTCCTCAGAGGTCCTGCGGGAGGAAAGAGTGTTTCAATTGGGGCCAGTTGGGGCCAAAGGAACAGGGCAGACTCAAGGGCCTCAGCTCTGAGCGCAAGGGCAATCGGGACACTTACACTGAGCAGCTGGATGAGGGTGCCAGGATTGGGGGCTTCCATCAGGAGACTCCCCAGCAGGAGCTGGAAGTGCCGCTTCAGTTCCTGCGGGAAAAGAGAGAAAAGAGGTTGAGTTCATAAAGGTACAAGGCAAACACATACATAAGTATATAAACCACGTGTCTGAAATAGTACAGGAGAACAATCCTGAAGCCATTTTGACTCTTCCAAATTGACCTCAAATATTTCTCTGCAAGGAGAAAGGAAATGGGAAAAGCTTTCCCATTGTCTTTGGACTGTAGGGGCTGACACCTCCCTGTAAATACAGTCTGGCAAGTATCTGCTAAGCCGAGCACAGTATCAATATGCATGAGATATTCAGGAACTAAGTATTAACCATCTCAAAGGAATGGCCAGGCTACCCAGAAAAGGCAAACAGATAAGGCATTATCAGGTATCCTGGCAGACAGGAGAGAAGCAACACGCTCAGATTTCTGCTGTAGACTGCCTCTTCTGTGATGTAGGTACGATGTATCTGGGGTGGTGGTCTTGGGCTACACCCCTTCTGTGATGTATGTATGATGTTTCTGGGGGTGGTCTTGGACTCCAGGGCAGGCAATTTTAATATCTATATAAGGGCAGGCACACCTTGGTTCTGGGTCCTCCTCCAATTTCCTGTGTGTGAGGGGAGCACCCTGTTGCAACTGCTTTAATAAAGACCAGGCTTACTAGCTGCTTTGCTTCTCAATATTCTCTGGCTGGCCTCTGTTATTCTCTCCTACCGATGGAGAACCTACAAAGGACTCTACAAGGGCTCTTGTGAACCCCATAAGGGAATAGGGGCAGTTTTCTGTTTTCAACACATGTATGACGTTTTATTTAAAGGTTTTGTGGGTAAAATGGGCTTCTTTCTGCCTCTTCCATATGGCAGTTGGAAGTCCTGTTGCAACAGTTCATTGAATAAAGACCAAGACTCTGCAGGGGAACCCAGGACTCAACCCCCCCCCCCCCCCCCGGAGATGAAGAGAAAGGAAGGAATGCTACTTACAGCCTGCCCATTTCCGCCACGAAAAATTCCCACCCTCCTCTCTAAACTAGTTAACTCAGTGTTTTTCAACCTTTTTTGGGCAAAGGCACACTTGTTTCATGAAAAAAATCACGAGGCACACCACCATTAGAAAATGTTAAAAAAATTAACTCTGTGCCTATATTGACTATATATAAAGTAATTCTCTTGAATTTTTCAATTTTTCCCACGGCACACCAGGCAACATCTCGCGGCACACTAGTGTGCCGCGGAACAGTGGTTGAAAAACACTGAGTTAACTATCTAAAATGCCCACCCAAGTTTTAACTCTCACCCCAACCCCAACCCCAACCCCCAGCCTAAGCCTAACCCTAGCCCCTGCCCTAACCCTACACCTAACCCTAATTATTCCTCTATAAACAAAATAAATATATAAATATATATATACAAAATAGGCACAAATGTGCACTAAATAGGCACAAATGTGCACTAAATAGGCACAAATGTGCACTAAATAAAAATGTAAAATAAAGAACAAGAAGTAAAATAAAAGTCTTAAAATAAAAAAGTAAAATAATAAATCAAACCAAAATAAATCAGATTGGGGGGTTGGGGGTTGGACTGGATGGCCCTTGTGGTCTCTTCCAACTCTAAGATTCTATGATTCTATGAAATCAAGTGAATCAAATAAAAGTAATAAATCAAATCAAAATCAAAATAAGAAACCGGAAAAACAACAACAAACCAAACTCCTCTCCTAATCGCCTCCAACTGCCACCAACTGCCACTAACTCCTCTCTCTCTACTCGCCTCACTACTAACCCACAATGGCCGCCTGCAAGTGGCTGGCTTTTAAAGGAGAAGCAAGAGAGGTCACAAAGGAAGGCAGGTTCTGGTCACCATGGCAACACCCCCCCCCCGGACCTGGGCCCACCTGGCCCCTCCCTCTCAGAACTCGGAGGCACCTGCTGTTCCGCCTGCAGCTGGGCTGCATCTTCCTTTCACTTCCTTCCCAAAGGGAGACCATCCCCACATCCTTCCAGTAAGGCTAGGGGTCTCCATAGTGCAGGATTGGACCATCTGCTTGGCATGCAGGTCTTCCGTCCTGGGTGGCATCTCCAGGGGGGTCTGGCAATAACCCCCCCCCCCGTCCAAACCCCTGGAGAGCTGCTGCCGGTCAGTGCAGGTGATGTAGAGGTCAATGGGTCACAAGACTGACTCTGTCCATGGCAGCTTCCTAGGAATATTCCTCTGAAGTTATGTATAGCTGAAGAGGAGCAAGCTAACTTCTGCACCAGACCGACCATCGATTCCTTTCTTTAAGAGACAATCTGGAAAAGTCCCTTTTTAATATACAACAATGCAAGGGCAGAAATCCTGAATGTGAGAGGAAACAGAATTCTTCCCTCCCTCTGCAAGAAAACCATAGGCCAAGGGGACCCCACCCCTCGGTGGACTAGATGACCCCCAGGGTCCCTTCCAGCTCCACCATTCTATGGTGTCAACTGCAGCAGACTCTTCACATTTCCAAGGGGGCATCTGAAGGCAGCGGCACCTTCTGAGTTCCTGCACAAGCCTCGGCTCGCCCATTCAGGCTGCATCCCTTCTCCTGTTGTATGCAGAGGTACCATCTCGTCCTCTGTTGTCCCCTTCTCCTTGTGCCCTCCATCTTTCCCAACATCAGGGTCTTTTCCAGGGAGTCTTCTCTTCTCATGAGGTGGCCAAAGTATTGGAGCCTCAGCTTCAGGATCTGTCCTTCTAGTGAGCTGTTGTTGTTCAGTCGTTCAGTCGTGTCCGACTCTTCGTGACCCCATGGACCAGAACACTGTCCTTCTAGTGAGCACTCAGGGCTGATTTCTTTAAGAATGGATAGGTTTGAACTTCTTGCAGTCCATGGGACTCTCAAGAGTCTCCTCCAGCACCATAATTCAAAAGCATCAATTCTTCGGCGATCAACCTTCTTTATGGTCCAGCTCTCACTTCCATACATTACTACTGGGAAAACCATAGCTTTAACTATACGGACCTTTGCCGGCAAGGTGATGTCTCTGCTTTTTAAGATGCTGTCTAGGACAGCAAATCCCAAAGTCGATCTCCCCCCCCCCCCCCCGCTCTGTTTCTGATGTAGCTCCTCAACCACCCCTTCTTCCCTGACTGGGGGGCATTTTGTGGTTCACCTCAGGTACCAAAATGTCTTGGGCCAGCCCTGCTTGGGGCACACATAGAAAGCAATTCATACATTATTGTTATAGAATTGATCATAATGACATTGAAGACCGCATTTGTAGAATAGTAATTTTTGTGGGATGTAAAAGGACAGGGGCAGTCAAACCCAACTTCCTTATATGGAACTCTACAGTTGGGAATGAACTCTACAGTTGGGAGCTGCCAACTGTAGTATATGCCGAGTCTCCATGTCGCTGGTCAGTTGTGTTGATCTCTAAGACAGTTTAAAAGCAGCATTATTAAAATGCACCGTTGGCACTAGGCCAAAAGTAAAAAGAGGGACTTTCTCTCAAAAGGAGAAAGTCACCATATGTATATTATTTAGTAACTTTTAAGCCTGCCTCTAGGATCCTTGTGTGACTAGATGATTACTTGTAAGTAAACGTTATACACTTTACCAAACACTGTGAAGTGTCTTATTGAAAGAGGGATAAAAAGGGGAAGACACCAGGACAATATTTTTAATGACTCTAGCGAGTCTATGCAAACTATCTGCTGCGCATATGAAGTAAAAAGGGAATGTTAGCTCTGCTGATATTATCGAGCTTGTAAACGCAAGTTGGGATAGGATATCTAAAACAATATATCCTCTCCCACATCCCTCAACATTCCCACAATTTTTCTCTGTGGTTTGATTTGGGGCTTGGGCGTTTGTCCTGGTAACTAGAAATGTTCCTTCAACGTGCTCCGTCCTGTGCGCATGAGTTTTTTACCCATCACATGGTTAACTCTCGGTACGGATGGGCCGTGGGGAGATTTCACATCTTGGAAGTTGCATCAGAACAGGAAGTGACTCTCCATTGTCCCTGGAGGAGAGTGCAATCCAAGACCCAAGTTTTCCGTGAGGACGACCAAAAATAACATCAATTCACTGGGCTGTAATAAGCTTCAGATGTCGCTGCAACTGGGTTTGTTTCTTTTTTAAAAAATATATTCCAGGCAGAAGTTTAAAAATTGCACCCTTAGTCATTTCTGAGCCAAGTGAAACTCTTGGCAGTCAAAGCAGCAACGAGTCCAGGCAGCTGGCTCGAATCATAAATAGTGATTTAGTGCGGAGAGTGCGAGTTGAAAATCAGTTTTTCCTACAATCCCGTCCTTGAGCTCAAGTTACTGGGAACAGAATCAGGTTTGTCAATGGGGATTCCTAATTCCGTTAGCTGGAAGAGACTAATCCATACTGTTTCGGGATGCAAACACATAGGAATTGCTTCCCATTACTGTATATTTTTCAATGTACATGGAAGATATTGAAAAGTATGCTATAAGTGAGTGTTGAAGGATACTTGGGGTGAGCTTAAGGACTCCAGTTCAGATGGAGATGGAGATTTGCTTCCTTTCAGCCTGGCTACATTCATCTGTTAACTGGAGAGTAGTTAAGGGTGCTGGGAATTATAGCACTGGGGGGGGACTGCAGTTCTCAGCTTTCTCTGTGGGAAGCCATGTGTTTCAAATGTATGGAATGGGTGTGACCTAGCTTGGTGTCAAGAAAAACAGGTGAGAGGAAACTGCATAAAGTTGAAATTTTATATTTCAGAAATCTTTTTGTTTGTTTGGTTTATAGAAAAGTTTGAATAGTTTTTAAATGCCCCTTTATTGTCACTAAAATAAAACTTGAATGTATTTGTCCTCCAAAGTAAAGTCGTCGTCTTCTTCTTCTCTGGCGATCCCTCGTAGCCGAGTAAGATTGTCTTCCATAAACATGGTTTTAACAAAATCGAAAATTCTTTCTAGTAGCACCTTAGAGACCAACTGAGTTTGTTCCTGGTATGAGCTTTCGTGTGCATGCACACGAAAGCTCATACCAGGAACAAACTCAGTTGGTCTCTAAGGTGCTACTAGAAAGAATTTTCGATTTTGTTTTGACTATGGCAGACCAACACGGCTACCCACCTGTAAATGGTTTTAACAATGAGTCCGTAAGTGACTGTGGAGGCCAGTTCTGGATCCACACATCCTTCCACAGTGGGGACATTGGTTTCCGGGCGGGAGTTGATCACGGTGTGGATTTGCCAAGCATGCCTTCTTCTTAGCACGTTTCTCCCTTTCGTCCTGAGTTCGAGTCCCTTCAAAGCCCATGACACCTTTGGTAAAGGCTGTTCTCCAGCTGGAGCGCTCGCAGGCCAGTGTTTCCCAGTTGTCGATGTTTATACTACATTTTTTAAAAAAAGATTTGCCTTGAGAGAGTCTTTAAACCTCTTTTGTCAACCACCAGCATTGTTGTTGTTCAGTCGTTCAGTCGTGTCCGACTCTTCGTGACCCCATGGACCAGAGCATGCCAGGCACTCCTGTCTTCCATTGCCTCCCACAGTTTGGCCAAACTCATGCTAGTCGCTTCAAGAACACTGTCCCACCATCTCATCCTCTGTCGTCCCCTTCTCCTTGTGCCCTCCGTCTTTCCCAACATCAGGGTCTTTTCCAGGGAGTCTTCTCTTCTCATGAGGTGGCCAAAGTATTGGAGCCTCAACTTCAGGATCTGCCCACCAGCATTACACTTTCCATTTTTAAGTTCGGAATAGAGTAGTAGAGGAACTAGGATCAGCCAGAAGATCTCTGGAAAGAAGCCACAACCGTCAAGAGAAAATATATTCTGAACAAAGTCACGAGGCTGGCCTTTGGGAAGAGAAGCGGGTCCTGCAATTATCGGGCTCGTCTTGTTTGAACAGCGAAGGGTGCCTTTTGCATTATGATACCAGCAGGATGTTGGTACCAAACATCCAACCTTGGTTTAAACCCTTAATGCATTTTTGTAACCTCGCTCACTAATCTTCAGGACAACAGCAGTTCTCATAGGGAAGGGCAGGCAAACAGCACTCGATAAGCCCCAAGCCCACGAGCACATAGGCAGGCCCACCTTGAAAAGCAGGGGAGGTGAGCATCAATAAATGGGCTACGACTGGGCCGAGGAAGATAGTGAGACCGATGCGTCGAGTTTGGGGTTGGGTTCCATGGACAAAATTGTGTGTGTAGTGGCAGATTTCTCTATGCTCAGATTCCAGGGTGAATTCCATCATCACATAACAATTAAAACACATGGCTTTCCCCCCAAAGAACCCTGGGAACCAGGGGCGTACCCAGGATCAAAACTAGGGGGAGGCAAGCCATGGTCGTTCAGGTTGTGACATTTCAGCACGGAAAGGCGAATGCAACCAAAATTTTAGGAAAATTATATATAATTATAGCAGTGCTTTATTACGGTAGTTATTACAATTATTTGCTTGATTTTTTTAAAAAATTTTATTCTACTTACATGTCTTATACCAGGGGTGGCCAACTCCCAAGAGACTGTGATCTACTTTCAGCAGTGATCTACCCCCGTTTTTGGGGGTTCAGCTCAAAGTTGTTGACCATTTTTGGGGATGAGGAATTCCCCGTTTTTTAGGGGTTCGGTTCGTTTTTAGATTACTGACCACATTATGTAAACAGCAAACAAAAACAGCTTCAAAAAACAGAAACCCCCCCCCCAAACAGAAAGCCCCAAATGGCTGAAAAACTCAGTTTCCCAGGATCCTCAGCCCTCGCAAAGGAACTACTCACCGTGCAAGGGAACTCTGTTTCCAAAGCTCCCTTGCAACGATCAGCCGGCGCAACACACACACACACACACACACACACACACACACACACACACAGAGTGTTGGCCAAGAGCTCAATTGTTATTGAGATTTTGGGAGGGGGAGAAAGACCAGTAGTTGAGCTTTTTTAGGAAAACTTTTTTTTTTTCGTTTTAGGCTGCCGATAACCATTTAATTATTATTATTATTTTTCCTTCTGGAGGGGCAGCTGTCCCCACCCCCGCCCACTGGGTACGCCCATGCTGGGAACTGTAGTTTGTTGCTGGAGCTTGGAACTGGAGCTCAGTTAGGCGTTGTCAGGGTGCTGTTGGTGCTCCTCACGAGTAAGGATTCTTGACTCAGGATCTGTATGTTTACATTGCTTTATTATACAGATATGTACAAGACAGAGCTGAAGTTCTCACGACCGTTTTAGTCACTTTCAGATTCCGGAAGTGGCGTTTTCCTAGAACGCCTCCAACATAATAATCTGGTAACCCCCAGTCTCCTCCTCTCCTCCTTCCGCTTGAGCACCCTATGTTGTTGGGGCGATGGAGCTGCCACCCAGACGCGGAGGAAGCCTCCTCGCCACCCAGGGCGGCGAACGGAGGCACCCCCCTGGGGGTGGGGCGCCGTGACGTCACGATGCAACATCAGGACAGAGTCTCCACCGCTGGGCCTCTGCCGCCGCTTTCGCACGTGCGCACTCTGTCTGGGCCAGTGTTGCTGCTTCCGCATAGGCTCCAGCACCAGGGGTGGGGCAGCCCCATAGCGGCACTGGCGGGTGGGCCCTGCACGGGCCGCAGGGCAAAGCGGCCTCGCTCCGCGGCCTGCTCGCAGGCCGCCGAGCAGGTTTGCAAGCAGCCTGCCTCGCTCCATGGCTTGCTCGGGCCCGCAGGTGGGGCGGGGCGGGGCCGGCCCAAGTGTCACCCCCTCCCCTGGAATCCGGGGCGGCCTGCCCCCGCCTCCCCTTGTGACGCCGCTGCTGCCACCTCTCATTCTGTCCCGGAGCTGCTCAGTTGGTGTGCGGGCTCCCTTGAGTCCGACAGCCCCTCCACCACTGAGGTCTGTTTCCATCCGTCGCTGCCTCGCGACATTTCCGGGCTCTCCTGGTGTTGCTTGGGGACCTCAGCATCCAAGAGCCCTCTCCCCTCTCCATAGGGCTCACCGCTGCCTCCTGGTGGTGGTCCCCTGACAGGCGTGCAAACTACAGTTCCCAAGATTCTATGGGGGAGGCTATGACTGGTAAATTGATAGGGTTTTCTACCTTGCAAGGAACTTAGAATTGCAGAGTTGGAAGGGGTCCCAGTGGTCATCTAGTTCAGCCCCCTGCAATGCAGGGATCCTAGCTAAGGAACTTGTTTTGTGTGAGGGACGTTGCATCAGGTGAGCCTGCGAGCTAATGTGGTATGCTCCAGTCCTCAGTGAATACTAGTTCGCAACTCTGACAGAGATATGCCCTTGCACATTTCTTAACTACTATGAAGCAACATCTCCACCCCCATTGTTCAGCCCAGACAGTGAGGTCCTGCTCCGAGGGCCTTCTGGCGGTTTCCTCACTGCGAGAAGCGAAGTTACAGGGAACCAGGGACAGGGCCTTCTCGGCAGTGGCGCCCACCCTGTGGAACACCCTCACTTCAGATGTCAAGGAAATAAACAACTATCTGACTTTTAGAAGACACCTGAAGGCAGCCCTGTTCTGGGAAGTTTTTAATGTTTGGTGTTTTACTGTGTTTTATGTTTCAATTCATTGGAAGCTGCTCAGAACGGTTGGGGCAACCCAGGACTCAGCTACATTAGTAAAGAAAAAGCGTTTTAAATGCGTTATAACACCAGGGACTCAGCTATATTAAAATAAAATATTTTAAGAGTGTTTTAAGTGCAATATACAACGTGGCACTAGATGGTGATGGTGAGAGTAATGGAAAATTCAATGTATTTTTAAAAATGCTTTTAAAAAAGCATTTTCAGAATTTTTTTTATATGTGTGTAGATTCCACCCTAAGGACACGGGTGGCGCTATGGGTTAAACCACAGAGCCTAGGACTTGCCGATCAGAAGGCTGGCGGTTCGAATCCCCGCGATGGGGTGAGCTCCTGTTGCTCGGTCCCTGCTCCTACCCACCTAGCAGTTCGAAAGCACGTCAAAGTGCAAGTAGATAAATAGGTACCGCTCTGTCGGGAAGGTAAACGGTGTTTCCATGCGCTGCTCTGGTTCGCCAGAAGCGGCTTAGTCATGCTGGCCACGTGACCCGGAAGCTGTACGCCGGCTCCCTCGACCAATAAAGCGAGATGAGCACCACAACCCCAGAGTCGGACATGACTGGACCTAATGGTCAGGGGTCCCTTTACCCTTTACCTAGATTCCACCCTGATGGGTTTGTTGATTTCCAACTTGCGGCAACTTGTTTTCCTGAAACATGTTTTTTTTTTAAAAAAATGTGTTTAGATCCAGCCCCAGTCAGATGGGTGGAGTACAAAGTATAATATTTTTATTTTTGTTAATCTTAGGCAGACATCACTGGGTGATGGAGGGTGTCTTCAGTTCTTGGAATGAGCAGAACCTCAATCTTTACCCAATCATAGTGGGTTAAGCATAACTCGGAGTAGTCTTTGGGAGAAACTGGCGCATCAACAGCCTTGGTGTTTGTTTCTAAACAGCAAAGCACTCCAAACCATTATTTACCAAACCTGTAACTCCCATCAGCAGTTTCCAAGGTGGTATCAAGTATTTGTTTGATGTGTTGCGTAACTGAATTTTACCCAAGCTGAATTGGCTTCTCCCTATCCACTTAGACATCTCTGAACTATTTTTGCAAAGAGGTTGCTCAAAGGGGGAACCAACCATCTCCTGGTAGCTGCATAGCATTGGTCTTGTTTTAGCTGCGGGACATTGGCTGGCGTGCCTCCAGGGTGTCACTATTTTGTGCGAGGAATTCAAGCGGGTACCAGGAAATTTAGGTCGGCGTAGCTGACGTGGGTTAAAGCACTCTGTCGCCCCTAGCAGAACAAATCCACTTTTTAAAAAATGGCAAGACTCTTCCTGGGCTGCGACCTTCAGCAGGAACTCTTCCGTCCTTCAGCAGGAACTCTTGCATCCCTTCTGAAGTGGTACCAGCCCAGACACAATGACAGTGAGACCTGGGTGCGAGTGGTGCTACCTTTAACCAGTTGCCTGCTGGTTAAGATGTACTGAACGTTCCTTATCGCCTGTTTTCCAAACACTGAGCAGGGAACTCTGTGGTACTTCTCTCTCCCCGCCTGAACCTAAACTGAAGTTATTTTTAGTTCTAATGTTTTCGCAAGCGCCGTCAGGAGCCAAGAACAAGGAAACGCAGGGCTCGAGAGAGCTTCTCCAAAGTTCATAAAAACAAGTGGGAGGGAAGAGGAATCTGGTTTTCGTCGCTGTCTGCCCAGACCGAGAAGTTGCTCCTGCCAAATTCATACTTTCCGCCACATCTGAGGTTATGAATATGCCACGGGGGGGGGGGGGGAAGCTGCACCAGGTGAATATCTGCCTGGTTACCATGCCACTGTTCAAAGGCATAGGGAAGGAAAGGAGGAGTAAACTGACACGGCAGACCACATAACAAGGGCAATAACTGGAATTTTTAGGGGGAAAGCTTCCAAGAACATTAGTCTCCTTTAATAATAATAAAAACAATATTAAAAAGTTAGATTTGATGCAGTTTGAAAAACCGGAAACTTTGCAAAATATGGTTGCCAACTGTCCAGTAAGTAGCCTGGTGTGTGCTTGTGCCTCTAACTCCTTGAACTATTGTTCTGGCTGACAGTAGAAGAAGAGTTTGGATTTGATATCCCGCTTTATCACTACCCGAAGGAGTCTCAAAGCAGCTAACATTCTCCTTTCCCTTCCTCCCCCACAACAAACACTCTGTGAGGTGAGTGGGGCTGAGAGACTTCAAAGAAGTGTGACTAGCCCAAGGTCACCCAGCAGCTGCATGTGGAAGAGCGGAGACGCGAACCCAGTTCACCAGATTATGAGTCTACCGCTCTTAACCACTACACCACACTGGCTCTCAGTGATGGAGACTGTAGCTCAAAACATCTGGAGGGCATCAAGCTGGCATTGAAAACCTGTTGGCATCCAGTGTGCCACTTCACCGGGCCCTTCAAGTCAGATTCAGAGACTTCCATGCCATTGGTGCAAAACATTATCAGTAACTAACTAAGATCTAGGAGCAGATCAGTCCTGCCCACTGCTCCCCAAATCCCCGAGGAAACTTGAGCGAATCATCTTTTAAAATCAACCTTTTAAAAATATTTCGCAACAAGAGCCAGCTTGTGCCAGCAGTCTACATCGGCTGTGTTATTCTCGATACCTTGGGGACTTTTTCTATTCTTACCTAAGGATTGTGTTATATAGGAACTTACAAGAAGAAGCAGTAAGAAAAGATAAGAAAAGAAGAAATGTATAAGCTCCATATGTTATACACCATACATATGAACTATATACGTTGCACATACTGGACTAGACCTTCATGATAGGAAATAACCAGTAAAATTTTCACAGTTATTATCATTCAGCCCATTGCGCTTTGTGTATTGTGACAACTGTGTAACAAGGCACAGTGGTACTTCGGGTTAAGAACTTAATTCGTTCTGGAGGTCTGTTCTTAACCTGAAACTGTTCTTAACCTGAGGTACCGCTTTAGCTGATGGGGCCTCCCGCTGCCGTCGCACGATTTCTGTTCTCATCCTGAAGCAAAGTTCTTAACCTGAGGTATTATTTCTGGGTTAGCGGCAGGGGCGGAGCAAGGGGGCAGGGGGGGCGGCCCGACCCGGGTTCCATGGGAGGGGGGGTGACACTTTGGCTTGCCCCACCTCACCCCGCCCCGCCGGGCAGGCCCCGAACGGGGGCAAGCTGCTTTTTCCCCCTCCCAGCGGCTATTTTTCAGCCCGAGGGGCGGGCCAGCGAGGAGGGGGCGTCATGCCAGGGACAAGTGTGACACCCCCTCCTCGCTGGCCCGCCCCTCGGGCCGAAAAACAGCTGCTGCTTCCTACGCCCCTGGTTAGCGGAATCTGTAACCTGAAGCGCCTGTAACTGTATTGAACTTGTTTTGATTTTGATTTAGCTGAGATTCCTGCATCGCAGGGGGTTGGACTAGAGGACCCTCGGAGGTCCCTTCCGACTCTTATGATTCTGCAAACAAGTTTTGGGCACTGATAGGCGATGGGAGTTTCAGGCTGTGGCTCATTCACCTTGGTTGCTAAGGCAGCAGGGCAGGCTGCCATAGCGATTGTTATGAAAACTGTCCCTCCGTATGAGGCTCCGAGGAAAGTGTGGCCTGAAATGAACTCTTGGTTTGGCTGACAGACAATGCAATTACGCAAGCTGAAGTTTGCCCTTAAAACGCCTCTTAAAATTGGATCTCCCGTTCCAATTTTTTCCCCCCTCAGCACTTATTTGCTGCTGAATCTAGGCAAAGCAAAGCAGATCCCGGAAAGTTTGTTGCTTCTGGATAAGCTTGTGCCACATGGAATTGTTGTTTTTGTTGTTGTTGGAGAAACTCCTGTTCATTCTTTTGTAAAGCGCTTTAAGGGTGTGGTGTTTTGTTTTGTTTTTTTAAAAAAAAACTCACAATCAAGTGGTGCATACAAATTTTAGGGAATAAATGGATAAATTTACAGCATAACTGCATTTTAAAATAGATAAATAAAATTATTGAAAACAAAATTCTCTAACTGATCACCCATCTTATCACTGGATTTAGACTATTGTCTTACACGTGGTCGTGCCCCCTCCCCACTTTAGATGGATTTATTTCATTTCCTACCTGCCCTTCTTCTCCCTAAGGTACCTGGGTCAGGTTGCAACAATTTGAACGTCAGTACTGAAAGCAGCGTGAAAGAAGCTACATTAGGGGTGGCCAACTTTCAAGAGACTGCAATCTACTTTCAGAATTAAAAACTGGCAGTGATCTACCTCCATTTTTTGGGGGGTTCAGCTCAGGGGCGTACCCAGGATCAAAACTAGGGGGGGGGGCAAGCCATGGTCATTCAGGTTGTGACATTTCAGCATGGAAAAGGTGAATGAAACCAAAATTTTAAGAGCAATCTCAATACTTTGAATTTGTACTTTTTTGGTGTATGCTTATTTTCTTTCTTTTTCTTTCTCTCTTTTTGAAAATCAAATAAATACATAAAATCTATCTATCATCTATCTATCTATCTGTCTGTCTGTCTGTCTGTCTGCCTGTCTGTCTGTCTGTCTATCTATCTATCTATCTGTCTATCTATCTATAGAATCATAGAGTTGGAAGAGACCACAAGGGCCATCCAGTCCAACCCCCTGCCAAGCAGGAAACACCATCAAAGCATTCCTGACAGATGGCTGTCAAGCCTCTGCTTAAAGACCTCCAAAGAAGGAGACTCCACCACACTCCTTGGTAGCAAATTCCACTGCCGAACAGCTCTCACTGTCAGGAAGTTCTTCCTAATGTTTAGGTGGAATCTTCTTTCTTGTAGTTTGAATCCATTGCCCCGTGTCCGCTTCTCTGGAGCAGCAGAAAACAACCTTTCACCCTCCTCTATATGACATCCTTTGATATATTTGAACATGGCTATCATATCACCCCTTAACCTTCTCTTCTCCAGGCTAAACATACCCAGCTCCCTAAGCCGTTCCTCATAAGGCAGCGTTTCCAGGCCTTTGGCCATTTTGGTTGCCCTCCTCTGGACACGTTCCAGCTTGTCAGTATCCTTCTTGAACTGTGCTGCCCAGAACTGGACACAGTATTCCAGGTGAGGTCTGACCAGAGCGGAATACAGTGGTACTATTACTTCCCTTGATCTAGATGCTATACTCCTATTGATGCAGCCCAGAATTGCATTGGCTTTTTTAGCTGCTGCATCACACTGTTGACTCGTGTCAAGTTTGTGGTCTACCAAGACTCCTAGATCCTTTTCACATGTACTGCTCTCAAGCCAGGTGTCACCCATCCTGTATTTGTGCCTATCATCTATCTATCTATGAAATGAGCAAGGAAACTACAGCAGACCAGTTACAGGTAGGTAGCCGTGTTGGTCTGTAATAGTCAAAACAAAATAAAAAATAAAAAAATTCCTTCCAGTAGCACCTTAGAGACCAACTAAGTTTGTTCTTGGTATGAGCTTTTGTGTGCATGCACTCTTCTTCTTCTTCTTCTTCTTCTTCTTCTTCTTCTTCTTCTTCTTCTTCTTTTGTTTTGACTACAGCAGACCAGAATGACTTCTTCGTAAAATCCAAAACCTATACTGTATGTATCTGCTTAGGCTTAATTGCAGGATGGGAAAACTCACCGAAGTTCTTCCCCCTCTCCTCCTCCTCCTCCTTCCAGGGATGAATGCCACGGAAGTCTTTCAGCCGTTCTGTTTACCTGATGCCAGGCAGGAGGCATGAAACTCACAAAGCCTGCCTGGCAACCTGCTTAAGCTTGCATTAAGAAGGGAGGGGTTCAAATCTGCCCGGCAACTGGGCCAAAGCTGCTTCAGAACACCTGAGCTTCTCCTTTTACAAGGGCAGAGGCCCCTTTGCTCCTTCTCCCAATGCCACACGAATTATGCTGGCCTGTTTACCTGCTGCTGAACTAGAGGCGGCAAAAGACGGCTTCAAACTTACAGTGCTATAAAATTTGCTAGTCTCTCTTGTACTTTTTATTTTTTTTATTGGCCAAACGGGCAGATTTTTTGTTTTTGCAAGAGGGAATAATAATAATAATAATAATAATAATAATAATAATAATAATAATAATAATAATAATAATAATTTTCAGATATATACATTTCACTGATTTTACCATCATTTTGACATTTTTAAATTTGACTTCCTTCCCCCTCCTTCTGCCGTTCCTTAAATTTATTTTTTAATATCTTCTGCATAGCCAAATTCACTTAACTTACTCATTTGTTTATCGTCTTTAAATATATACTCTAATGTAACTGCAGGTTGTTACAATAACCCTGCCAGTGTTTTTATCTGCTTACAATTTATCTGTAAATATTCAACAAACCATTTCCACTCTTTTGTCAAAAGGTTGCAACCTTAAAGTGAATTAAAGCTCTCGGTCGCCCTAGTACAAGAAACCCTCTATTAAAAAAAAGAATAATAATCAACAATTTGCTCTTTGATTCGGGGAAGTGCATTGGAGAGGGCAGAACGAACAAATGATTAATGAGAGAGCATGTAAATAACCCGCAAGCAAATCAGAATGATTGTTGCCTGTTGTATAACCTCTCTCTCTGCACCGCACCTGCAAACAAACCAGAATGCATTATCAGTAAAGACCAGGTGCAATCTAGCCTACTTGGTTTGCTGTGTGAGTGATCTAAGCTGCCATCCTTTTAGTGCCCTCTGGTGAGCAAACGGTCTTACAACTGGAAGTCAAATTTGAGAAGCCGGTGGAGAAACCTGCCCCGAGGCGCTTACAATCTGAGGAGCAGCGGTTGAGGGGAGGGTGCAAAACAAGGCCAAGACTCTTGCTTTTTAAACCAACAGTATTATTATGCTCTCACTCGTCCTCCTTGCAGCAAGGAGTTCCAGGAGTGTGGTAATTGCCCAGGTTTGGTTTCATTTGGAAGATATCCCCGGAGGCTTAGGGAGTTCATCATATTTCGGTTTATTTACACGCAGACATGTTGAGCATCGGCGGAAGTATTGCAATTAAACACCCCAAGCAGACTTCAGAAGTTCCCAGCTTCACATCAGATCTCCAGATGACATTGAAATGCTAGTTTCACATACACACTCTGGTGTATAGTCCAGAGAGAAAAAACATCACAACTCCAGGTGTACTCAGCAGGAATTATAGGTGCTTATTAACTGTCTGGCTCCTTCACACAGACCCCATTATCCAGCGATGTTTGCTCAGAGAAGAGAGTTTGCTCAGGTACTCAAGCCTGAGAAGGGTTACCTGGCCCAGTCCTCAGTGCAAAGATTTTGGATGGAGCTAGCTAGTGTCTGTATGGGGTTTATAATGTTTGCTTTAACGGTGGAATGGAGATCAACAATTCTTCCAGCTGTCTGCTAGGCTAGCATTGACAGAATCATTAACCAAACTGTTCAGCAGCAGATTGCATTCACCCCCCCCCCCCAGTGGGGCTTCCTGAATTTGATGGGGGAGAAGGCACCTCCGTCCAGTTTACCAAGGACACTCTATTTTTTAAAATGCACGACGACAATTACAATATCTTTTTTAATATCTATATGAAGCCGCTGGGAGAGATCATCAGGGGGTTTGGCCTGGGTGTTCATCAGCATGCAGATGGCACCCAGCTCTACCTCTCTTTTAAATCAGAACCAGTGAAGGTGGTGAGTGTCCTTTGTGAGTGCCTGGAGGCGGTTGGAGGATGGATGGCGGCTAACAGATTGTGGTTGAATCCTGACAAGACAGAAGTACTGTTTTGGAGGGGACAGGGTGGCGGGTAGGTGTGGGGGACTGGGAGCCAATGTAGGTCTTTCAAGACCTGTGTTATGTGGTCTCGGCGGCTGCTCCCAGTCCCCAGTCTAGCTGCCGCATTCTAGATTAGTTGTAGTTTCTGGATCACCTTCAAAGGTAGCCCCACATAGAGTGCATTGCAGTAATCCAAGTGGGAGATAACTAGAGCATGCAGCACTCTGGCGAGACAGTCTGTGGGCAGGGAGGGTCTCAGCCTGCATATCAGATGGAGTCCTGGACACAGAATTGACCTGAGCCTCCATGGACAGCTGTGAATCCAAAATGAATGGCAGGCTGCGTACCTGGTCCTTCAGGGACACAGTTACCCCATTCAGGACCAGGGAGTCCCCCACACCTGCCCGCCCCCTGTCCCCCCCCCAAAAAAACAGTACTTCTGTTTAACCCCTGTTTCCTGGGGGAAAACTCTAAAGTCCTGTAGACAGGGCTGGATTGAGATTTGATGAGGTCCTAAACTACTGAAGGTAATGGGGCCCTTTATGTGTCCAGCTGTCCTTTGTCAACAACGAATTGTCACTGTTTTTTGTGTTGAATATATGCTATATGGCAATTTACGGACCTAATAGGTATCTAAAACCGGTTGCACATGCTGCCATGCAACCAGTCCATGCAGAATGTAGGCACCCTATTTATAGAAATGAGCAAACCAGTGATATTTTAGGGAGCAGGCTAGCATGACTTACACCTTAGGGGCCTACACAACACAAAACACTGTTGCTGTATGTGAGTTTTATTTTATTTTTATCTTATATTTTGGAAATGTACATCCAGGTGTTTTTTCCCCTTTGATTCCCCCCCCCCCCAAGAGTGGGACCCTAAGCAATAGCTTGTTTAGCTTATACGTAAATCTGGCACTGCTTGTAGAGCTGCTGCCAATCAGTGCAGACAGCATGAGCTAGATTGACAAAGGTTCCTAACTCAGTACAGGACAGTTTCCTATGTTCCAGTTGCTAAATGTCATGCCAGGTTTCAGCTGCTACATGCCAAGGAACCCAAATCAGTCCTGTACCCAGATTTTTACTGGTATCAGATCTGCTGTGCCCTATTAAAATAGAACTCTGCTGTTTATTTACGGGGGAATTTGCTCGGTGAGCCATTTCCTGGTTGCTTCTGATAAAAGAGCGGCACATATATTTAGATATCGCTCATCCCCTTCAAGTCCTCTCCTCTTGTACAGCAATGGCGTTTACAGTAAAGTTCAAATTCCAGAAGGGCAGCATGCAATGTCTTGTGGCAATTTATAAAAACAAACGTCGACGTGGGCTTTGGAAGGTGAAAGTCCACATCATCAGACGCAGGGCATGTTACCTTCTGGTGAACCGGTTGTACACCTGGAAGCTCAAGTTGATGTGTGCATAAGGGGAGAGGAATGGGGGGATTGTCAACAATGGGACAAAAAGACCATGAAATGCAACAGGCATAGGAAGCCTGTGACAGACTGTACAATATGTCCGGTCCTTGACAGAGCTATTTTAGGTGTGCCCAAATTGCTGGACGTGCCCAGCAGGGATTTTTAGGCAGAGATTTTTTTAAAACTTCAGACCCTCCTGCCAAAGGATGGTCCAATCTGTCAGTTTCTCATTTTTCCACTCTTAGCCTCAGTTTCCCACAGTTCAGGGCACATCTTTGCAAAGAAATTTCCCCTATTATAATGCATCTTCGTATGCTGTTCTCATGAATGTGTGCGTTCTTAATGCACACCTTGCCCTGATATACGCCTTTCTGTACGCATTGGTTGGCTGGAGAAACCGCGCTGCAAAATACAGAGCAGAAATTCATAGCAGAAATTCATAGCTGTGGCTACGGGAGAAACAAGAACCTTTGGGGTGTTAATGCTGTGGACCCCTGCAGGACAGGCTCAGGTTGTATATATGTGTAAATAAACCATATATCATAAAGACACTGCAGTCTCCACTGGGGGTGGATCTATACACGGGGAGACGGGGGACAGGACGGACACTAAAAATAAGTCATAAATTGTTTTACCAAATGAAAAATACTGTATGTAAAATCACATAGAAAAGTTTTCTGCTCTACAGCGCCACCTGGTATTGCATGGTTATAACACATTTAAAATGATGTTTTTTGACTAATGTAGCTGAGTCCTGTGTCTCATTTCCAAAAGGAAACGCGAACCCTGGGTAGGACACCTGGAACCTCCTGAAATCTTGCACCACTCAAGATATTTTTTTTTGGAGGGGGGCATGCAACAATACAATAAGTTGATGCAATGATAAATTAGGCTGTCACTGTAGTCATTTTCTTTGGCCACTTTCAGACGTGATATTTAGAGAGAGAGAAAACTTCTTTTGTCATTAACACGCTTTTAATATACAACTGATTAATGCAGCAGTCAGGCTGCAATGAGTTAATACCAATGACAGTCCCTTGAGGTTTGGTCACTTGATCTGAACAAGCCAGTGGAATCTGCCAGGCAGGTATTCTAAACAGCTGCACTCCCAAGCAAGCACACCAGCGTCAATTGAAGACCATCAAGTTTGCTGCCACAGAGCAGGGGTCGCCAATGCAGCACCCGTAGGTGCCAGTTTGCCCACCGCTGCAAAAGGTCTCAGTTGTTGTTGTTCAGTCGTTCAGTCGTGTCCGACTCTTCGTGACCCCATGAACCAGAGCACGCCTGGCACTCCTGTCTTCCACTGCTTCCCACAGTTTGGTCAGACTCATGTTGGTAGCTTCGAGAACACTGTCCAACCATCTCATCCTCTGGCGTCCCCTTCTCCTTGTGCCCTCCATCTTTCCCAAAGTCAGGGTCTTTTCCAGGGAGTCTTCTCTTCTCATGAGGTGGCCAAAGTATTAGAGCCTCAACTTCAGGATCTGTCCTTCTAGTGAGCACTCAGGGCTGATTTCTTTGAGAATGGATAGGTTTGATCTTCTTGCAGTCCATGGTACTCTCAAGAGTCTCCTGCAGCACCATAATTCAAAAGCATCAATTCTTCGGCGATCAGCCTTCTTTATGGTCCACCTCTCACTTCCATACATCACTACTGGGAAAACCATAGCTTTAACTATACGGACCTTTGTCGGCAAGGCGATGTCTTTGCTTTTTAAGATGCTGTCTAGGTTTGTCCTTGCTTTCCTCCCAAGAAGCAGGCCTCCTCCTGTTCTGAAGAGAGGAGAGGTGCAAAAAACCTTCTCCCTATGACTGAGCGCGAGTGGCTGGTGTAGATGTGTGTGTTTGTTCTCCCCCATAAGTGGGGGTCTGGTGGGGAAACACGCTGGTACCATTTTGCGGCCCCGTCTCTTTTCCCGTTCCTTCAGATGTGGCCGCAATTTTGTGCTGTCACGTTCCACATTTTGTGCCTGGTGCCCACTGCACGTTTTCGAAATTCCAAATACACCCACTGCCCCCCCAAACACACAAACTGGCAAGCCCTGCAGCATTCAGAGTCCCTTCCTGAGGGGGTATGGCCTCTCTGGAACAGTAAAACCAAGGTGGGAAAGTTCAGATTTGAACTCGAATATTGCCGATCTGAGCTGCGTTCTCAGAAAACATGAGAGTCCGTCGAGGTTTGTCCTGTGAATGAAGCCTTCATCTTCAAGAGGTCATCTGCAATTTTACCTTCCCGACTCCTTCCAAACAGGGGACACGTTGATTCTTCTTTCTTGTGCATGAGAGATTTCATAACCTGATTAACATCCCTGGAGGTGCTTCATGGTAAACAAAAAAAGGGGAGTAAAGGACCCCCTGGACGGTTGAGTCCAGTCAAAGGCGACTATGGGGTTGCAGCGCTCATCTCGCTTTCAGGCTGAGGGAGCCGGCGTTTGTCCACGGACAGCTTTTCCGGGTCATATGGCCAGCAGGACTAAACCGCTTCTGGTGCAACGGGACGGAAACCAGAGCGCACGGAAACGCCATTTACCTTCCCGCCACAGAGGTACCTATTTATCTACTTGCACTGGCATGCTTTCGAACTGCTAGGTTAGCAGGAGCTGGGACAGAGCAGCAGGAGCTCATTCCGTCGCGGGGATTCGAACCTCCGACCTTCCAATCGGCAAGCTCGAGAGGTTCAGTGGTTTAGACCACAGCGCCACCCGCTCTTCATGAGCGACAGTTAAATGGGCATGCCCCCAGATCCCGCCCTTCCCATGAGATGTAGTGATGGGCACCAGCTTCAATGGCACTAAGGTCCTGCATGCAGGCTTTCCTTGGGCGTCTGGTTGTCCGCTGTGAGAACAAGACTGAGAGAAGCTTGGCCTGATCCAGCTCTTCTTAGTCTCTTATCCTGCAATGCCAACTGAACAAATATGGCACAGATGTCACATGTCTGCAGTCGGAGTCTGTTTTTTTATCACAGAAGCTCAAAGCCTGCTCCTCTACCCTCCCAAGGTGTGCGCACGTTTCGGTTCACTAGAGGTCGCTTTTCCCGTACGGAATTTGCGAGGTTTAAAGGGAGGAGCAGGAGGAGGAGGAAAGAGGAAGCTGCTCCTTTCATTCCGGGTTCTCGTAGTTGGTGAAACTCTGGAGCTGCCCTTGGAGCTGCTTGAAGTCTGGCCTCTCTTTTGGGTTAAGGTCCCAGCATGCGCACATGATGTTGTACATTGTGGCAGGGCACTTGGGAGGGCAATGCATACGGAAACCAGTCTGGACGTGCTTGAAAACTTCACTGTTGGTCATACCTGAAAAGAGCGAGGAAAACGATAATTCCAGTTACAGGTAGGTAGCCGTGTTGGTCTGCCATAGTCAAAACAAAATACCGTATTTTTTGCTCCATAAGATGCACTAATTTCCTCCTAAAAAGTAAGGGGAAATATCTGTGCATCTTATGGAGCGGATGGTGGTCCCTGGAGCTGAATTGCCCAGGGGCCAAAAGAGGATCATGCTTTTTATTTTACAAAGAGAAAAGGGGGTGTTGAAAGGACCCCGCTCAGCAGCTGATCAGCAAGAGATCGGGAGAGAGATAAGAGTCCCGGCTCCCTTTCAGCCCCGCCCTCCTTTGTTGAATGTGCTGCAGAGGGAGGTTGTTTGTTTCCCCAGCGACATGTGACTGGCTGATTAGATTATCTGTCTGGAAACTGTAGAAAAGGCTCCCTTTCCTTTAGAAGCTGCAGAAATGTGAGTTGAACCCCATAAAAATGGGGCTTTTCCTCTTTGCTTTTCCCCCTTTGCAAAAGGAGCTTTGCTTTTCCCCCTTTGCAAAAAAAGCTCCAAAACCTTTAGCTGATCCTCAAAAAACAGGGTTTTTCCCTTTGCAAAAAAGCTGCAAAACTTTTAGCTGATCCTCAAAAATACAGGGTTTTTAGAGGAGGAAAACCAGAAAAATATTTTTTTTCTTGTTTCCTCCTCTAAAAACGAGGTGCGCCCTATGGTCCGGTGCGCCCTATGGGGTGAAAAATACAGTAAAATAAAAAATTCCTTCCAGTAGCACCTTAGAGACCAGCTAAGTTTGTTCTTGGTATGAGCGAAAGCTCATACCAAGAACAAACTTAGTTGGTCTCTAAGGTGCTACTGGAAGGAATTTTTTATTTTATTTTGTTTTGAAAACGATACTGTTAATAATGATGATGATGATGATATTAAGTGTAGCTGGATTTAAAATGCAGCAGGTGCTGCTGAATTAACATCATATTTTTAAAACTACCATTACTTTTTATTATCATCATTGTTCAAGAAAGAAAAATTACAGTTGCAAAATCACACAGTTACAAATGAACAAATTTCAAATCCTGTGCTTATCAAGTTGATAGAAACTATACAGTGGTACCGCCGGTTGCGGACAGGATCCGTTCTAGAAGTCCCGCCAGATCCCAATGTTTTCGCAACAGGAGGACTGCTTCTGCGCATGCGACAGTAGAATGCTTCTGCACATGAGCATGGGGCAAAAACCCGGAAATATACTTCCGGGTTTGCAGCTTACGTATCCCAAAGGTATATAGTAAGCGGAGGTACGACTGTACTATATACCTTCCCACCTCACCTTGACACCCTTTAATCTTCAATCTCTATTATACATTGTGTCTTTATCATTAATTTTCGTTAGTTTTCCGATTTTTAACAAATGGATCCAAACTATTTAAATTTAATACAATTTTTTTAAAAAATAATAATAATTAGGTTTCCCGCTCCTGTTAGATACATATGTCTGTTGCTTCCTGTTGTTTGCCACATCAGTCGTCTTCTTTAATCACCTTCTCATCCTTCTATTTATTTTAATCCATTTTCATAGCTGGCCTTCCTTGTTTCCTTGCAACCAGCACCTTTGTGGTTTGCCAACCGTATAAATACCAAATTATTTCACCTGTGCAACCCTTCCTTCTGGAAGGGCTGAATTGACACTATAAATCTTGTAGCCTAAGACTAGCACGGCTATGCATTCATCATAGAATCATAGAAGAGTTGGAAGGGACGCCAAGGGTCATCTAGTCCAACCCCCTGCAACGCAGGAATCTCAATTAAAGCATCCATGACAGATGGCCACCCAATCTCTGCTTAAAAGCTTCCAGTTGTGGCAGGTCCTGTGCGCTGTCTCCGCTGCCAAAATGACTTGCAGAAGGGCCGTAGCTCAGGGATAGAGAAGCTACCTTGGTTCAGCCTCTGTAAGGCTGGGAATGTCCCCTGCCAGGAAACATCAACAGCCCAGGGGTGTAAAGGTAAAGGGACCCCTGACCATCAGGTCCAGTCGTGTCCGACTCTGGGGTTGCGGCGCTCATCTTGCTCTATAGGCCAAGGGAGCCGGCGTTTGTCCGCAGACAGCTTCTGGGTCATGTGGCCAGCATGACAAAGCCGCTTTCTGGCGAACCAGAGCAGCGCACGGAAACGCCGTTTACCTTCCCTCCCCTATTTATCTACTTGCACTTTTAATGTGCTTTCGAACTGCTAGGTGGGCAGGAGCTGGGACCGAGCAACGGGAGCTCACCCCATGGCAGGGATTCGAACTGCCGACCTTCTGATCAGCAAGCCCTAGACTCTGTGGTTTAACCCACAGCGCCACCTGGGTGCCTTTGCCCAGGGATGTACCCAGGGTCAAAACTAGGGGGAGCAAGCCATGGTGCCCCCCCCCCGGTTTCAGGAGCTGATTAAAGCGAGGGAGAGCCGCTTTAGAATTAGGCTACTGTCCTCCCCTCCCTGGCTCGTGTGCTCAGCCCTCAGAGTGCAACAGGGTCCTAGCGCCTCCAGAGGGGCGCTGGAGGCGCGAAGGCACCAAGCCCCTGCTCTGCCTCACTTACCTACCCGCTCTCCCCTCCCCGGACTCTGCTTCTAGGGGGGGGCAGCTGCCCCCCTGCCCCCACCTGGGTACGCCCATGCAACAGCCTCTGCCAGTCAGTGCTGGCAGTGCTGAGCTGGGAGGACCAGTGTTCCGACTCAGTGTAAAGCAGTTTCCTTGGTTCCTACGATGCCCCGAATCTCAAACTCACCTGGATATGGGTTCTGGCCAAGGGTCATGATTTCATACAGGAGGATTCCAAAGGACCAAACGTCGGATTTGACAGAGTAGCGTCCGTGGGAAAGCGCTTCCGGTGCCGTCCATTTGTAGGGAACGTTGTGGGAGTAAGATTCGTAAACGTTGTCCTGCAAGAACAGAAGAACAACATGTATGTATAACACATTACTGTCAACTTTCCCCAGCCTTTTTAAGGGAAATTCCCTTAT
Source organism: Lacerta agilis (assembly GCF_009819535.1). Classification (NCBI taxonomy): domain Eukaryota; kingdom Metazoa; phylum Chordata; class Lepidosauria; order Squamata; family Lacertidae; genus Lacerta; species Lacerta agilis. Next base: position 88,204,152 of record NC_046317.1, read on the forward strand.
TCCGAATAGGATTCCTCGCAAGAAAAGGGAAAAGTTGACAGCTATGGTATAACAACAACCCATCAGGAATCACAAGACAGAAAAACCAGTAGGAGAACACTTCCATCTCCCAGGACACTCTGTACAAGATCTCAAAGTAGCTGTCTTATTACAAAAGAATTTCAGAAAAAGACTGGAAAGAGAAGTTGCTGAATTGCAACTTATTACCAAACTTAAAACCATGGAGAGACCTGGTCTGAATAGAGACATTGGATTCTTGTCTCAATATACTCGATAAGCTATTTTTGGCCATCTCACCCCTTGCTTTTTCCTGTAAGACCAATTGCAGTCGTTAACAGTCGTCAACAGGTTTTCCACCCCTATCAGCCAATCACCCATTCCCACCACCCTTCTGAGTAATACCCCTCCCCACCCTCTCACTATATATAAGGGTCTGGTGACTTCTGTTTCAGTGTATCTGAAGAAGTGTGCATGCACACGAAAGCTCATAACGAGAACAAACTTAGTTGGTCTCTAAGGTGCTACTGGAAGGAATTTTTTAATTTTTGTTTCAACTATGGCAGACCAACACGGCTCCCTACCTGTAACAACAACACATTGAACACTTTACAATTGTGCACTTTTATTAGTAACTGCATGAGCCACAGAAATCAGCAAATCTTGGTGTCACATTGGTGCAGAATTCCCCCCCCCCTTTTTTTAAACGCACAGCAAACACCACCTATTTTTATTTACTGTCAACACTCCCCAATCCTCAAAAAAGTACCTTTTTGTTTATGTATATAATTTTTATTAAATTTTCTGTTTTACAATTTAAAGTACCGGTACTCATTTTTACATCCTTAAGATATCGATGACTTCCCTTCTCCTCTTTCCGTGGTTCATTCTACATATAAATCCCTGCATATTTTACAAAAACTATACCATTCAGTATTCCATTATTGCATCCCTCAAAACCTTTTTACACGGTTAAATTTATCTCAATGCTGCCGGTGTTTTCAGCTGCACACAGTTATTTCCCACATATTCAATAAAAGTTTTCCAGTCTTCTCTAAACGTATGTCCTTCTTGTTCTCTTATTTTATATGTTAAGTCTGCAAGCTGCGCATATTCTGCCAGCTTAAGTTGCCGCTCTTCTTTTGGTTGGGACCTCACTCATTTTCCATTTGGGGGCTAACAAAACACAGGCCGTATTAGTGCCATACATAAATAACCTTTTTTGACACCTGGGAATTTCAGTCTGAATTATCCCCAACAGAAAGGACTCTGGGTTTTTTGGGGAACTTCCCCCCCCCCCCCCAATTCATTATGGATCATCTCCCAGTACTGTTTTACAAGTCCACCGCCTCAAGAGAATACCTTGATCAGCCTGGCCATCCCAAAATCTCCCACTTTGCAGATGTTGTTCTCTCCGACCAGGATGTTCCTGGCAGCGAGGTCTCGGTGGATGAATTTCTGCGCCTCCAGGTAGCACATGCCATCTGCTACCTGGGACGCCATGTCCACCAGCTCTGCTACCTGCAGGTGCTCCCCTTCGGAACCTGGAAATAAGCATAGAGGGGCGTTCCTGTTAGGACCTGACTCTTGCCAAGCGTTTCTTCTGAAAGTCTTGCTTATTGTTTCCATAAGGAGAGCATGCTGGATCGTGCCAATGGCCCCTTGCAGTCAGCGGCGGAGCAAGCCGATTGGGTGCCTGGGGCTGTGTGCGTGCCCTGCGCCCAGGGGCGGGGCCAGCCAGGGCAGGATGTTCTGCAGGGCTTTGGAGTTGCACTGGCAGAGCCGTCTCGTCATAGGGGCTGGGTGGCGCGGTGCACCAGGGCGCCAGGCCCCCCAGGGGCGCCCCCGCGAGCCCGACGGCATACCGGGCGCCCCCTCCCCAACCCGCCCCTGCCCCCACGGGCGGGCAGGCGGGCACTCGCGCGCCGGCGGGCGAGCTGCAAGCCGGCTGGCCTCCGGAGCCCCAGCTGGAGCGCTGGGAAGGGCGCGCAAAGCTCCGCGCTGCTCCAGCGCCACGCCCCTCATCCCCCGCTTCCCCACCTCCCTCCCGCGCTGGCCGCCCCTCGGGGGATGAGGGGCGTGGCGCTGGAGCGGCGCGGGGCTTTGCACGCCCTTCCCAGGGCTCCAGCTGGGGCTCCGGAGGGCTGCCGGCTTGCAGCGCCACGCCCCTCACCCCCCGCTCGCCCACCCCCCCTCCCGAGGGGCGGCCAGCACGGGAGGGAGGTGGGCGGAGAGGCTGCCCACCGGGGGCGCCGAGGGATCGTCGCGCCAGGGCGACTGATCCCCTTAAGACAGCGCTGTGCACTGGGTTCCCAGCCCTGCGGATCCCCTGTGTGGAAACACCTGTGGGGTGTTCCCCAGCAGACAAGTACCCTCGACACGTGAGCATCAGAAGGGGGCAACACGGTGTCAGAAGTGGAGAGAGAAGTGCTGTCCCGCTCCGGGTCTTTAACGGTGAGAGCCCTACCTGCGAGCAATGCAAGAAGCGGGCTACGGTTGCGCTATCAGTGAAGGAAGCATCTTGTGCCAAGGTCTCACCTCGGAGGAATTCTAGGAGGTTCCCTTTGCTCATGATCTCCGTGATGATGTACACAGGGTCCCCACGAGTCGAGATGGCATAGAGGGAGAGGATGTGCTTGTGCCTCAGCTTCTTCATCGCCTCGATTTCGTTTTTGAACATGTCCTGGTACGTCAGATCAGCTGCCGGGGGTGGGAGGGAAGCGAGCAAGCACATAGAATCACAGAACTGTAGAGTTGGAAGGGACCCTGAGGGTCATCTAGTCCAACCCCCTGCAATGCAGGAATCCTGCCCACAGCCGTCCCTGAGTAGGCTCGAACCACCAACCTTCTCATCGACCTATTACAACTGACCATTGCCGCACTTGTAAAGGAAAGCATAGCGAGCCTTTTCAAGGTCTGAAAACTTTGCACTGTCAACAGGCTATTTAGGAATATATATATATTTTTCTTACTTCCCTGGCTGAAGAAGGGTGAATAGGAATTTTTAAATGTTTGAGGTTTTATTGTGTTTTTAATATTTTGTTGGGAGCCACCCAGATTGGCTGGGTGCAACACAGTTAGATGGGTGGCCTATTAACAACAACAAGGAACCCAAGTCACTAATCAGGCTGCTTCTCTTTGGACCAGCTGATGTTTCCAAGGCCTCTTCAACATTGACCTGACATAGAATCATAGCACCATAGAGTTGGAAGAGACCACAAGGGCCATCCAGTCCAACCCCCTGCCAAGCAGGAAACACCATCAAAGCATTCCTGACAGATGGCTGTCAAGCCTCCGCTTAAAGACCTCCAAAGAAGGAGACTCCATCACACTCCTTGGTAGCAAATTCCACTGCCGAACAGCTCTCACTGTCAGGAAGTTCTTCCTAATGTTTAGGTGGAATCTTCTTTCTTGTAGTTTGAATCCATTGCCCCGTGTCTGCTTCTCTGGAGCAGCAGAAAACAACCTTTCTCCCTCCTCTATATGACATCCTTTGATATATTTGAACATGGCTATCATATCACCCCTTAACCTTCTCTTCTCCAGGCTAAACATACCCAGCTCCCTAAGCCGTTCCTCATAAGGCATCGTTTCCAGGCCTTTGATCATTTTGGTTGCCCTCCTCTGGACACGTTCCAGCTTGTCAGTATCATTCTAGTACAAGTACAAATCCTTTATTCGACCGATAGTCAGAAAGAAGAAAAACATTTCTCAATACAAAATTATAAAACTAAAAACATCAGAGGGATACACAATTAAAAATTAAAAATAGGACAGCACTAGTAAACCTCATACAGATAACCCACATCGAGACATTCGATTTTGCGCTTCCGACACTTGAGTGCCAGGAAGAGGAATTTAGCCACAGATAAGGCTATTTTCCCAGTGGGCTTATTCAGCAGATATGCTACCTGCCTTTCTCTTAAACGAGAGCTAAACTGGGATAAATATGGGGCTATGAGATACTGCCTTAAATCGTTATAAAAGGGACAACTCAGTAGAATGTGTTCTGTGGATTCTACCTCTCCTAAAGCACAATGGCACGTTCTCTGATCATATGGAACTCTTCTAAATCTTCCCCTCAAAACCGCCGAATCAAGAACGTTCAGTCTGGCCGCAGTGAGAAGTCTGCGGTATTCCACATAGTGGATATCCGCCAGGTAACAGGCTGGTGCAGCCCGATACACCTGCTCCCCCAGAAACATCCCAGGTTTCACGCGGGCTATGTCCTCTTGTCTGGCGATATCCCCCAATCTCTGAGCAATCACTGCTTTAGCGTGTTTATAAGTCATGGACTCTATATAGAGGGAGGACAGTCCGCACTTCTGCACTTCCTCCACCACCTCCCCTTCCCATGGTGATTTAAAATTATCCTTCAGTATCAGGGGGGCCAAACCCACCGGTCTAAAGCACAACTTGAGCCATAGCCATAATTTTGCCTTCAGGGCCACATACCTAAAGGCTTGGCAGCCGGTCTCTAGTCTCATGACCGCACCCGCAACGGAAGGGGGGATCCTGAGAATGGCCCTAAGGAATTGTGACTGGATAGATTCCAATCTTTCAAAGTCTCCACGTGAGCCCAAAGCAATGCCCACCAGTAATAGTGGAAGGACTTTCATTTGGAAGAGTCTCAGGGCAACTTCCACTGTTTGTGCCTGTTTCTTGGCATACAGGGATCTAATCAGCAAGGCTGCTTTAGATGCATTTGTGGCTATATATTCTCTGTGTGCCAAGAAAGACCCGTTTGATCGTACTACCTGGCCCAGGTATTTGAAGCAGCTAACCTGCTCTAGGGGAATACCATTAATCGACCACGAATGGAGTTTCGGTCGAGCAGCAAAGACCATTATTTTGGTCTTGGCATAATTAAGTTGGAGCTCATGTTGGATCTCGTATTCATGAAGTGCTCGAAGCATCCTCCTCAGCCCAATGGGGGAAATAGCTAAAAGGGCAGCATCGTCCGCATACAGGAGGACATTCAAAGCTCGGCCTGCTAATTTTGGAGGATGGAAAGCAGCATTGGCCATATGAGCCACTAGCGAGTTAATATAAAAATTGAACAGGGCAGGGGCAAGCAAACAGCCCTGTCTTACCCCCCTAGTGGTGGCAACCGGATTGGAAACTAACCCCTTATTATCTAACCTAATTCTCAAGAAAGTATTTGTATGCAGGTTGATAATCAGGAGAAGAAGACGGCGGTCGATAGATGTCGCTGCCAGTTTTGTCCATAGCTGGTTCCTGGGAATTTGGTCAAAGGCTTGCTTAAAGTCAATAAAGGCGACATGGAGAGCTTTTGGGCCTTTGCCAGCATACTTGTCTGCCAAATGGTTCAGGATTAGAATTTGGTCTGTTGTCGATCTTCCAGGGCGAAAACCCGCCTGTTCCTCTGCGATGATATTGTTGTTCTCCATCCAGGTCGTTAGTTTGTTGAGCAAGTATCTTGAGTAAATCTTCCCAATAACGTTCAGCAGGCTGATTGGCCTAAAGTTGGCCGGATCAGTGCGCGGACCTTTCTTGTGTATTAATACAATTAGCGCGGAATTCCAACTTGGGGGGAAATTTGCTGTTTTGTTAATATAAGTATAGAGTACTGCTAAGAGTGGGCACCACCAATCCTTGTTGGCTTTGATGGCATCAATGGATATAAGGTCATCTCCAGGTGCCTTGCCTGCCTTAAATTGGTCTATAAGTGTTTCCACTTCAGAGCAGGTAACTGGGTCCCACTCAGGCAAGGGGCCCAATTCTATCCTTCCTCCGCCAACAGCGTGGGCTGCATATAGGTCGGAAAAGAAACTTTCCCAGGTGTCGGCTGAAATTTGGGGTTCTATTCTTGTCAATGGTCTACCCAAATATTGGGAAGTTAGGTGCCAAAAGGAGGAGGGATTTCTATTCTCCGCAGCTTTTAAAAGGTTATTCCAATTATTTCTTTCTGCCGCAAGCTTCTTTTCCTTTAATAATGCTTTATATCTTCTCTTGAGGTTCATAAGATGACTACTAGGCAGGGGATCATTTGATGCCCTATATGCCAAAAATTCATTATATAGACAGTTCTTGAAGTACCTACATTCCTCATCAAACCATTTTTTATGAGAAAAACGGTTACTATTCATTGCCGGGGCCCGTGCCATGGTTGGTTTTAGCAGTTCTACTAAGTTCTCATATATTGGCAGTGGCTCTTCTGCCTGGATAAGGGAGTCCCTTGTCACTTGAAGTTGGTCAGACCAAAGGAGTTCATTTATCCGTCGAGCCATTTTATCGGTCCATTTTAAGGCAGTAGGCCTCATCTGCAACTGATCGTTTGTTAAGTGCACACGGGAATACGTCAGTATCATTCTTGAACTGTGGTGCCCAGAACTGGACACAGTCTTCCAGGTGAGGTCTGACCAGAGCGGAATACAGTGGTACTATTACTTCCCTTGATCTAGATGCTATACTCCTATTGATGCAGCCCAAAATTGCATTGGCTTTTTTAGCTGCTGCATCACACTGTTGACTCATGTCAAGTTTATGGTCTACCAAGACTCCTAGATCTTTTTCACATGTACTGCTCTCAAGCCAGGTGTCACCCATCCTGTATTTGTGCCATTCATTTTTTTTGCCCAAGTGTAGTACTTTACATTTCTCCTTGTTAAAATTCATCTTGTTTGCTTTGGCCCAGTTCTCTAATCTGTTAAGGTCATTTTGAAGTGTGATCCTGTCCTCTGGGGTATTAGCCACCCCTCCCAATTTGGTGTCATCTGCAAACTTGATCAGGATGCCCTCAAGCCCATCATCTAAGTCATTGATGAAGATGTTGAATAAGACTGGGCCCAAGACAGAACCCTGTGGCACCCCACTAGTCACTTCTCTCCAGGATGAAGAGGAGCCATTGATGAGCACCCTTTGGGTTCGGTCAGTTAGCCAGTTACAAATCCACTGAATGGTAGCATTGTCTAGCCCACATTTTACCAGCTTCTTTACAAGAATATCATGGGGTACCTTGTGACATGATAAAGGCAGCTTCCTTTGCTACTGTGCGAAGCCGAACTCTCACCTCTGGGGAGCACTTTGATCGCAACTCTGACTCTGTCCTTCCAGTATCCTTCATAGACTTCTCCAAAGTAACCTGCGCCCAGTTTCCGGGCCAGGCGGAACTCTTCCTTTGGCCTTTCCCAGTCGTCCCAGTGTGGCATCGCCATGGGTTCTTGCTGGAGTCAAAAGAAAAGGAACAGCAAGCATTCATTACTTAAGCTTCACCCAGAGAACCAACGTAACCCCAAAGACTTCCAAAACTTTCCTGCTCAAGTTCTTAGAATGATTGAGTTGGAAAGTACTCCAAGAACCCTCTCATCCAACCCCCTGCATGCCGGAGTTTCAGCTAAAGCATCCATGACTGAAGGGACGTGGGTGGTGCTGTTTTCTAAACCACTGAGCCTAGGGCTTGTCGATCAGAAGGTCGGCGGTTCGAATCCCTGCCACGGGGTGAGCTCCCGTTGTTCGGTCCCTGCTCCTGCCCACCTAGCAGTTCGAAAGCACGTCAAAGTGCAAGTAGATAAATAGGTACCACTCTGGTGGGAAGGTAAATGGCATTTCCATGCGCTGGTCTGGTTCTCCAGAAGCGGCTTAGTCATGCTGGCCACACGACCCGGAAGTTGTACGCCGGCTCCCTCGGCCAATAAAGCAAGATGAGCGCCGCAACCCCAGAGTCGTTTGCGACTGGACCTAACGGTCAGGGGTCCCGTTACCCTTTACCTATCCATGACTGATGGCCATCTTTCTCTGAACTCTGTCGGTTTCACCTTATTGTTACAGACGTGGCGTGACAGAGCTTTGGGGTGCAAGGGCACTCATAGCCGATAGAGTTAGTGAATGTTAGAAATTGGTAAACTGTAGAATTTAGATAATATTTTGAGTATTATTGTTATTTATTCAACTTATACACCGCCCTATACTGGGAGGTGTCAGTGCGGTTCACAACAAGACCACAACGTATAAAATCAAACCAAAAGCAGTAACTCAATAATGCCCTCCCCAAAAAGCCACATTCTAAAAGGGTGTTGGGTGTCAATAAGATCAACCAACGGCTTGGTTAAAAAGGAACATTTTTGACTGGCGCCTAAAGGTGTGTAATGAAGGTGCCGGGCAAACTTCCCTGGGGAGAGCATTCTGTAATGGGGAGCCACTGCAGAGAAGGCCCCGTTCTCGTGTTGCCACCCTCCGGAGCTCTCGAGGAGGAGGCACGTGAAGAAGGGCCTCAGAAGATGATCTCAGGGACAGGGTAGGTTCATATGGGAAGAAGAAGAAGAAGAAGAAGAAGAAGAAGAAGAAGAAGAAGAAGAAGAAGAAGAAGAGTTTGGATTTGATATCCTGCTTTATCACTACCCTAGGGAGTCTCAAAGCGGCTCACATTCTCCTTTCCCTTCCTCCCCCACAACAAACACTCTGTGAGGTGAGTGGGGCTGAGAGACTTCAGAGAAGTGTGACTAGCCCAAGGCCACCCAGCAGCTGCATGTGGAGGAGCGGAGACGCGAACCCGGTTCCCCAGATTACGAGTCTACCGCTCTTAACCACTACACCACACTGGCAAGATGCCAGACAGCTTTAAAATACAGGTTGGATTTATTTTCGGGAGATGCCATTAAGAAGACGTGGAGAACAAAGTGTCAGGTCATTAAAGGACATTTGACCACTCAGGTGATTTCCTTCCTCCCAGGTAAGCTCTTCTGATGTTCTCATGCCCACTTCCGTTTGCTAACCGGGGCCGGCCAACCTTTGTTTGCAGTTGCAAATTTGGACTTGCCTTGTAGCATGGGGTCAAGAGCCTCAGCCCGTGGGTGAGCGCTTTTCCTTTGTAATACTCGACGAGGGAGAGCAGATCTGGGAAGGAGCGGGCCGCGTTCATGTAGTAAGTTCCCTGGTCGTTGTGCAAGATCTTATAGTGCCTCACCAGTGACTCATCTCGGACTGTGAAATCGCGGAAAGGAGAGTCAGAAAAAAGAGGGAACGATGCAGAAAGGGGAGGGAAAGCAGGGGGGAACACCCAAATCATTACAGGTTGTTATCTTCCTGTTCCCGTAAGTGCCCTGGTGAAAACTGGGCAGGCTGCCATCTCCCACACAGTTCTGCTCCGGACAGGATCTGCTGTGCTTCATACCCGAGTGTGGGAGAGGCTTTGGGCAAGCGTTCCTCCACATCTGACATTTTAACGCAGCGAATCCTGTGCCTTTTGGAAGTCGCGTCGGGATTTTGTCCAGAGCGGCACATCAAGGAGCACCGGGGCTCTCCAAGCAGGCACGTGAAAGTTTTCAGCACAGTTTCCTTGGCACAACCGAAAAGGTTGCTTCTAACTTATAAAACGCTGCATTGCACGGAGTTGGACTAAATGACCCCCCCGGGGTCCTTTCCAACTCTACAATTCTAGGATTAAATAACAACCTGGAAACAGTTACAGGTGGGTAGCCGTGTTGGTCTGCCATAGTCAAAACAAAATAAAAATTTCTTTCCAGTAGCACCTTAGAGACCAAATGAGTTTGTTCTTGGTATGAGCTTTTGTGTGCATGCACACGAAAGCTCATACCAAGAACAAACTCAGTTGGTCTCTAAGGTGCTACTGGAAAGAAATTTTTATTTTGTTTTAACCTGGAAACAAGTTGCTTAGAGGACCTTCTGCTCCAGCATAAACCTGCCCAGATGTTGAGATTGCCCTCAGAGGACCCGCTAGGTGTTCTGTTGGATGTCAGGTGGGTGGTCATAGGAGACAGAATAATAATAATAATAATAATAATAATAATAATAATAATAATAATTTATACCCCGCCCATCTGGCTGGGTTTCCCCAGCCACTCTGGGCGGCTTTCAACCAAATATTAAAAACAACACAGCATCAAACATTAAAAACTTCCCTAAACAGGGCCGCCTTCAGGGTCTATTCCACTATGGAATCTGATCTTTGGAACTCCTCGCACAAGGAGTCCCCCCCCCCCCCGGGCACCATTGTTAGTTTCTTTTGGGCAACTTTTGGATGGCAACTTTTCTTTCAAAAATGACCAGGACTTTTGTTTCGTTTTCCATTTCCATTCTGCCTTTTGTTTTATGCTGGGTTTTTGACAGCCTGCTCTGGCCTGTTTATGAGGATTCCTATTCTATTCCGTTCTATGTTAAAACTTGTAAGCTGCTGCCGCGGCAGAAAAATCACCAAGAAATGGTAGGAATAGAAATGCTTAGCAGAAATCTTATTGCCGATATCTCTGGCGTAAATCGCTGCAGGGCTTCTTGCAGTGGCGAGCGATATATACGTTTTAACAAAATGAAAACGCAGCTCTGTAAGAAAATTACTAGGAGCTCCTTCCCCTTTGCAACTGGTCACTCAAGTTGGAAGAGTAGGAAGTGAAACACACTGACCTGACAAAACATACTCGGCCCCCTTTTTCTCGCTGATGCGGATTAGGAAGGCCCCGGCCTTATTCTCTTCTGACATCAGCCGATGGACTGTTTCAGAACGGGAGATCTGCCCAAAAAACCACCTACAGAAGGAACAATTTGAAAAAATTGCTTTCCTTTCAGGGAAGAAGGGTTGTAGTTCAGTGGCAGAGGAACTCCCAACGAGGTCATAGAAACGAGAAGCAGCAATTTTATGGCAGTGCATAGAAAGGTAACTGCCCTAATCCTGATAGGACATAGCTCTGTATTTACTCTGCACGCACAAGGTTGCCGGTTCAATCCCTGGTGTCTCCAGGAAGAGGAGGGAGGTAATGCTGGAGAGGGACAATGTACTAAATTGGTTGGATCAGATTAAAAAGAGAGAGAGAGAGAGAACAGTATGATTGAGGGGCACAGACATTTTAAAAACGAGAAACCTGAACCACAGGGAGTTGCATTGGAAAGCTTCTTCCTCCTTCCCAGGGGCGTAGCAAGGTAAATTGGTACCCGGGGTCTTTCACCCCCCCCAGAGGCGTACGAAGGTCAGGTGGTACCCAGTGTGGAAAATTTCTTGTCACCCCCCCATTGATTCCCCCCCCCCGCAAAAATGGTTTTACGTTATTTCATATTTTCTTACAAAGGAATAATAACAAGTAATAATAATAAAAAAACTTTTATTTATATCCCGCCCTCCCCGGCCGAAGTCGGGCTCAGGGTGGCTAACATCAGATACATAACATTGGTATAAAATCAAACAATAATTAAACCACCTCCTAAAAAATCTCAAAATCAAATTAAAGTCTAATTAGATGGCTTTCCACAGGGTTAGGGTTGGGAACAGCAAGTGCTCCGCTGAACTGAAATTTCAGCCTTCACAACATAGGAAAACAGCCAAGTGAACAGCTATTTTGGTGGAGGAGGGTCAAGATATTAACCGATATGCATGAAATTTCATATAGCTATATAATCCCTAGTATAGTAAGATAAGACCTTCGGAGCAGGCATTAAAAAAAATTTTTTTAATGAACTTCCCTAGTAGGGCAGTAATTGTTCCTTGATAATTTGTCACCCCCTCCATTATGGAACATGGGGCGGCCCGCCCCCTAGGCCCCTATTGCTACGCCCCTGCTCCTTCCCAGCTCTGTGGTTCAATGTGCAGGTGTGGCCCAAAAAAGCAAATCCAATACTGGGGACATGCAGAAAGAAGAAGAAGAAGAAGAAGAAGAAGAAGAAGAAGAAGAAGAAGAAGAAGAAGAGTTTGGATTTGATATCCCGCTTTATCACAACCCGAAGGAGTCTCAAAGTGGCTAACACTCTCCTTTCCCTTCCTCCCCCACAACAAACACTCTGTGAGGTGAGTGGGGCTGAGAGACTTCAGAGAAGTGTGACTAGCCCAAGGTCACCCAGCAGCTGCATGTGGAGGAGTGAAGACGCGAACCCGGTTCACCAGATTATGAGACTACCGCTCTTAACCACTACACCACACTGGCATGAGAAGAGCCTGCTGGACAGACTAACGGTCCCATTTAGTCCACCATCCTGTTCTCACAGCAGCCACCCAGATGTCAGATGCAGGATCCGAGCACAAATGCTCTCTCCCCCTGCGGTTTTCCAGGAACTGGCATTCAGAAATATTACTTCCTCCAGCTACGGAGTCATTGCAGCTAGCAGCCTTCAATAGCCCTCTCCTCCTCCATGAATTTGCCCAATCCACTTTTAGGGCCATGTGGGTTGGTGGCCGTCACTGCCCCCCCGAGAAAGTGCGCTCCATAGTTTTCCTATGCACGGCGTGCAGCAAATTCTGCAACCTCCAGCACAAAAGCAGGTGCAGGATCCACATCCCTGGGAGCGGCCGCAGCTTTATTTCCACCCTGCGTTTAGAGCGAGCTTTCCCCCTCCTTTGCCTGAAAAGGCAAGTCTTAAAGTTATGGTAAGCAATCCTGCAAGGCTGGAATGGAGACAGGAGATAATGTAGGGGTGAAATTCCTCCTGTGCTTCACTGTCTCCTCACAAGGCTTTGCCAAAGCAGGAGACGAAGGAATGCACGTTTTGGTTTTTTGGTTTTGCATGTGAAATCAAATGAATCCATCAAATCTGCATATCAAATCAATCCGGCTTTTGCTGGCCCAGAATCGGGATGTGGGTTAAGTGCCTGTCCACATCTCAGTTTAATGCAGGTTGTAAACCTCTCATGTGCATCTTTTTAATTTCCCCTCATCCATGTAGCTTCACCCTCCCCACAACTACTCCTGCCCACTGATGTATCTCTCCCCCCAATCAGATTTTCAAAGCATGGGGAACCTCCGCGTTTAGGGAAGTGTTGTGCAGCACTTGCTGGAGGAGAAAGCAAGAGGAAATTGTAGGAGAAGAAAGGGGTTCCCCATCCAATTTAAGTCAAGGTATTGGGGGACGGGACACCCTCAATACAAAGTGCTCAATGCCCAGATCTCATCTCCACGCCACGTTTTTCTTCCTTTTAAAACTGGCTGGGGATCTTTGCAGACGTGGTACTCACGGCTCTGCCTCCATGGTCTCCTGCTTGGCCAAGTAGTTGTAAGGCACGTAGCCTTCCTCGAAACCCGTTGGGGACGGATCCAGCTTCTTGGCCCACCACCACTCTCCGTTCTTCTCGATCACTTGGAAGAGATCTCCAGCCCGGAAACTCAATTCTGTCTCCGTCATGGCTTTGAAGTCCCACAGGCTGGTGTAAAGGCAGCCCCTGGCTCTCCATGGTGGCTCAGGCTTACGACTCATGGTGTCCAGGCAGGCAGCCGAAGGCTAGAGCAGATTAAGGGCTTGCGTGGGTGAAATCTTACGCGGCCTCTGTAAAAAAAAAAAATATATATTACCCCCAGTCACCACACATCCAGGTTCGCTCTGGCCACAAATCCTTTTCAAAGGCCCATCGCCTGCTACAAACCTCCGAGGGTGAACCTTGGGAAAACCTTTGCAAATCTTGCGGAGTTGCCTTTTATCTACAGCAGATCAGGTGGAGGCTGCCAAGGCTTTGCGAGAAAAACCTTCCCCACTTCCTCTTCATGAGGAAGAGTGAGAGAGAGAGTCTGTGTGTGTGTGAGAGAGAGAGAGGGCAATAACCTGTCCCTGCCCTGCCCTGTTGTTGTTCCTTCAACAGAAGAGGAAGGAGGTGGCGAAAGAGAAAGAGAACGCCCGGATTCCCTTCTCCGAGACTGGGGCTCCGGATGCAAATCCTGACGCCTCGTGGCTTCTCAAGCGTCTGAGTCAGCCTTTGGGAGATGGGATAAGCGGGGAGGCCCGTTCCGTTTCGCCGCCCGAGGCAACATGGGACCGGGCCGCCCCTGCCAGAGCCTTGCTTAGGAGGTTGCGTGAGATCTAGCAAGATCTCTGGGGATTCTTGCGAGGTCCCGCCAGAAGCCGCTGCTATACGACCCCAACAGCGATGGCAGGGGAGAGTGGGCACCTGCGAGGCACACAGAGAGTTAAAGGCCTGGTGAAAGAGGAATGTTTTTGCCTGGTGCCTGAAGACCTACAACAATGGCATTCCATAGGTGCGTGACACACACACACACCAGGGCCGGCCCACCCCTGATTCAAAGTGAGGCGACTACCTCAGCTGGCGGGATCCACGGGGGCAGCGGATCTTGATGCAGATCTTCACTCCTGTCCCCCGTTTCTGATTGTAGATCTTCACTTACCCCTTCTTCCTTGGTTTTGTGGTTAGCCTCAGATGCCAAAATGTCTCTTGCCAGCCCTGTTTTCATACCATGCTTCCAAATAGACCATTTCTGCGTTGGCTCCGTGCCTGGAAAAAAAATCAGCATTGGTCTGATTAACATTTTATGGTTTTCAAAAATGTGTTTGTGGTAAGGGGGCGGTTGGTTCGGTTTCTCTTTGTATTCTCATTTTGTATTTTTCTGTTGTGATCTGCCCTGGAATCTTCAGATGGAGGGTATGTATGTAATTCCTAATAGGCAAAAATAATAACTTCAGAAGTCTCTCCCTTATCCATTCTATTGTTTTGATTTGAATTCTTTCTTCCCAAAAGTAACCCAACTCACGAGATTCTCCCGGAGGCTAAAGGAAGATGCATGGGATCTTCCTCTTCAAGGGCAGAGAGAGGATCTCATTCAGGATTTCCCCTCCACGTGCTGTGGAAACTCCCACGGCCTGATGACGTCAGAACTCCAGGGCTGAAAAGGGGGGCGTGTGCCAGAGACGAGGCTGGGGAAGACCAGGAGAAAGTTGGGATCCAGTTATTTCACAATCTAACACGCCCCCGCACCGACCCAAATTCCAGCTAACCTTAGGTGCTGGTGCCGTTTATTTCCCTTCTATTTCCCACATTTTCAGCTCCGGATTCTGATCCCTTTAAGCTTCGTTCGACGCACCAGAGTCGAGTGCATCTGAGCGCGTGCAGAGAGACTTCTGTCGCTACTGAGCCACAGCGGCAGCAGCAAATCCTGAATAAATTGCCTAGGACGGCAGGGTGCATGTCAGGAAGGAAGGAAGGGAGAGTACCGCCAGCCAGGGAAATGTGGGCAATGCTTTCTGCCCCAAGCCCCTCGTTTCCCTGCTAAAGGGCAGAGTGCTTCTGAGCGCGTGCAGAGCGCCTTGCCGTCGATACTGAGCCACGGCGGCAGCAGGAGCAGCAGATCATGAGAAAGCGGGTGCAGGGCAGGCAAAGAAGAGAGGGCGGGAAGGGAAACGCGAGCGATGCTCTCCGCCCCCCTCCACTTTCCTTTGCAAATGACCCGAGACTATCAGAGGGGCTACGGAGCCGCAATACCGCACTTCGTCGCCAGAGGGCGCAGCAGGGACTGCGCTCCCGCACGCGCTTCCCTGCCGCACACACGTCACTGTCTGCCTCGCGAGGGAGGGGCTGAGACCCGGGACGAGCCGGAGATTGCTCATTTGCATCCCGCCGCGACCAGCATGCCTTGCGCCCACCACCACGCGGTTCTCGCGGGTTCGGTGCCGGTTCTGACTGTGGCGAGGACGCCGCTTTGCAAGGAGAGCGAGAGGCGTGTTCCGGGGCGCCCGGGCATCTCGCTCTTGGCCCAAAGGCGAGGGCACCGTAACCTCAGGGGCAGGCGGGCGTGCGGTGGCTGGTGCCGCGCGGGTGCATAAAGCATACTCTGGTTTCTCTTCAGATCGTATAAATCTTTCGCCTTTTACTAAAGATTTCCGTGGAGAGGAACATTTATGAGTTTTCAACTAATTTTTTGAGGCCTTGCTTCGGCAGGGCTGTCCTTCCTTGGTGAAAAAACAGAACTAAGTCTTTCTCTTTGTGAGGCTGGATTACGCCAAATATCAAATCTGAGCCTGTATATCAGGTACAATGCTCCCCCCCCAACGAAAAAAGGAGCTTATTTGGGGCTTCTGCGTTTATCTTGTTCAGCCTGATTTTGCATCTCTCACCACAGTAGAAAAGTAAAAAAATCGCCCTGAGATCTTCAAATGAGTATAAATTAAATGCATATAATATAGCAATGATGGAGAAGTGGAGTTTTGTGTCATCCGCATATTGCCAGATCTCCCGTCTCTTAGTCCTACCTGGATATTTATTTTATTTTTAAAATTGGTATACTGCCCTATACCTGTGGTTCTCAGAGGATGTTGGGGTTTGGATCTGGGACCTTGTGCGTGTGAAGCAACTCCTCCTTCACTGAGCTGTGTCCCTTCCCTTTGCCTTGTTTGATGGAGAGCTGCAAAATCAGAAGCAAGAGAATATATGCTGCAGAGGATAAGTGAAAGAGAAACAGGAGATCTCCCAGCAGACTTTAGGGATGCCAAAATTATTGATCTCTTAAAAAAAAAAAAGAAGTAACAGAATGGATTCTGGAAACTTATCAAGGCATCTCTTTATTAGCTGCGGCTGGCAAAATTATTGCAAGGATTTTAGCAAACTGTCCCTTAACAATATCGGAGGCGACCCTTCCTGAATCCCAAAATGGTTTTCGGCCTTCTAGGGGGACGGTGGACATGATTTTCACAGCTCAGCAGCTTCAAGAAAAATGCAGAGAGCAAATCCAACCCTTGTATATGGTGTTTATTGACCTGACTAAGGCCTTTGACACAGTAAATCGTAATGCCCTGTGGACTGTCCTTGTGAAAATTGGCTGCCCAGATAAATTTGTGAACGTCATCCGCCTCCTCCATGATAATATGACAGCAACAATCTCAGATAACAATGGCTCTCAAAGTGAACCATTCACAGTGGGATCATGATCCTACACTTTGTCAAAGGGAAACTCCCCTCTGGAGTAGAAATCATATATCAAACAGACGGAAAGCTCTTTAATCTGAGCAGGCTGAAAGCAAAATGTAAGGATACCATAACTTCCATCATAGAGAGCTTCAGTATGCAGATGACAACATACCGGTAGTGTGCGCACACTCAGAGGATGACCTCCAAACCATCCTAAATATCTTCGCAGAAGCTTACGAAAAGTTTGGCCTATTGCTCAACATCCAAAAAACCAAAGTGCTGCACCAAGAAATACAAAATAACCCCTCTACAGCGTCACAAATCCAACTCAATGGGCAGTTACCTTTCCACAAAAGCTGACATTGATGCCGAAATCCAGCATCGCCAGAGCTCTGCGAGTGAAGCTTTCTCCTGATTGAAGCGCAGAGTGTTTGAGGAAAGGGGCATTAGCAGGGAAACCAAAATGCTTGTTTACAAAGCTATTGTACTACCAGCCTGACTGTATGCTTGTGAAACATGGACCACTTATAAACGCCATCTCCAGCTCCTTAAAAGATTCCATCAACAGTGTCTTTGAAAATCACTTGGGAAGACAGGCCAACTAATGCCAGATCTTTGGAAGAAGCAAAGATCACCAGTGTCAAAGCAATGATTCTTCTACATCCCTTCCAGTAGCACCTTAGAGACCAACTAAGTTTGTTCTTGGCATGAGCATGCACACTTCTTCAGGTAGACCAACACGGCTACCTAACTGTAACTGGAACATTCTTCAACATCAACTTCCTTGGACTGGTCATGCCTGATTATCGTCTTCCAAAGCAACTACTCTATTCTGAACTTAAAAATGGAAAGCGTAATGCTGGTGGTCAACAAATACTCTCTTAAAGCAAATCTTTAAAAATGTAGTATAAACACCATCACTCGGGAAGCACTGGCCTGTGAGTGCTCCAATTGGAAGATAGTCTTTACCAAAGGCATTGTGGACTTTGTCGGAACTGGCCTCCACAGCTGCTTACTGTTAAGACCATATTCAAGGAAAACAATCTTACTCAACTAATAATAATAATAATAATAATAATAATTTATTTATACCTCGCCCATCTGGCTGGGTTTCCCCAGCCACTCTGGGTGGCTTCCAACAAAATATTAAAATACAATAGTCTATTAAACATTAAAAGCTTCCCTAAACAGGGCTGCCTTCAGATGTCTTCTAAAAGTCTGGTAGTTGTTTTTCTCTTTGACATCTGGTGGGAGGGCGTTCCACAGGGTGGGTGCCACTACCGAGAAGGCCCTCTGCCTGGTTCCCTGTAACTTGGCTTCTTGCAGGGGTGGAGACGCTCCTTCAGGTATACTTGGCCAAGGCCATTTAGGGCTTTAAAGGTCAGCACGACATTTTGAATTGTGCCCGGAAACGTCGTTGTTATTTTTGTTGTTTAGACGTTGAGTTGTGTCCGACTATTCGTGATCCCATGGACCAGAGCATGCCAGGCACTCCTGTGTCTTCCACTGCCTCCCGCAGTTTGGTCAGACTCATGTTGGTAGCTTTGAGAACACTGTCCAACCATCTCTGTCGTCCCCTTCTCCTTGTGCCCTCCATCTTTCCCAGGGAGACTTCTCTAGGTCTTTCAGGACCGGTGTTAAGTGGTCTGGCAAGGCGCTCCCAGTCACCAGTCTAGCTGCTGCATTCTGTATTAGTTGTAGTTTCTGGGTCACCTTCAAAGGTAGCCCCACGTAGAGCACAATGCAGTAGTCCAAGCTGGAGAGCATGCACCACTCTGGCAAGACAGTCCATGGGCAGAGAGGGTGTCAGGCTATGTACCCAACAGAGATGATAGACAGCTGCCCTATACACAGAATTGACCTGCACCTCCATAGACAGCTGCAAGTCCAAAATGACTCCCAGGCTGCACACCTGGTCCTTCAGATGGGAGTCCTCCACCCCTACCCACCTTCTGTACCCACATTGTTGTTGTTGTTGTTCAGTCGTGTCCAACTCTTCGTGACCCCATGGACCAGAGCACGCCAGGCACCCCTATCCTTCACTGCCTCTCGCAGTTTGGCCAAATTCATGTTGGTAGCTTCAAGAACACTGTCCAACCATCTCATCCTCTGTCGTCCCCTTCTCCTTGTGCCCTCCATCTTTCCCAACATCAGGGTCTTTTCCAGGGAGTCTTCTCTTCTCATGAGGTGGCCAAAGTACTGGAGCCTCAACTTCAGGATCTGCCCTTCCAGTGAGCACTCAGGGCTGATTTCTTTAAGGATGGATAAGTTTGATCTTTCTGCAGTCCATGAGACTCTCAAGAGTCTCCTCCAGCACCATAATTCAAAAGCATCAATTCTTCGGCGATCAGCCTTCTTTATGGTCCAGCTCTCACTTCCATACATTACTACTGGGAAAACCATAGCTTTAACTATACGGACCTTTGTCGGCAAGGTGATGTCTTTGCTTTTTAAAATGCTATGTTTGTTAAGGTGAAAGGGGGAGAGCAACATTAGCAAATCTCAATCTATTTTTGCACCAAGAAAGGACAGCCCTGCCGAAGCAAGGCCTCAAAAAATTAGTTGAAAACTCATAAATGTTCCTCTCCACGGAAATCTTTAGTAAAAGGCGAAAGATTTATACGATCTGAAGAGAAACCAGAGTATGCTTTCTGCACCCGCGCGGCACCAGCCACCGCACGCCCGCCTGCCCCTGAGGTTACGGTGCCCTCGCCTTTGGGCCAAGAGCGAGATGCCCGGGCGCCCCGGAACACGCCTCTCGCTCTTCTTGCAAAGCAGCGTCCTCGCCACAGTCGGAAACGGCACCGAACCGGCGAGAACCGCGTGGTGGTGGGCGCAAGGCATGCTGGTCGCGGCGGGATGCAAACGAGCAATCTCCGGCTCGTCCCGGGTCTCAGCCCCTCCCTCGCGAGGCCGACAGTGACGTGTGTGCAGCAGGCGAGCGCGTGCGGGAGCGCCGTCCCTGCTGCACCCTCTGGCGGCGAAGTGCGGTATTGCGGCTCCGTAGCCCCTCTTATAGTCTCGGCACATTTGCAGAGGAAAGTGGAGCGGGGCGGAGAGCATCGCTCGCGTTTCCCCTCCCGCCCTCTCCTCTTTGCCTGCCCTGCACCCGCTTTCTCATGATTTGCTGCTCCTGCTGCCGCCGTGGCTCAGTATCGACGGCAAGGCGCTCTGCACGCGCTCAGAAGCACTCTGCCCTTTAGGAGGGAAACGAGGGATGGGGTGGGGCAGAAAGCATTGCCCACATTTCCCTGCCTGGCGGTACTCTCCCTTCCTTCCTGGCATGCACCCTGTAGTCCCAGGCAATTTATTCAGCATTTGCTGCTGCCGCTGTGGCTCAGTAGCTATTGGTAGGCGCTCTGCACGCGCTCAGAAGCACTCCTGCTGCGACTAAGCTCAGAGGGATCAGAACCCGGAGCTTGAAATAAAAGGAAATTAAACTGCACCGGCCCTCCTGGGTTAGCTGAAATTCCTATTTCCAGCATTTACTAACATGGTGCCCTCCTAACTTTTTTGACCTTATGGAAACTAGTCTAAAACATTTGGAGGACACCAGGTGTATGAAGGCTCAGTTCCTTACACACTTGCATGTTTCCTATCACTTGTAAGCACCGTTTTTTCAAGGAGCTGCATTTCACTGCTTTTTGCCTTCTTAAATCGCCATTATTATTATCACTGTTATTTTAGATACAGCTGCAAACACAAGGGACAAGTGCCGTCTCATAATCATTACTAAAACAAGCTTATCCGAAAAAGTACTGCATGTTGTAATCCTAAAGATCTTGACTGAGAAGTCAACCCCAATCAGTTCAGTGGGACTTTGCTTGCAAGTTATGTGTGCATGGGGATTTGCAGCCTAAATTGCTGTAAAATCAGATTCCATCTCTATAATCGTCTCAAAAGGGCAGCAGTAAAGTAGAATTCCACCTGCATATCATTCTCTTGACCTCTGTGCCTGCCTTTCTGCATTGTAATAAAAAGTCGATTTTTCCATTGCCCCACCTGTTGTAAACTGCTTTTATGGGACCTGGGAGGTTGCCGTAAAATAGCATATTAACGAAATGGACGTATTGCGTTCAGGCCTAAGAGAGCTTGACAAGAAAAGCGTGTTCATTGGAGGTTGATGGATCTTGGCATTATATTGGAATGAGCTCCAGGACAATATTTGACAATATGTTTCATTTAACAAGGTATTAATATTTTTGCATGAGCCTAAGACGAGCCTGCTGGATCAGGCCCAATGGTCTATTCTGTCCAGCACCCTGTTCTCATTGTAGCTAAACATAGTTGACATCCCTGCATTGCAGGGGGTTCAGATAGATGACCCTTGGGTACCTTGCAGCTCTGTTATTCTATGATTCTATATGACTGTGGGAAGCCTGCAAGCAGGACCTGAGCACAAGAGCACTCTCTCCTGCATGATTCCCAGGAAATTGCCACTGATAGCTTTGTCCATTAATTTGCTGCATGATTTGTATATCTCCCTGCTTATCTACACACACGCACACACAATTTCAGCAAAAGGAGAGATGGATACAAATATTATTATTATTATTAATAATATGTTAAAGTGTTGGTGCTGACCTTTAAAGCCTTAAACGGCCTTGGTCCATTATACCTGAAGGAGTGTCTCCAACCCCATCGCTCAGCCCGGACACTGAGATCCAGCTCCGAGGGCCTTCTGGTGGTGAAGTGCTTTCAGCTTTCTCATTATTAGAGGGGAAAGAAACATACAATGTTTCATCAAAGTTGGGACCAGTCAACCTGATTTATATGGACTGATCTGGCAGTGATAGTAAATTTTACACTTGGGCAAAAAAATAAATACTACACTTGGGCAAAAAAAATGAAAGACACAAATACAGGATGGGTGACACCTGGCTTGAGAGCAGTACATGTGAAAAGGATCTAGGAGTCTTGGTAGACCACAAACTTGACATGAGTCAACAGTGTGATGCAGCAGCTAAAAAAGCCAATGCAATTCTGGGCTGCATCAATAGGAGTATAGCATCTAGATCAAGGGAAGTAATAGTACCACTATATTCTGCTCTGGTCAGACCTCACCTGGAATACTGTGTCCAGTTCTGGGCACCACAGTTCAAGAAGGATACTGACAAGCTGGAACGTGTCCAGAAGAGGGCAACCAAAATGGTCAAAGGCCTGGAAACGATGCCTTATGAGGAACGGCTTAGGGAGCTGGGTATGTTTAGCCTGGAGAAGAGAAGGTTAAGGGGTGATATGATAGCCATGTTCAAATATATCAAAGGATGTCATATAGAGGAGGGAGAAAGGTTGTTTTCTGCTGCTCCAGAGAAGCGGACACGGGGCAATGGATTCAAACTACAAGAAAGAAGATTCCACCTAAACATTAGGAAGAACTTCCTGACAGTGAGAGCTGTTTGACAGTGGAATTTGCTGCCAAGGAGTGTGGTGGAGTCTCCTTCTTTGGAGGTCTTTAAGCGGAGGCTTGACAGCCGTCTGTCAGGAATGCTTTGATGGTGTTTCCTGCTTGGCAGGGGGTTGGACTGGATGGCCCTTGTGGTCTCTTCCAACTCTAGGATTCTATGATTCTCCAAGTGCATGGAAACCCATGTTCTTAATCCAGGGGTGGGGAGCATGCAGGCCATGGGCTGAACTTGGCCTGGCAAGTCTCCCCATTTGTCCTCCTGGGCTCTTATGGGGCAAGCCAAGGCCACTTCCATTACATCTGATGTCTTGCATGGTGTGAGGCTTCAAAGGAACAATAGGGAGCCTAAAGCGAGCTCTCCGTTGTTCCTTTGCTGGAGCAGCTGATGGGAGCTTCATGTGACCCCGAAATTTTGGATCCCCTCCAAACTGATGCTAATAACTCGGTTTGGGGGACAGCACAAAACTTTGGCTTCTTGTCTGGAGGAGGATACAAAATTTCGGGGTCACACGTTAACAAAGCTTCCATCCCGATGGGTGGTCGACGCATTCCTTGCTCAAGCAGGAAGAAGGGGCTTCCATGCGATATGAAACGTCTTCATCCACCAAGTGCTTAAATCCTTAATCAACACGTTGGCCTTATTTTGTAGGAGGTGGTTAGCCAATGTGTTGTGCACTAACTCGCAGTTGCAAGAGACCTCTGTCGGGCCTTACTCATTTGTAAGTTTGCCAGGCGGACTTGAGTAAGGCTCTGGCCCAGATCCAACTATAATCACGCCTTAGCCGTGAATGCACACATCCTACTCAAAGGACGAGGCAGTTCAAACAGCGCTCAGCTGAACGGCAGTGAATCGACAGCAGCAGTGATGTTTTTGGATGGTTACGTGCAGACACAATGGTGTTTTGTTTCTGTTTGTCTTTTACTTTGACAGGGCAACTATTTGCCTACCACCATCTGTAAAATGGGGGCAACAGTGACCTGTCTCACGGCACTGCTAACAAAACAGAGGCCATTCGCCGTGCATTCCACAGGCTGCGCCCAAAGGATAACACCACCCCCGGTTTCTTGGCACACATTTATTGAGTAATGAAAGTCAACTGGCGCACATGGCAAGGAGTCCAATCTTAGTCCGTGGTTTGCATGGGAAGGGCGCTGAAACGACTTTGCAATGGCACCTTGGCTGTGCAGGATCTGTAGCGAATTATCTTCTGGCAGGCGCAGGCAGCAGATCCGAAATGGGCTGCCACCCAGCGGTATCTCACGCTGTAGCTGCACGAAAATAAGGCCTTCACATAACCCCAAGCTCCTTCCTGCCCAAGGCTGACTTGAACTGGCTTCTTCTAGCCGTTCCGCCAATCCTGTTGGGGGATCTAGGATCTACTGTCCATTTCTAAATGCCGCTGGTGGCAATTCCCCCCCTCCTTCAAGAGAACGGGTAGTGGCCCCATTTGTAGATGCAGAAGAGCATCTCCCTCAGGCTGTGGAAAGGCGGCCTGTCCTCTGGGTGGCTCTTCCAACACTCCAGCATGACGGCGTAAACCTCAGCGGGGCAGCTGTTGGGACGGGGAAGGCGGTAGCCCCGGGTGATCTGCTGGATAGTTTCTTGGTTGGTCATCCCTGGAAGCAATAACATATATCCAGGTATCAGATAGATATTACATTAACATATACATAAAAAGTATATGGTGGTTTTTTTTGGCGGTTTGAGCCTCAATGGCGGCGCATGAGGGCGAGGCGGCGGCGGCGGTTGAAGAAGAGAGGAGCTTCTGAGAGGAGCTGAGGGAAGGGCTTGGCGAAGGCCAAATTACAGAAAGGGTAATTGGTGTTAGCTTGCCTTCAGTAGAGACAATTTATGTTACCCGAGTTAGGAAGAGAGCAGAGAGAATTGTAGCAGATCCTTTACATCCCGGTCATCATCTGCTTGATGATGCTTCCATCTGGACGTCGCTACAGGACTTCATATACAAAATCGGCCAGGCACAAGAATAGTTTTTTCCCTTGTGCCATTAAATTGTTAAATTCGTAGTTGTATAGCTTATGGGGAGGTAAAATATGGGTGGGGTTTCTTTGCTTCTTTGTATTGTGAGAGGAACAGTGTCTGTATGTTTACATTGCAATGTAGCCAAAACAAATTCCAAGTATGTTGGAAAATGTACTTGGCCAATAATAAATTATTCCTATTCCTATTCCTATTCCTATTCCTATTCCTATTCCTATTCCTATTCCTATTCCTATTCCTAAAGGACCCCTGGACGGTTAAGTCCAGTCAAAGGCAACTATGGGGTTGCGGAGCTGATCTCGCTTTCAGGCCGAGAGAGCCGGCGTTTGTTCACAGACAGCTTTCCGGGTCATGTGACCAGCATGACTAAGCCGCTTCTGGCACAATGGGACACCGTGACGGAAACCAGAGTGCACGGAAACGCAGTTTACCTTCCTGCCACAGCAGTACCTGTTTATCTACCTGCACTGGCGTGCTTTTGAACTGCTAGGTTGGCAGGAGCTGGGACAGAGCAGCAGGAGCTCACACCGTCACGGGGACTCGAACCGCTGACCTCTTGTTGCTGCCCCACCCACTTTTGACTCTGGCCATGCCTCCAAGGGAGAAGTTGCCCGGAAGCAAATGCAAAAACCCGTAGGCTGAAAGTGTTTGCCCGCCCTGGTTTAAGATGTGGGGCAGAACTGGGTTGTCAGCCAGGTTTTGTTTTCTCCTAGTTAGTGGGGGGTAAGGAGACATTTTTCAATTCTTCCTCTTAGGGTGCTGCCAAATGCAGGTTGCTCTGTAAAGATCCCTTTGCAACAAATGTGGTTTCATTCCAAAATACTGGGCTTCCTGTGATCAGGAAAGTGATGTGAAAATGCACTAGAAACTGTGGGGTGACATTTGCTTGATGCAATGCTAAATAATCCCCCCCCCCGGAAAACAATTCGGAATGAATGCTCCATAAACACATAGCTGTCAACTTTTCCCTTTTCTTGCGAGGAATCCTATTCGGAATAAGGGAATTTCCCTTAAAAAAGGGAAAAGTTGACAGCTATGCATAAACAGGTTGTCTGCAGAGGGACCCAGGATCCCGTTTTCTGATTATCTTAGCACCTGGGAGGTAATTAGTCTGCAATCTCCATCTTAAATAGATCCCATGGCTGTAAAATCCAGCCTAATTTCCCCCTCCTCCAGCCGCCTTCCTAATTTGTGTAACGTCTTGCCTGATGAAGAGTTTTGGAGGACTTGAAAGTGAGTCACGTTTTCCTGAGTTATTGATTGATCCTGATAAAGGTATTGCCCAGAGGTGGACTTTGGGTTAATTGGATCTCACAGAGTTTATGCCCTTTGAGTTCTGAGATAACATGAAGCAATTTTGATATTATTGCCCACGCCTGAAATTTCTTCTAAAGTTTCTGTTATAAGAATTCGAAGGTCTCAATTATAAATTTAATGTTCATAAATGCAATGACTGTTTTTTGAATACTTTACCTTCATATGGGCATTGTCCATACGTAAACACCTCATACAGAAAAATCCCATAGGACCAAACGTCCGATTTTGGAGAGTAGGTCTGGTAGATAGCTGCTTCTGGTGCCGTCCATTTCACAGGAATCATGGCATTTCCCGTGGTGGAATAAACATCATCCTGGAAGGAAGCCAAAATCGGGTTCTTAACAAGAGCCATCAAAATTATTCACCTGAAAGCTGCTTCTACACCTGAGGGTGTTTCCAGACTTCTGCTATTTTGGGGTGGGATCCAGTCCTATAGCAGTGAATTCACAGTCGCGCAGTTTTAGTCGTTTGAGAGGTCTTGCGCAACAAAGCCACTTTCCCCAAACAGCGAACTTTTTTGCAATAAGAAAAGCGAAAGAGAAATTTGCTGGAAAGTGTGTGTGTGATAACACTTGCTAGGCGCCATATGGTCTAACCTCCCCGTAAACAAATCTGAATAAATAAACTGATGTCGTCTATCCTGCCTGCAAACTTTGCGCCGAGAAATCGGGACGAATAAGAAGCTGGTTCTCTGGAAGTGACCTCAGAAGCTAAAGCTGTCGAATGATCAAAGGCCTGTTCTTGTGTCCTTCGCCAAATGTTTGATACCCGGGGACAGCTGTAAGCAGAATTTGAGCATGCATTTCAAGGAGACCCTTCCACCTTCTTGCTTTCATGTTATGCCACCACAAATTTGTAAGTGCCAAAATGATTCCAGTTCTATGGCTAGAGTAGCTTCTGGGGTGACGGAAATTGGATTGAGGTTGTGAGCTGGTGTTGGGGAATTGAGACCCCTTCCCTGTAGAAAGCACGTTCAATCTAATCCCCCTTCCCATAGATGATTTAGCAAAACAAGACTTAAGGAAATGCCATAATGCTTCTCACACATCAGATTTAGGACCTCCCCAGATTGAGAGAGTGTGTGTGTGTGTGTGTGTGTGTGTGCATGCAAATTCTGCAACATGCAATTGATGCAATAAGAGTTGTGGATTTATACTGGACCGTCCACACGTTTATTACTTACGCTGTGACGTTTCCCCAATGCTACCTCATTTTTGCCTTCAGGAAGGAAGGGTACACTGGCCCTACACTGCTTTTATAAGAATTAAAGGTCTCAAATATATAAATGAACTGTTCATAAATTTACATGGCAAACACATACGTAAGTATGTAAACCACGCGTCTGAAATAGTACAGGGGGGCAAACCCAGAGCCATTTTGACTCTCCCAGATTGAACTCAAATGTTTCTCTGCAAGGAGGAAGGAAATGGGAAATTCTCTCTATTGTCTTAAGGGCGTATTTGTGTATGAATAGGGTTCGCCTGTGACCTAGATTCAGGAATTAAAGTATTTACCATCACAAAAGAATGGCCAGGCTGCCCAGGTAAAGCAATCAGTGACCATTATCAGGTATCCTAGCAGACAGGATTTCTGCTGTAGACCGCCTCCTTCTGTGATAAAACAAAATCGAAAATTCTTTCTAGTAGCACCTTAGAGACCAACTGAGTTTGTTCCTGGTATGAGCTTTCGTGTGCATGCACACGAAAGCTCATACCAGGAACAAACTCAGTTGGTCTCTAAGGTGCTACTAGAAAGAATTTTCGATTTTGTTTTGACTATGGCAGACCAACACGGCTACCCACCTGTAACTCCTTCTGTGATGTATGTATGGTGTTTAGGGGGGTAGTCTTGGGCTACAGGGTGGGCAGTTTCAAAAGTCTATATAAGGGCTTGCACACCATTGTTCTGGGTTCCTTCTCCCTCCTGCATGCGTTGAGTGAGGACCCTGTTGCAACAGTTTAATAAAGATCAGGCTTACTAGCTGCTTTGCATCTCAATATTCTCTGGTTGGCCTCTGTTATTTTCTCCCACCGATCGGGGATCTACTTAAGGACTCTATACGGGCTCTTGGGTACCCCATAAGGGAAAAGGAGCAGATTTTGTTTACATCACTGCAATAAAAGTGGGACAATACCTTTTCCTGCCCCCGCCCCTGAACATTTGCGGTATGAAAAGTTGCAAAAAGCATATTGTGGGTCCTTTCATATGTGCATTCGAAGCCCTTCAGTGAAAGGAGTTAGATAGGCAGGCGTGAGCCCCGTCTCCAAGGCTTCCTTGAACAAACCTTGAGCAGCCTGGCAAGACCGAAGTCAGCAATTTTGCAAGCAAGATCCTCTCCCACCAGAATGTTCCTGGCTGCTAAGTCTCTGTGGACAACGTGCTGTTCTTCCAAGTAGGTCATGCCATCGGCCACTTGGCAAGAGATGCTGAGAAAGTGGTGTGTGGTCAGTTCCTTCCCTGCTGCACCTACAAACAAACAAACAAACAAACAGGAGTGAGTAAACCTCCATTCATTGCCCAAACTGGTTCAAACCCCACTTGCTGTTTTATACTTCCTGGTGCAAACAGGAAACAGGTGACATTCTCTTTGCTGCATGGGCGTACCCGGGGGGGGGGGCAGGGGGCAGCTGCCCCCCCAGAAGGCCCCCCCCCAATTAAATGGTTATCGGCAGCCTAAAAGGAAAAAAAAGCTCAAGACTGGTCTTTCTCCCCCTCCCAAAATCTCAATAACAATTGAGCTCTTCCGCTCTTGCCGAGGCAGTTGGCCACTCTGTGTGTGTGTGTGTGTTGCGCCGGCTGTTTCCCCCTCCCTCATGCCGACAAAGAGCTGGCGTGCCTATCAGAGACCGGATCCTAGCCTGCACCCTGCTTGGTCAAATGGGGATGCAGGCTGAGACTTGGGCAGTGTCAGGGGGCGAATTCATCGTTGCCGGGATTCATCGTTGCAAGGGAGCTTGGCAAACTGAGTTCCCTTGCATGGTGAGTAGTTCCTTTGCGAGGACTGAGGATCCTGGAAAACAAGAGTTTTTCAGCCATTTGGGGCTTTCTGTTGGGGGGGGGGAGTTTTTCTGTTTTTTGAAGCTGTTTTTGTTTTTTGAAGCTGTTTTTGTTTTTGAACCTGAACTACCATGGCTCCCCCCCCCCTAGTTTTGATCCTGGGTACGCCCTTGCTTTGCTGTGTTGAAGACCTTGTCTTCAACACATGCATATGAGCATAAGAAGAGTTGTGCTGGATGAGGCCAAAGTCTCATCTAGTTCTGCACCTTGGTTTTTTGTTGTTGTTCTTTTAAATAAATTTATTCATATCATATTATTGCAATCTGTTGCCAAAAGGCATGTGGAGGTGAGAAATGATAATAAAATAATTCTATAGTGCCATAAGAGGAGAGCGCAAAATATGGTCTGAAGCTCAACATAAAAAAACTAAGATCATGGCCACTGGTCCCATCACCTCCTGGCAAATAGAAGGGGAAGAAATGGAGGCAGTGAGAGATTTCACTTTCTTGGGTTCCATGATCACTGCAGATGGTGACAGCAGTCACGAAATTAGAAGACGCCTGCTTCTTGGGAGAAAAGCAATGACAAACCTAGACAGCATCTTAAAAAGCAGAGACATCACCTTGCCGACAAAGGTCCGTATAGTTAAAGCTATGGTTTTCCCAGTAGTAATGTACGGAAGTGAGAGCTGGACCATAAAGAAGGCTGATCGCCGAAGAATTGATGCTTTTGAATTATGGTGCTGGAGGAGACTCTTGAGAGTCCCATGGACCGCAAAAAGATCAAACCTATCCATTCTCAAGGAAATCGGCCCTGAGTGCTCACTAGAAGGACAGATCCTGAAGTTGAGGCTCCAGTACTTTGGCCACCTCATGAGAGGAGAAGACTCCCTGGAAAAGACCCTGATGTTGGGAAAGATGGAGGGCACAAGGAGAAGGGGACGACAGAGGATGAGATGGTTGGACAGCGTTCTCGAACCTACTAACATGAGTCTGGCCAAACTGTGGGAGGCAGTGGAGGATAGGGGTGCCTGGCGTGCTCTGGTCCATGGGGTCACGAAGAGTCGGACATGACTGAACGACTGAACAACAACAACATAGTGCCATGCAGTGGTTTCCCCCCTAAAAAAAATAATCTTTAGGGGTACTCTCACTTTGACTCAAGAAAACCACCACTTTATAGTTCGAATCGGGGGAAATAAATACAGTAAATGGGCAAAAGCACAAAGATTCACAAAATGTTTAGGGGTATGCATACTTCTGTGTGTTCCCCCCCCCCCGAAAAAAAGCACTGGTGCCATGAATAAATTTAAAGGAAAAATATATTTACATTGTCATTCCAGAAATGTAAGAATGAGGCCCACTCCTCAATAAATTTGTTTTCTAGATTTTTATGTACTGGGTTTTTCTTATATGTAAGTTTTATCATTAAGATAGTTTGCCAGGTTTTCCATTTTTGTGTGTGCAATGCACTGTTTTGCTGTTGTTAGCCCCATAGCAATGAGTTGTAAATCACTATTAATGATTTCAGAATGATGAAAATGAGGGTTGTTGTCAGGGGGCTGCCTCCGGCCACAGGCCAGAAGCTGCCAGAGCTGTTTCAATATCGCCAGCCCCCACCTCCGTTGCTAAGTAACTCCTCCTCTTCCAGCAGTTCTTCCAGTGGGGAGGGGGAGAGGGGAGTGGAGACCAGGAGTCAGGGCTCTGGCAAGGTAGCAGAGCCCTTGCATCAAACAGTGGCGGAAAAGGAGGCACAGCTTCCGTTTCCCCACTTGCGCAGAGAAGAAAGACGCAGGGGGGGAAGGTGGGGGTTCCGTGTCCTGCGCCTTTTATGCTGGGGCAAGAACCAGAAGGGGCCATTCCTGGACTCTGCCGAAGGATGAGCTGAGCGTCTTCTCTGTAGCTGCACTGTATATATTTATCTGCACAATAAAGAAACTTAGTTTAGAAGTTTCTGCGTCAGCCTGGTTACTCATGAGCAGCTTCTGAAAACCCTTACAGTTGTTTCAGGGTTTCTTGGGAGATCGTAACCTGTACTTGTGTGCGTAATGTTCAGTACCTCTGTCCATAAAGGCATTGTTTCTCATCATGTTTTCAGTGGCCCATGATGAGATGCCTATGGGAAGCCTGCAAACAGGACCTGAGCGTAACAACCCTCCCTCTGCTAATAATCCCATGTGAGTGTCATTCACCTTATCTCTGACAGTAGGGGGAGAACCATGGTTGGTGGCCACTGGGAGACCCTTCTTCCAAAAATTCATGTAATCTGCTTTGAAGCCTCTCTAGACTTCGGGGGAGCTTGAGCTCCGATGCTTTGGAGAATCAAATCCATTCTAGATAGAGTAAACTTTCTTAAAAGAACACTCCCGGGTTTCAGCAGGTGCTTAATTAAACTAGGAGTTCACATCCTGATTTGTGGCTTAGTCAGCGGTCTGCCTCAGGCCTTCGTCTTACCATGTTTTCATATTTCAGGACAACCTGAAAGCTTTTTTAGCAAAACAAAAAACACCAAGAAACTGATTTTTTGATTGTTTATTCTGCCTTTGAAATCCCGTTAGCGTCTTGGAAAATGTCCGGAAGTATGGCAGCCCTACAGGGTATTAGGCATAGATGAAATTCGCACTCCACGTTGCGTAAAGCCTGCGATTGCTCAAGGTACTGGCTTCTTTGCTATTGAGACGAGTGGAGAAGGCCTTGACGCTGCAGCCCTCAGAAGTCCTGGTGTGCAGTGGTTTGTAACGGAGACTTCTCTGCAGTGGCCCCCAAACTGTGGAACTCCCTCCCCATTAAACTTCATCTGGCGCTGAGGCTTCACAGCTTATTTATTGATTTAACTCAGGGGTAGGGAACCTAAGGCCTGGGAGCCGGATGCGGCCCAAGCGCCTTCTCAATCTGGCCTGCGGACGGTCCAGGAATCAGCATGTTTTTACATGAGTAGAATGTGTCCTCTTATTTAAAATGCACCTCTGGGTTATTTGTAGGGCATGCCTGGTGTTTTTACATGAGTAGTATGAGAGCAGTCACGAAATTAAAAGACGCCTGCTTCTTGGGAGGAAAGCAATGACAAACCTATACAGCATCTTAAAAAACAGAGACATCACCTTGCCGACAAAGGTCCGTATAGTTATAGCTATGGTTTACCCAGTAGTGATGTATGGAAGTAAGAGCTGGACCATAAAGAAGGCTGGTCGCCGAAGAATTGATGCTTTTGAATTCTGGTGCTGGAGGAGACTCTTGAGAGTCCCATGGACTGCAAGGAAATCAAACTTTTCCATCCTTAAAGAAATCAGGCCTGAGTGCTCACTGGAAGGGCAGATCCTGAAGTTGAGACTCCAGTACTTTGGCCACCTCATGAGAAGAGAAGACTTCCTGGAAAAGACCCTGATGTTGGGAAAGATGGAGGGCACAAGGAGAAGGGGACGACAGAGGATGAGATGGTTGGACAGTGTTCTCGAAGAGACTGCCATGAGTTTGGCCAAACTGCGGGAGGCAGGGAAAGATAGGGGTGCCTGGCGTGCTCTAGTCCATGGGGTCACGAAGAGTCAGACACGAATAAATGACTAAACAACAACAACAACAACAAGTATGAGAGCCAGTGTGGTGTAGTGGTTAAGAGCAGTAGACTCGTAATCTGGTGAACCGGGTTTGTGTCTCCGCTCCTCCACATGCAGCTGCTGGGTGACCTTGGGCTAGTCACTCTTCTCTGAAGTCTCTCAGCCCCACTCGCCTCACAGAGTGTTTGTTGTGGGGGAGGAAGGGAAAGGAGAATGTTAGCCGCTTTGAGACTCCTTTGGGTAGTGATAAAGCGGGATATCAAATCCAAACTCTTCTTAAAATGCACCTCTGGGTTATTTGTGGGGGATAGGAATTCGTTCATTTCTCCCCCCACCACGTGGTCTGAGGGACGGTGGACCGGCCCACATCTGAAAAAGGTTGCTGACCCCTGATTTAATTTGTCAGTTGCTTTTTCTTGCCCAGGGCAACCCAATGCGACTTACAACCAGCCAACCAACCGACCGACCCACCAACCAGACACACGGACAAAACCCCCATGTGGATACATTAAAGCCAAGAGAAAAAAGCAATACATTAAAAACACCCCACCCACTTCTAAAAGGCCCCAGATTCAAGTGTGAATTTGCAGTTCTCCTCCCTTATGAATGGTGTTATCAAAATGCATCAGATTTATGCTTCCATTGTGGCTGTTTTGTGGTTTGTTGGTTACTCATTATTTTGCAATTTCTATTTCAGTTTACATAACCTGACTTCAGGGCGAAGGGCGGGCCAGAAATAACCAGGAATAAAATAAATAAAGCAGACAATTGTATGAACTCTGCACAGCCTTGAATTCTCCTGTCCCACTTGCTTGCCGGAAAAAAAGTTTTCTACCCCATGTGATTTTTTTGCAGTTGCAAGCCGATGATTAGACGGCCAGCAGTCTGGCACGAGGTTGAATGCAACTAAGCTTTTATTTGGAGCAGACAAATTGAAATTAATGGACCTAAATAGTCACACTTATTAATTTCAGTGGGTTTACTCTGAGTGGGTCTAACATTGGCTAAAACCCCGCTGTGTGTAAAGCAGGGGTCAGCAAACTTTTTCAGCAGGGGGCCGGTCCACTGTCCCTCAGACCTTGTGGGCGGCTGGAATATATTTTGAAAAAAATAATAATGAACTAATTCCTATGCCCCACAAATAACCCAGAGATGTATTTTAAATAAAAGCACACATTCTACTCATGTAAAAACACCAGGCAGGCCCCACAAATAACCCAGAGGTGCATTTAAAACAAAAGGACACATTCTTCTTATGTAAAAACACACTGATTCCCGGACCCGTCCACGGGCTGGATTTAGAAGGTGATTGGGCCGGATCCAGCCCCTGGGCCCTAGTTTGCCTACCCATGGTGCAAAGGCTCATCCCCTGTTCTCCAGAGGAACCCGCTCTTTACCGCTGAATCGGATTTTCTGTGGACCGGGTGCTTCATTAAAAAACAACAGTGAAATAAGAAACCAATGCAATTTTAATTCCCAACCTCCGGATGAGATCACGGTGCTATAAGGAAGTTCGTTATTAGACAAAGCCAGTGTTGGGGAGTCGTTAGCCAAGAAAGGCAACTGCTCTCCTTCATCAGTGCGGCTCCTAGACCTGTTCTCCTTGGGAGTTGTCCCTCCTTGGGTAACAAAGAAGAACTGAGAAGGAAGTCAGGTCGTTCACCGCAGATTGCCTTTCGTGAACGAACGCCCTGCTTGCAAGCTGTTCGACCGGCTTCCTGGGCCAAACATTTCTCAGCTGGGAGGAAAAGGTGGGAGAGAATATTTGCACCACAGGGTTGTTCTTCTGTTGTGGTTGCCACCTGGGTGCTGGAAGGGGAGGTGCCCTTTCCTAAGATGTGTACGGACAAATTGAAACATCTTGATTGCCCTGGAGGGAGGAGATTTGGGGGGGTGCTGTGCTCATCCTAAGCATCAATTTTCTCCAGCGAACCCGTGAGTTATAAACGTTGCACAACAAAGCGCAGGGAGCCGGCGCTGGTATGCTTTTGAAAGGCGATGCATCTTGGGCCAGGAGAGAAAATAAAGGCCTGCGCATGTAATGCTTATACACACATGCACATTCCAGAGAGCCAAACAGGCTTCCTCATTGCTCGGACATTTGACGCAGTGTGCAATCCTTCTGCTTAGACGTAGGTGGCAGCTACAATGAGATCTCAAGGTGTGTTCACTTCACGAAGCACCCATTGATTGATGTGGAACGTGGCGTGGGTTGTTGAAGCGCTGTGACCCGCAATGGTGTGCATTATCTGTTTTGCACCCACAAAATAATAATTATTTTATGCATAGACTTCGGGGTCCTGATGCGCGCATCTTTTAAAGTATCTATCAGACAGGCTTCTCTTTAAGCATGATCTGGGGAGGGGAGACTCTTGAGAGCATGATAAAGGCTTCTCTTTAAGCATGATCTGGGGAGGGAAGAGACTCTTGAGAGTCCCATGGAATGCAAGAAGATCAAACCTATCCATTCTCAAGAAAATTGGCCCTGAGTGCTCACTAGAAGGACAGATCCTGAAGTTGAGGCTCCAGTACTTTGGCCACCTCATGAGATGAGAAGACTCCTTGGAAAAGACCCTGATGTTGGGAAAGATGGAGGGCACAAGGAGAAGGGGACAACAGAGGATGAGATGGTTGGACAGTGTTCTTGAAGCTACTAACATGAGTTTGGCCAAACTGCGGGAGGCAGTGAAGGATAGGCGTGCCTGGTGTGCTCTGGTCCATGGGGTCATGAAGAGTCGGACACGACTGAACGACTGAACAACAACAACGGGGAGGTGTGCATGTGTTGTGGACGGGGCCTTACTGGTCAGCTGAGAGCAGGTTTGGGCTCTTTTTTCACCTTTTCAAAATGTGGCACAGAGGAAGAGGGCTGTGTGGCCCAACGAAGTCACAAATGAGTCAACTGGCATGGACTGGCAAAGGTATGCTGAGCGCCTAAGCTAAGTCAGGTTTCAGAGGCATGACTAAAATGTGAATGATTCTAACAGAAAGGGCAATGGAAATGGAAATAAAGTTTTAGGTACATAGGCAAGAATGCAACTTAAAACTAAGGGCCAGATTTAACTAACCTGCCTCCAGCAGAAGTCAACATAAGGACTCCTGCTATTGCAATATCAAGAGAGAGAGAGAGAGAGAGAGAGAGTTTTTGAGCTTTTTAAAATGAAATTTGCCAAAATCTATACTTTCAGTGATTTCTGCCTGGACACTGTTTCCGAGGCCTGAATACCAGTTACGTCTGGGGAATTTTAGACGTACGGCAACCCTAACCATCTCCCATATTTCCCTGTACCTACCTCACGCAGCTCTGCTTCCGTTCTGCTGCAGTTCGCCTTTTGCCAAACCACTGCTTGTCTTGCTGTTCGCTGCAGCAAAACTTGTGTAATTTACGCAACAAATTACGTAACTTCTGCAGTAAATGTAAGCTATGTTGCCGTGCTGTTGTGCCCCGTTTGTTTCAGTGCAAAAGAAACGCATTGCAAAGGGGGAGAGATGTAATCGGTTATGTACCGTTTGTGGCCACAACAATTGCGGTACGGTCGTCGTATTTGCTGGATTAATTTTCATTCTGGACATGGGGCGAGTAAGCGAAAACCAGGAATTTTAGCTCTTGTTTCCATTTTTCTGCTGGGATTCTCTGACATCCCAGCGCTTGAGGCATCAAGTTCAGGGCAACTGCCGGAGGAGCGATACTCACTGTTGAGGTAGCTGTGCAGGTTTCCCTTCCTCATCAGCTCGGTGACGATGTAGACAGGTTCTCCTAGGGAGCAGATGGCCAGGAGCTTGATGAGCCTCGTGTGCTTAAGACATTTCAAGTTCTGGATCTCTTTGGCAAAGTCATCCCTCATGTCAGCTGTGGAAGAAAGACCAAAGGTGTTATGTATTGACGTTCTCCACCCTAGGCCACTAGGGGTGTTGTGTATATAGTTTCACTCTGCCCACCGTGACCGCAGTTCTCACTCAGGTCCACAGGCAAATGAAGGATTGAGAGTGCCGTTCACGGATTGGGTAGCTAGAGAGAGAGTCGTTACTGTTGCATGTTACTGAATACTATACAGGTGAAACTCGAAAAATTAGAATATCGTGGAGAGGTTCATTTCTTTCAGTAATTCAACTTAAAATGTGAAACTAATATATGAGATGGACTCATGACATGCAAATCGAGATATGTCAAGCCTTTATTTGTTATCATTGTGATGATTATGGCTGATGAGAACCCCAAATTAACAATTTCAACTTTGGGGTTTTCATCAGCTGCGCGCCATAATCATCACAATTATAACAAATAAAGGCTTGACATATCTCGCTTTGCATGTCATGAGTCTATCTCATATAGTAAACTCCAGTAGCTAATGAAAACAATTGCTTACATAAATGGATTTTTCCACGATATTCTAATTTTTCGAGTTTCACCTGTATAAGCAGGCTGGCTCATCCCTTCAGTTCAGTTCTGTTCCAGCCTCAGGATAAAGAGAGCTGCTTGGAGAATCACTGGGTCGTCTGCTATGTCCACCCACTATTTATTAAAAATGCTGCAGGGATGAAAGGTTTCTCAAGGAAATTCTGTGGGTGGAGTGGTTGGGGTCCTCCAGGAAAGTAGCTCACCCCTCACAGAGCTGCAATTCCCAGCACCCTTCACAAACTTCAGTTCTTGGGAATATTTGTGGGGGGGGGTGTGTGCTTTACACATATGGTGTGTCCCAGGGCTGGATTGAGGTTGGATGAGGCCCTAAGCTACTGAAGGTAATGGGGCCCTTTATATGTCCAGCTGACCTTTGTCAACAACAAATTGTCGCTGTTTTTTGTGTTGAATATATGCTATATGGTAGTTTATGGACTTAATAGGTATCTAAATCCATTTGCATATGTTGCCATGCAAACAGTCCATGCAGAATGTAGGCACCCTATATATAGAAATGAGCAAACCAGTGATATTTTAGGGAGCAGTCTAGCAGGCAGGGCCCATGACTTACATCATAGGAGCCTACACAACATAAAATACTGTTGCTGTATGTAGGTTTTTTTATCTTATATTTTGGAAATGTACATCCAGTTTTTTCCCCTTTAATTTTTTGGGGGGCCTATCCATTCTTGAAGAAATGAGCCCTGAGTGCTCACTGGAAGGGCAGATCCTGAAGCTGAGGCTCCAGTACTTTGGCCACCTCATAAGAAGAGAAGACTCCCTGGAAAAGACCCTGATGTTGGGAAAGATGGAGGGCACAAGGAGAAGGGGACGGCAGAGGATGAGATGGTTGGACAGTGTTCTCGAAGCTACTAACATGAGTTTGGCCAAACTGCGAGAGGCAGTGAAGGATAGGCGTGCCTGGCGTGCTCTGGTCCATGGGGTCACGAAGAGTCGGACACGACTGAACAACTGAACAACAACAACAAGAGAGTGGGGCCCTAAGCTATAGTTTATTTAGCTTATACGTAAATCTGTGTCCACAGCCCGTGTTGGACTCGCATTCCCATGAGCCCCAGCCGGCGTGAGCAATGGCCAGAGATGATGGGGTGTCCCCACCCCTACCTGACGATGCTGAGGGTTCAGCCAGGGACCTTCTGCCGTACCCCTGAGCTACAGCCCTTCCCTGAAAGAAGGATTTCACAACCAATGGCATGTTCTGCACCCCACAAACCTTGCTTCATGATTTTGATGGCCACCGGCACCGTGTTCTTCCACGTTCCTTCCCACACCTCTCCGAAGCATCCTTCGCCCATCTTCCTCCAGAGCTGGAACTCCGAGCGGGGACGTTCCCATTGGTCCGTCTCAGTAGGCCTCTGAAAAGTGGCAGGCACATGGTGGGTTGGAATACTGAATACTGGGCATGACCAACTATGAAATCCCCAACAAAGGTAGAACATTTTGTTAATGTATGCTACAACAGCTGCTAGGATTCTGATAGCTAAAAACTGGAAAACTGAAGAATTACCAACAGTGGAAGATTGGCAGATGAAGTTGATTGAATACATGGAACTCGCAGAACTGACCACGAAACTCCGAGATCAGAGGGAAGAAATGGTGAAGGAGGATTGGAAGAAATTTAAAGACTATTTGAAACGACGTGAAAAGATAGACATTTGAAATTGCAATCAGTGGATATATAAGGCTACAGTAATGCCAGAAGTTAGGTTAAGATAGGATATAAGAAGTAGTTAGAAATATGAAATGTTTGTTTATATTAGGATGAAGTTTAATGTTAAATGATGATTATTGTTTATAAGGATTAAGATTTGAGGAGAAAGAAGATTTTACAACGTTATAAAGTTACTAAAGAAGATTAGAAATGAACGCAAAGGAGAGGATGTGAGAAGGTCCCCAAACAATGTTAGGAATAAGATAAGGATAGTTAAATAAGTGTTTATTTTTGTTTTGGTGGTTTTTGTAGTTTGGTAGTTTTTTTTGGAGTTGTATTTTGTATTTTGTGTGTGTTTTATTGTTAAAATTTAATAAATTCATTAAAAAAAGGAATACTGAAACTGTAAACCTGCCCAGGCAGAAGGGCCCCTACCTGAAGGCTGGTGGGCTCCCCTTCATTAGGGTTCTTTTAAAACAAAGGTTGGATGGCCATCTGTTAGGGATTCATTAGCTGTGATGCCTCCCTACACTGAAGGAATGGCCCTGTGGGTCCCAGCTCTATGATTCTGTGGATAAGGTGATCGACGGGTCACACACCACAGGGAATGGTTACTGCTCGAGCCATATAATAAAGAATGCAGATTTGGAACTGGGAATTGTACGGAGGGAATCGCATTCTCACTTTTAATCAACAAAATCCAAAAGGCAGTATATTCAGTGACCATTTTGCCTGCATCCAGTTGATGAATGACCCCCGATACATGGGTCGTTTTGGATCTGGAAGAGGGCAGAATGGGGGTGGAATGGGGGGTGGGGTGGGACATGGCGTAACTGGGCGGAGCAGGATTATGTGCGCTCTACCGATCCGCGCAGGGGTCAAGAATAAAACCCCCATGGGAAATGGTCTCCTCCAGTACTAGAAGGTGGACTCTGATTTAGGCAGAGTTAGATATTATTTATTTATTTATTTATTTGTTTGTTTGTTTGTTTGTTTGTTTATTTATACCCCGCCCATCTAGCTGGGTTTCCCCAGCCACTCTGGGCGGCTTCCAACAGAACATTAAAATGCAATAATCTATTAACCATTAAAAGCCTCCCTAAACAGGGCTGCCTTCAGATGTCTTCTAAAAGTGTGGTAGTTGTTGTTCTCTTTGACATCTGGTGGGAGGGTGTTCCACAGGGCGGGTGCCACTACCGAGAAGGCCCTCTGCCTGGTTCCCTGTAACTTGGCTTCTCGCAGGGAGGGAACCACCAGAAGGCCCTTGGCACTGGACCTCAGTGTCTGGGCAGAATGATGGGGGTGGAGATGCTCCTTCAGGTATACTGGTCTCAGGTACGCTGATTTCAATAGACTTGGGTCAGGGGTCAGCAATGGTTTTAGGTCCAAGGGCACCATGGGTGTCACCCCCTCACTTCTCTCTCCCTCCGGCGGATCAGTCCCGCTGAGAGGCGGACAGAAAGGAAGTGTGCCAAGACACTCTGTGTTCTTCCAGAGGATATGAGTAAATGTCTGATCCATTACAATTAATATGAGCCTTGAAAAGTACATAGAGCTGAAGGAGGAAGTGGGGAAAGACGGTCATTCTTGCAATTTCCTCCTTCAGCTCTATGTACTTTTCAAGGGGGAAGAAAGTAACCAGCCTCATGACCGGGGTGGACGGGGACATTGAAAGGAGGGCTCAGGTGTTTCACGAGCACTACGGGAATAACTTAAGGGTGCCATTGTGCCCACAGGCACCACGTTGGAGACCCTGGGCTAAGTATTTCTAACTCTGCACAAGATCAGGCTGTTGTTTGGTTTGAAGGGCTTGGTTCTGGTTAGCATCACAGCTCCTGGGAAAGAAATGGAACTGTAAACAGGGAACTGATAGAACGAAATTTTGAAATGAAAATCTGAACTAAAAAACAAGAACTAAAAAACAAACAAACCAGACAGACAGACAAACCCAACCCTGCTATTTTGTGCTGCTTGATCAGAGGTAGGAAAAGATGGTGGGAGGGATGAATTAAGGAGGCAGACTGAGGTTTCTAGGTGGGGACTGGCTTGAGGCCAGGAAAATTTGGCAAGTGTGTGCAGGTGACTAGGAGGTGTGGAATCTATAGCAAGGAAACTGGGTAGGTGAATGTGAAGCCAGGCAGGGTGCCAATTCTTTTTCCCCCAGCCTGATCTTTCAGCCCCTCCCAGGAAAATTCATAAGCGTCTAACTGGCTGTAAGGCAGCAAAATCTGCAGGAGGATCCCATCTTATACAGGGGGAAAGGTACAAGGGCGACATTTCTCATTGCTGAATTGTAATTTTGCGTCAATTAGAAATCCCTCCTCCTGCGATGTAATCTGAACTTAATAATAACAATAATGAATTTTGAAACGAGGTGTGTGTGTGTGCATGAAACCCACAAGCGTCACAATGGCAACGAAGTCTCGGCGTCTGGCTACAGAAGTCAGTCGCAGAAAAATATGCATTGGGCTACGGGTGTCAGCGTTCCTATCCCCAAATAAGAAGCCCCCCAGATTTCAAAGATGTGGCATGTGAATTTGCAATTGTGTACCATGAATAACAATGAACAGATGGAGGGAGGGACAATCAGATGAAATGGAGAGAGTCGGGTTTGGTTTCCAGAGTGTACAGACATAGAGCAGCCCCATGCTAGTCAGCTGCCAGAGCTGATGGGAGTTCCAGTCAAAAACATCTGGAGAGCACCAGGTCAGGGAAGGCTTACATGGAGATACTGAATGGATAGAGGAGGACAAAAGTAATTCAGAAGACAAGTGGAAGACAGAAGTAATGCATAAGATCAGAAGGAAACGAGTGATGATACAGGAAAACATACCCCTATACTAACCTGTTGGATGCAGGGATGAAGCAAGGGACTATGTATGACCTTCCAGTTGGCTGTATAGTAGGCAAGGAGCTGCTCCAGATTTGGAAACATGTGTCCCTTTTCCAAGTAAAAACTTCCTCCAGGCTCTTTGTAGATTCTGAAATGTCGCACTTTGGTATGGTTCCGAACTGAAGGTTGAAGGGAAGGAGAAGACGACGTGTGATTGCTCTGCCCCC
This sequence comes from Lacerta agilis, assembly GCF_009819535.1. Lineage (NCBI taxonomy): Eukaryota > Metazoa > Chordata > Lepidosauria > Squamata > Lacertidae > Lacerta > Lacerta agilis. The sequence goes on from NC_046317.1 coordinate 88,245,138, forward strand.
AGAAATATGTCTTGGGCTAGCCCTAGTTTCCAAGCACGGCTTCCCCCTCTTAGAGAGACCCCAAAATCCAGATTTTGGCCTCCTGCATGATGGTTCTGACATGGGGTTGGAAAAGCGGGAAGAAAAGGGATGGAAACTGTCCTTGCTATCCACAACATTTCTGGAAGGAAACCCAAAGGCGGTCGTTGGCATGCTTCCAAGGTGGTTTCCAAATCGGATGGTGGGAATGGACTAGCCAAGATTCTAGAGTTGGTCTGAAGACTTTTGCTAGTGCCCCGTCACTGCTTAGCCTGCGGCCGTCTCATCCTTTGCACCAAATGACTTGTGTGGGAAGGACACCATTGTTTGTTTCACAATTTAGTATAATTACATGTGAGAGAGGGAATGTTTGTATGTGTGGTGTAGTAATTAGCATTTGTAGATCCTGGAAGATATTCCGTACAAGAAACTTTCTGGAGTGAGCTCATCCTCATCAGTATGAGGACAGCTTTGCGAATGGCTCATTATTAAAAAGCCACTTGTGTTGTTTTCTTGGGGGGGGGGGAGGGGGCCTCTAAGCTGGTTACATACCATAATACTCTCACGGAGGGCTTTTTTTTAAGCTGGAACTCACTGGAACCCAGTTCCGGAACCTCTCAGGTGAGCACCATTGCCATTATAAGTGTTATGTACTGAGTTGAATAGCAACCAAAATGCAGCAGTCTGATTGGTCCTAGAACAATAGGATCCAGAATGCAGCAGTCTGATTGGTCCGCAGGAGCCACCCAATTCAGCTCCAGGTGGAAGTGAATCTGCAACCCGATTGGCATACAGGAGTATCCCGGAATTAGCCAATCACATGGGGCCCATTGTGTAAACAGTGTATATAAAGCAGACATTTTGGGGAAACTGCATTCCTCACTACTATGAGCTGAATAAAGAGCATGAAATTCACACTGGACTCCGAGTATATTTCAATAAGACAACAAGGGAGGTGTTCATGGTGAGTTCCGACACCTCTTTTTCTAGAAAAATAGCACAGCTGTTACAAGCTTGTGGGGTGCCTGAACTCCCTTGTCTAATTCCTGAGGAATTTGGATGCAGAGTTTCCTCCCCCACCCTTTTCCCTTTCCTGTACCTGCAAGGGCAAATTATTATTATTATTATTTTTAATACAGGTGTTTTGTGCAAGAAAGTTTTTTAAATTTTCTTATTTATTAATTTCTGTACCGCCTCAGGGAGAGTCGCAACATAAAAATACCATATTAAAAAAACACAAAATATGTAATAAAAATAAGAACAATAACAAATCGATAATCCCCTCTCCCACAATACATTGAAAAGGGCATATGCACACTGCATCCATCCCTTTGGGACAATGGAAGCAAAAAGGATTGGCTGTGCTTTGGTGTGATAAATGGCACCCGGCAAAATGCCATCATCCATCTAAACACACACACACACACACACACACACACACACACACCGGCCGATGCAATGGGCTTCAGTGCATCCACACATGCCATTTTTTGTTGGAGCACAAAACACCATCACCCCAAAACCCTGGGCATGTTCAGCAGTGGCTGCGGAATGTGGGCGCCTGATTCGTTCTTGGAGAGTTGCTATTTCCAGAAAAAAGGTGGCAACTTTATCACACCCATAATTAACCAAGCTGGAAACATCCGCTGGAAACGGTGTTGATAAACATCCTTAACAACAAGCTGGCTGCTGATACCTTTGAATGCTGAGGTCAGCACCGGAGGTCCAATGGCAACCCCCCCAAATTTATGTAGAATTTTAAAGTTATCGTTTCTTATTTTACAGGTGCAGACTCTGCAGATTGCTTCCCTTCCCTTGAAAGAGAAGATTAAAGTGCATGGAACTCACCTCCACCCTCTTCCCTCACCCCCACCGCCTGTGAGAAATAGGTACTCAAACACCCCAGTTCCCTGACCTTCCCTGCCACTCCCTCGTACAGTAAGCCTGAGTTTCTCTTGCCTCTGCAAAGCGGTGGCCCAATCGGCCGCCCCACATTTGCTGGGAACAACCTCAAGAGCAATTGCGAAACGCTTCTTATCTGTCCTTTCACACACACACACGAAAGGGCAGCAGCGATCTTGCATCAAGCATATTGTTCCCAGGGGCCTCCGCTCACCAGGGCGAGTGCCTACATTCAAGCACAACTCCCTTACATAGCTGTCAAGTTTTGGATTTGAAAATAAGGGATCAGCAGTCTCACCTATCCCGGGGACAGTCACATGTCAGTGGTGGGCGGAGCCAGAAGCAAAAGTGGGCGGAGCAGCAATGTAAACTCCAAGCGGGCTCGGGCTCGGAGCGGAGCAAATAGGAGGGCAGCCAGCAAAGAGGAGGGCAGCCATGTGCTCCGCGCAATGGAGCCCCATTGTCTTCTTGTCTGATCCCATCAAAACAGGACAGGAAGCAGCAGCTGCTCAAAGGCAGCCAGGCTCTGCACACCAGCTAACCCTATTGGTCAGCTGAGGGGCTCAGCGGCCATGGATAGGGGCTGATGCAGGGGGAGGAATACACCCCCCTGTAAGCACGGGAAACGGCTCCCACTTGCTTTGAGGGCTGAGGCTTTTCTCTCCAAGTAGGCGAGGTCTTCCCACCCAGTCCCTGGCCAGCAGGGGAGGAGCTGCTTCCATTAAAAATGGGAAATTTAAGGGAAATAAAAAATAAGGGAGAGTAGCGGGAAACTGCTTAAAATAAGGGAGAATCCCGGGGAAAACGGGATACTTGACAGCACTGCTCCCTTATGTGCTGGGCGATGTCTGCCTTCCAATATTGTGATACAGTGGCACCTCAGGTTACATACGCTTCAGGTTACAGACTCCGCTAACCCAGGAATAACGCTTCAGGTTAAGAACTTTGCTCCAGGATAAGAACAGAAATCGTGCTCTGGCGGCGCAGCGGCAGCGGGAGGTCCCATTGGCTAAAGTGGTGCTTCAGGTTAAGAACAGTTTCAGGTTAAGAACGGACCTCCAGAACAAATTAAGTTCTTAACCCGAGGTACCACTGTATAGGTAAAGGTAAAAGGTAAAGGACCCCTGGACGGTTCAGTCCAGACAAAGGCGACTATGGGGTTTTTGCGCTCATCTCGCTTTCAGGCCGAGGGAGTCAGCGTTTGTCCACAGACAGCTTTCCAGCATGACTAAACCGCTTCTTGTGCAATGGGACACCGTGACGGAAACCAGAGCGCATGGAAACGCCGTTTACCTTCCTGCCGCAGCGGTACCTATTTATTTACTTGCACTGGCGTGCTTTCAAGCTGCTAGGTTGGCAGGAGCTGGGACAGAGCACTGGGAGCTCACTCTGTCACGGGGATTCGAACCACTGACCTTCTGATCGGCAAGCCCAAGAGGCTCAGTGGTTTAGACCACAGCGCCACCAGCGTCTCCATTTGAGATATATCACCAGCTAAACATCACAATATACCACAATGTCTGAAGTAAGGATGGAGCTACGTAGAGGCATTGGCTGGCTTTGCGGTTTTTCCTGCATCGTGATTTTTGCTGGCGCATGCTCTTGTGATTCGCTGCCCCCCTGCGTGAGGCAGGGGAGAGTTGAGCCGCCTGAGTTAACAGGGGCTGCAGGAATCGAGAGAAGCAATATATTGCCAGGTCAAAAACTATGGAACCAATATCACCATATTGTTATGAGAATTTTAAGGTCTCAAATATAGAATCAATACAGTGGACGCTCGGGTTGCAAACGTGATCAGTGCAGGAGGCACGTTCGCAACCTGCAGTGTTTGCAACCCACAGCGTTTGCAACCTGCAGCGTTCACAACCCGCAGTGCCGCATTTGCGCATGCGTGGGTTGTGATTCGGTGCTTCTGCGCATGTACAAAGCATGATTTAGTGCTTCTGCGTATGCGTGAGTGCTGAAACCTGGAAGTAACCCATTCCGGTACTTCCGGGTTCGGCGCAGTGTGCAACCCAAAAACATGCAACCTGAAGCGACTGTAACCCAAGGTATGACTGTATTCATAAACACACACATATCTAAATATATGAACCATGTGTCTGAAATAGTACAGGAGAGCAATCCTGAAGCCATTTTGAGTCTCCCAATGACCTCAGATATTCCTCTGCAGTAAGGGAGGCAAATGGGGAAAATCTTCCCATTGTCTTTTTTGCTTGCAAATCCTGTCTTAAGGGCATATTTGTGTATGAATAGGGTGAGCCTATGACCTGGACTCAGGAACTAAAGTATTTACCATCACAAAAGAATGGCCAGGCTGCCCAGGTAATGCAATCAGTGACCATTATCAGGTATCCTGGCAGACAGGATTTCTGCTGTAGACTGCCTCCTTCTGTGATGTTTCAGGGGGGTGGTCTCGGGCTCCAGGGTGGGCAATTTCAAAAGTCTATATAAGGACTTGCGCACCAATTGTTCAGGCTTCTCTCCTCCCTCCTTAGAAGGACTCTATACGGGCTCCGGAATACCCCATAAGGGAAAAGGAACAGTGTTTTTTTCTTATAACAATATGGACTTCAAACCGGTTTGGTACAATATATTGACATGGCGCCCTGCCCTACTCCCTTCAGCCTTGAGTCAGTCCAGAAGGATGCCACATTGACGTGCAAACAGGAAAAATGCTGCATGAGAAAGTACTGGCACATGGGTTAGTAAAGGTAAAGGGACCCCTGACCATTAGGTCCAGTCGTGGACGCCTCTAGGGTTACAGCGCTCATCTCGCTTTACTGGCCGAGGGAGCCGGTGTACAGCTTCTGGGTCTGATAGTAAGAGCTGTTTGACAGTGGAATTGGCTGCCAAGTAGTGTGGTGGAGTCTCCTTCTTTGGAGGTCTTTAAAAGGAGGCTTGACAGCCATCTGTCAGGAATGCTTTGATGGTGTTCCCTGCTTGGCAGGGGGTTGGACTGGATGGCCCTTGTGGTCTCTTCCAACTCTAAGATTCTATGTGGCCAGCATGACTAAGCTGCTTCTGGCGAACCAGAGCAGATCTTAAAACAGTGAGCCATGTGGAGCTCTGCAGGAATAAAGTCTGTGTAGAAGCAGTTGGTGGGACAGCACAGGTAGCTAGCTCAGCCTTGCTCCGCTGCCTTCCCATCATACCTAAGAGGCACTAGGATAAGGTTACCAGAAGTTTTTCAATGAATCCGGAGACATTTTTCAACTTCAATGGATTTTGTATGGGGACTGATTTGTAAATCCGGGGACTGTCCCCAGGAAATGGGGACGCCTGGTAACCTTACACTAGGAGCAAACTACAGCAACACGAGCATTGGACAGGTACCACTGCCCGGTAGCAGGCTGAGACCCTACCTGCCCGCAGACTGTCTCACCAGAGTTGTGCATGCTCTAGTTATCTCTCGCTTAGATTACTGCAATGCGCTCTACGTGGGGCTACCTTTGAAGGTGACCTGGAAACTACAACTAATCCAGAATGCGGCAGCTACACTGGTGACTGGGAGTGGCCGCTGAGACCACATAACACCAGTATTGAAAGACCTACATTGGCTCCCAGTACATTTCCGAGCACAATTCAAAGTGTTGGTGCTGACCTTTAAAGCCCTAAACGGCCTCAGTCCAGTATACCTGAAGGAGCGTCTCCACCCCACATCGTTCTGCCCGGACACAGAGGTCCAGTGTTGAGGGCCTTCTGGCGGTTCCCTCACTGAGAGAAGCCAAGTTACAGGGAACCAGACAAAGGGCCTTCTCGGTAGTGGCACCCACCCTGTGGAACGCCCTCCCACCAGATGTCAAAAAGACAAACAACTACCAGACTTTTAGAAGACATCTGAAGGCATCCCTGTTTAGGGAAGCTTTTAATGTTTAATAGACTATTGCATTTTAATGTTCTGTTGGAAGCCGCCCAGAGTGGCTGGGGAAATTATTATGATGCCCATCTTATGCCTATCATGCTAATGTTTGCTGCTGGGAAGGCAGGAGAGCAATACCTGCCCCCATGTTTGGTTCCACCAACGGCCGCTGGTTGTATGCTGAAACTGGATGGGCAGGTATGCTGAAGACTCACCTCTTTCTCCTGCCCGTTGGCACCTGAGATACATTTATATACACTTTAGGACACACCCCATTTGTCTGATTGTAAATTGTTTTAACTGATAGCGGTCAAAGAGGAGGTTTCAGCACGTGCTGTAGAGGGAAGAGACGGGCAGATGGGGCTCGTCAACCTGGGAAGAAGGAAAACTCTGGTCCTAAACTGCCACTGGCTTGCAGCTGTACTCATTCGTGAGTAAGGCTTTGGGAGAAAACCACCGAGGGAAATCTGTCGCTGTTTCCTTGTGGGACATCTTGGGAAGAAGAAAGGGCTCAGGAGTAAACCCTACAAAAATCAGGAGTGGAGTGCCTAAGATGGTTGGATAGCATCTTGTGTATGCCTGCTTCTGGCAACTCTTGCAGCTAAGCTGGTGCCAAATGTATTGCTCTGCTTTCCTTTGGACCACATCAGTGAGGCTGGGGAGGGGGTGGGTCTTGTTGTCTGGGCAGCCCAGGATCTCCACACGCACTGAGCAGGCAATGCGCCCCTTAAAGAATGCACACTCCATTGTCTCTTGAGACAGATGGATGCCAAAACCAACAACCCTGAGATCTTAAGGTGAAGAATGCATAAATAATCCAATAAATAAAAATTATAATTAATAATTGCTTTGTGGCGCTGTGGGTTAAACCACAGAGTCTAGGGCTTGCTGAGCAGAAGGTCGGCGGTTCGAATCCCCGCGACGGGGTGAGCTCCCGTTGCTCGGTCCCAGCTCCTGCCCACCTAGCAGTTCGAAAGCACGTCAAAGTGCAAGTAAATAAACAAGGTACTGCTCTGGTGGGAAGGTAAACGGCGTTTCCGTGCGCTGCTCTGGTTCACCAGAAGCGGCTTAGTCATGCTGGCCACATGACCCGGAAGCTGTACGCCGGCTGCCTCGGCCAAGAAAGCGAGATGAGCGCTGCAACCCCAGAGTCGTCCGCGACTGGACCTAATGATCAGGGGTCCCTTTACCTTTACCTTTTTAGCCTGTGAATTATTATTATTTTTAAAACCCACCAGCCTTGAGCTTCAGCTGTGGCAAAGGAGGACAATATGGATAGGAAAAAACGAGACGTCAATCTATGCCATACAGATTCTGACCCAGTTTTTAGTATCTGCCGAGGCTGACTCCCTTTCCCCAAGGAACCATGGGATTTTCAGTTTGAGGAAGGCATGGAGAATTCTTGCATCGCAGAACCACATTCAACATACTTGGGGCAGGTGTTGGCAGTTCAGCTGGCTCAATACACCCATGAAGGCATAGGGAGAGATGTGGTTACCTGATAGGGAGTATTCCCCTCTGTTACTCTCACTATCCCGGACGAGGAAGGAGCCATGGCGATTCGGAGGCGAGAGGAGGAGATGGTTGGCGTTGCTTCTGCTAATCCCACTTATGTACCAGCTGGAAAAGAAAGTGACAGATAGTATATATCTTTTCCTTCCTTCCTTCCTTCCTTCCTTCCTTCCTTCCTTCCTTCCTTCCTTCCTTCCTTCCTTCCTCACTCAATATACTTTTAGCCTGGCACCCGTCATAATCGATGATTATGACTGCCAATTTATACATTGCAGGGGGTTTGGACTAAATGATCCTCGGGACCCTTCCAACTCTTTGGTTCTATGAGTTGATTTCTGTGGAATCATTTCAAGGCAATGTACAACAAAACACCAAAGAACAGTTTAAAACAATTAAGAACACCACCCCACTCTAAACAAAACTAAAGTCTTCCAAAGAAGACACAGATCATGGCAAAGACCCATTTATCCAGCTGGTTGAGCCACCCCACAGTGGTGTGGGACATTATACAGTCAAATCAACAAATTATTATTATTATTATTATTATTATTATTATTATTATTATTATTTTGTACCCCACCCATCTGTCTGGGTTATCCAGCTAGGCACATGAAGGGGCTGAGGCTCACAGAGCCTTTTTGTAAAAAATTCTAGAGAAAATGGTGAGATTACTTATTTTGTCCCTTGGCAAGAAACTATAACACTACACCCTTCCTTCCTGCCTGGGCAGCCTCTTCTTTCTTCACTGTGCAGCTCAGAAACCTTACATGAACCTACATTTTGGACTTTTGTAACTTAATCTAAACCTGCCTTCATTTTGCTACTGTAATTGCTACTTAGAGACCTAGACTATGTAAGTAAATGCTACTTTTATTTCTTCACAAAACAAGGTGTGTTTGATGGTTGTTTTTAAGGGGGAGAAAAGGGGAGCAATGCCAGGAAAATCCAGTCTGCCTTAAAGCATCCTAGATTGTTGTTTCCAGAAGGTTAAATCAATCTTGTCTTAGCCTCCAAGTTTAAGCTGCAAAGGATAGCACTCTGCTGAGCTCACTAACATGAGCAAGGCAGGATAATAACTGTTGTGTATTGATTCAAGGGTTATATCTGTATTACTATTGTCTGTGTTCACATTAGGGGAAAGTAACTGCCTTCCTGTTCCAGAAGGAACAGCTACTATTGGTTCATTCAAGTTGCTGTATTTGGATCCTCAGTCTTATTGGTTCCCACCAAAAGGCAGCTTTGTGATTGCTTGAGATTGTTCCCTCCAAAATGTATCCTTTCTAGCCAGTCTTCTGTCCCTATAAATGTATCTTCCCTCTCCTCAGTTCCCCAGTCTTGTTTGCCTGAATAAAGAGTGTTACATGAAGAAGCTGTCTCCTGCCTGCTATGTCAGAGAGCTGAAATCACTTGCTGAATCACTGTCCCCACACTACAACAATAACTAAACAATATATCCTCTTCTGGTGTCTAAATCCATTTCTACAAGTGGGACATGATAAGAGCACAAGAACATAGGAAGAGCCTTGTAGCTGGATCAAGCCAAAGGCCTATCTTAGCCCATCATCTTGTTCTCACAGTGACCATCCAGATCCCCGTGGGAAGCCTAAAAACAGGACCTGATCACAACAGCAGTTCCTCCACTTGTGGATCCCAGCAATGGGCATTCAGAGGCACACAGCCTTCAACTCACAAGTCAGAACCTTCGAATTACATGAAATTTAGCTGAAAAGAATCAAAATTACAAATCACCCAAACAATGAAAGCAACTAAAGGTGCAACATTGGCACCATGAAAACAAGCCCTGCTTCCAGGGCAGGCTACTCACTCTCAACCAATAATCTTACAATTGCTTGGGCACAGAGACAGACAGACAGACAGACAGACAGACAGACAGACAGACAGACAGATACTTTATTGTCATTGTACGTAGTACAACAAAATTGAATGCCATCCCACATTTACAGCCACATATATGCATTTATATATTTACAACCATACATACACATACAATCCATCCATCGCGACTCCCCAAAGATCATATCATTTGGTTACAGCATTTAAAATAGTTATAGCTCTTGGATAAAAACTGTTTTTTAGTCTATTCGTTCTTGTTTTAATTGTTCTGTATCTCTTGCCTGAAGGGAACCGTGCAAACAGACTATATCCAGGATGAGATGAATCCTGTAAAATGTTGTTTGCTTTTTTGAGACAGAGGGAGCTATATAGTTCATCCAAAGATGGGAAAGGATGACCAATAATCTTTTCAGCTGTGGTTATGACCTTCTGGAGCATTTTCCTATTGGTGACTGTGCAACTGGCAAACCAAGCACAGATACAGTGTGAAAGTATGGTTCCCCTCTGTTGGGAACCAGAGCTATGTATTTCTCCTAAACTAGCCCTAGGGGATAGCTTAGTGGCAGAGAATTTTCATTGTATGCAACTTCATTTTTTCCAGTTAAGGCTGGGAGAGGCCTCTCTCTGAAAACTTAGAGAGTCGCTGGCAGTCTGTGTTGGGGGCTGCTTCGTAGCAGTAGAAGTAGACCCCTCCCTCCGCACACCCTGCAGGCCAACTTTGACAGGTAAGCAGGGCTGCCTCTCCATCCATCACCTGCAATGATTGACAGGGGGGTTGCCCCACCCACCTCTCAAAATTAGCCCATGGGGTGGGGAAGCAAAATAAAGATCTGGTCAAAAAGGCTCCTTGCCCAGTTTGTCAACAGTACTGAGCAAGATGAACCAAAGCTCTGGATTCCTTATAAAGCAGAATTAAAGCTTATTGCGAGTTTTTGATCCTTCTTTAGTTAACTGCAGCATGAAAGCCTTGGAAGCAGCCCTCACTAGGGAGTAAATAGAAGGGTTTTTCCTTTGATCAAGAGACTTCAAAGTGTGTTGGGGATTTAATACAGCTATTTCTTTACATGGTGGCCTTTAAAAAAACAACAACAGCTGTTTGCGATTCTGTAAAGCAACCCTCCCCACTCTGAGGTTTCTTATCGCAACGTGGAACGCAAAACCATCCAGGAAAAAGAGCCAGGGAGTTGAAGGCTAGGCCTAGCTGGCCCCGAGAAGATCTGGTTTGGAGAGGCAGGGTGCTCAGACCTGACCAACTGGCCGCAAACTCAGAGAGCAATTCCTGAAAAACATTTCAGAAACTTGACAGGGAAAAAAGAAACGGCCGACACTCATACAGGGTGTGTGTCAAAATAGGTGTTTTCTTTTGTTTGTGAGTTCACCCTGGCTGGCTCTACCTCAGGCAAGGAGAGGTGTTTGCCTCAGACTGCTTATTTGAGGTTTCATAAAAGGACAGTGTATTGCTAGTTATTTCTTATTGTCTTTCATATGCAAGGGAATTGGGTGAGGTGTTTGTGACATTTCTCATACCTCCTCTGCGTCTGCTGCGTGGGTGCATACCCTTTTGTTCCAGTTACAGGTGGGTAGCCGTGTTGGTCTGCCATAGTCGGAACAAAAGGGTAGAAAATTCTTTCCAGTAGCACCTTAGAGACCAACTGAGTTTGTTCTTGGTATGAGCTTTCGTGTGCATGCACACTTCTTCAGATACCTTCAGATACCTTCTTCAGTATCTGAAGAAGTGTGCATGCACACGAAAGCTCATACCAAGAACAAACTCAGTTGGTCTCTAAGGTGCTACTGGAAAGAATTTTCTACCCTTTTGTTGTCTGGCTTCCGGCAAAAAAATGTGCTTTAAAGACATAGTGCGTGAATGGTTTGGGGCCAGCTGACTTGAAATTGTCTTTGCTTGTTACTATGCGCCTGCTGTGGCTGCAGAGACCGGTAACCCCTGAGAGCTGCCTCCCATATTGTTTTAGCAGCACTGAAGCGACCTCACCAGGGTGCAGATCTGGGCAGCGTGTCTGGAGGTCCTGTGCTGCCCAGATGACAAGACAACCCCCCTATCGGCTCACCGATGTGTATAAAACAATTAATAAAAAACAACAAGCCAGTATCTCACGCTGACCGGCCAACAGCGATCCAACCGCGAACAAACCACTTCCTCATCTTGTGGGTTTGCAAGCATGCACACAATGTCCAAGCACAGGACAGGTCAAACGACACCCTCGCGCACCATTAGCAAATGAAACGGCATACCTTCCAACATTCCTCAAATGAAAACTGGAGCATTTCTCACTCCCCACCAACTGACCCTCCTAATCCCCCATTTTTGTATCTCCCCCGCCCCTCCAGCAGAGCATTTCCTATCAGAAGAAGGGCAAATGCCCAATGCCTTTTCTTTTTAAATCGAGACTGTTATGTACTGAGTTGAATAGGATCCAATCTGCAGCAGTCTGACTGGTCCCAGAACAATAGGATTGAGATTGCAGCAGTCTGACTGGTCCCAGAACAATAGGATTGAGATTGCAGCAGTCTGATTGGTCCGCAGGAGCCACCCAATCCAGCTCCAGGTGGAAGTGAATCCGCACTCCGATTGGCATACAGGAGTATCCTGGAATTAGCCAATCACGTGGGGCCCATTGTGTAAATAGTGTATATAAAGCAAACGTTTTGGGGAAACTGCATTCCTCACTACTATGAGCTGAATAAAGAGCATGAAATTCACACTCGACTCCGAGTATATTTCAGAGACTCACTGCTCTCCGCTCTGCTCCCCCTTTCTTCCCACCCACGGGACGCTGCCCTCTGTCTGCCCCTCGGAACCAGCACTTCATGTGGGGCTGGACCTCAGAGGCAGCAGTCTCTCCTCGTCCTTGCCCGCTCTCCAGCAACCGCTACGAGCTGGCCGAGGGAGGAAGCCGGCAGCAATAGCCTCGGAGAGGGCATGGAGAGGTGGCGAGAAGCTTTTTTTTGCAGCTGCCAATGCTGCTCAGGCCTAGCGCCAGCTCACCCTTCTCCCCGAGCTCCGTAGCGTTTGTGCTGGCAGGGGAAATAGGGACCTTCCGGGATCAAATCAGAAGCTGGGGTGGCTTTCACAATTCCAGGACTGTCCCTGGAAAACAGGGTCCCTTGGAGGGTATGAAACCGGCATGCCTGAACCACATCACTCACGACAAGCCACTGAACTTGTGGCTCCGAGTGGGTTTTGATTGAATATGGAAATGTGATTATTTAGCATATTTTTTGTTTGTTTATACTGTATACATTTCCTCCTTCCCTGTTGAAGCCTATAATTAGCAAGAGGGAAGGGACTCACATGTAAAGAGAAGTTATTAGCTCTGAAATTACTTTTGGGAGGCCACTTCTCACCCCATAAATTCCCATGGGTGTGTGGGAACCGTAGACACCCAGATCCTCATGTTTTGAAGCAGCATAGTGCATTTCTACACCTCTGGTTCCAAATTCCGAATTTTTAAGATTCCAGATGCTAGCTTCTGAAGGCACACGCCAAGTTTTCATGGTTGAGTTCAGTTGGGGGCGGTTGTTTGTTTTGTTTGTGACAGCAACTTTTGATGTGTGTGTGTGTTTGTGTGTGTGTGCTTGTGCATAGGCTTCACTGGACACATTTTAGCAATTAAAAAAAGAGAGAGAGATTCAAGTTGAGACTGAATAACCACAGCTCTCTGTATTCTGATTTTTGTCATGATGCTCTCATCAAACCAGAGCAGAAATTAATGGAGAAGGGAGGTGGAGAAATTACGGCTGAATTTTGACGCGCGAGTGCTCCTCTCAGAATTTTTTTTTTAGCTGAGTTTCCTGGATTTCAGGGGGTTGGTCTAGATGACCCTTGGGATCCCTTCCAACTCTACAATCCTATGGTTCTATTTCAGACTTTGAAAATCCTGCAGGTTTGAGATGCAATCCAGGGAACGTTTGCTGCAAGTCCATTAAAACTAATGGAACTAATGAAAATGTTTTGAGCAAGTTGCAACAGAGGGCGGATTATAAGCAGGCAATTTACTCAATTTCGCAAGCAACATTTATTTTGTCTGGCTTTTAGAGTTGCTGGCCAGTCCGGCGATTCTCCTTTCTAATGCGTGTTTTTACTATATTTTGCAGCACAATCCTATGCCTGTTTGTTTACTCTCTTCTGCCTGTTAGTGCTAAACATTTTATTATTGTTTTTCATGTAGTCTTTGAAACACACAACCATCATCTGAAATGTTTTAAACTCCCTGGGTGGTATACAACTAATCTTTACTCAGAGTTGACCCATTTAAAATTAAGGGATAATAATCAACGTTGGGTCTCATACACTGGAGATTTTTAAGCAGAGGTTGGATGGCCATCTGTCATGGATGGTTTAGCTGAGATTCCTGAATTGCAAGGGGTTGGACTAGAGGGCCCTTGGGGGTCCCTTCCAACTCTGTGATTCCATGATTACTTTTAAATGGGCCTGCTATGAGTAAAGATTAGCTGAATGCCTCCCTCTGACTTTTGCAGAGCAATCCAAAAGGGAGAGGAAGAGAAGGAGAACCAAACTGCCTTTTCCCAATGTTCTGCTAGTGTCAGCAGAACAAAATGTGTGCTGTTTTGTGCTTTTCTTTTTCTCCCCACCCCCCTCTAAAATGGCCCCCCTCCCAAAATAAAGAACACCAGCTGCAAGAATGCTGCAGTTTGATCCTTGTCCCAGGAGCGTGCCTGAGTAAGTGAAGAGCATGGGCTTTGTGCCATTTACTCTGGCTTCATTGCGCTCTCACTGTTAGTGAGACCTGGGGATATAGGGTGGTGTAATAATAATAATAATAATAATAATAATAATAATAATTAGTTTCATAGATTTAGCCAAATTAACAGAATCAATCAGGGGACATAGCAATCAAATATTTCAAAAAAATTGCAAAAAAAAATTGGAGACTATTTGCAAAAAAATGCCCCACATTGAAGTTGTGGATCCATTTCTAAGTATTCTGTACTGAGTACAAATATGTAGTAGTATGATAGGTGAATAAAATAAAATACATAGATATAAGAATTATTATAGTAGCAAAGATAGAAGGTTTAATAACCTAAGAGGATGACGAAGCGGAAAGTCAGTGGTTAAGAACGGGAAACTAAGTGTAGAATGATGTATAAGAGAGATACAAGAGAGGTGAGATAAACCAGGAAACGTTAAAATGATGAAATAGAGAGATTATGGACACATGTCAAGATTTGTTTATATGTTTGAATTATATTTGTAAGATATGTTTTGGTTGATTTTTGATGTGTTTTATGGATTTGTATTTTTTTGGTTTTTAATTTCAAGTTCAATAAAGAAATTATAAAATAATAATAATAATAATAATAATAATAATAATAATAATAATAATAGTGTTGGAAGCTGAGTCCACAATCCATACATCTCCTGCAGCTTCTCGAGAAATGCTGCTGTTTGATGGGCTTTCCTCCAAACTAGCTGCCATCTAATTTAAAGCTGTAAGATGCAATTAGGCTGAGGCGGGTGCACTCGAGAGAGCCACAGCACATGCACAGATGACAGATCCATGGTGTGTGTTGCAGGCCCCAGGAAGACAAATCAGGTAATGCAGAAGAAGAAGAGAAGAGTTTGGATTTGATGTCCCGCTTTTCACTACCCGAAGGAGTCTCAAAGCAACTCACATTCTCCTTTCCCTTCCTCCCCCACAACAAACACTCTGTGAGGTGAGTGGGGCTGAGAGACTTCAGAGAAGTGTGACTAGCCCAAGGTCACCCAGCAGCTGCATGTGGAGGAGTGGAGACACGAACCCGGTTCCCCAGATTATGAGTCTACCGCTCTTAACCACTACACCACATCAGGTGAAGACATCCCTGTCCTACCCCCCCCCCCGGTGTGTACAGCATTGTAAAGATGAGACTTGAAACACAGCCTTGCAGTGTTTTAAATCACAAATGTGTTTTGGCTCTCCCAAAGCACTCTTGGAGCAGTGCCCCCCCCACCCCAGTTCCTTTTTGTCCTCTCTGATGTCATGGGGGCGCCAGCTGCAGACCTTTCTGCAGCTTCACGGAGGAGGCATATGAGGTCAGATCTCTCTCTCGGAAGACAGATCTGTCCTTCCTGTCTCAAAGAGGGAGACCCAAAGAATCCTATGTCCCTCCTCCCCCCCCTACCGTGGCATGCTTCCAGGGACTGCGAAATTACAACCTCAAATGGCATTTTTATCTGTGATTTGCTTTGTTTGGAACTATTGCTTTTCTGTTTGTTTAAAATGACTTGGAATCATTCCCAGAAGGCAGTATGTAACTATTTTAAAGCAAAGAAGTAGCAAAAAGGACACTTGGAAGCAAATCCCACCCTGTTCAATGGGACTTACTCTCGTCCCTAGTTTAGGATTGCTGCCAAAAATTGCAGTCCCGAAAGCATCTTCCTGGAAATAAGCCGCATCGAACTCTGTGCAACTTCCTTCCAGTATGAGATCATAGAATCATAGAGTTGGAGGAGGCCACGTGGGTCCAATTCCCTGCAATGCAGGAATCTTTTGCCCAACGTGGGGCTCAAACCCACAACCCCGAGATCAGCAGTCTCACGCTCTACCTACTGAGCCACTATAGGATTTCACTGTCAATTTGCTTTTGTTATAATAAGCTACCAATAGCTTTGGGAATGAGATGTACCATACGATCCTGTACACCCAGCCACCCAGATGTTTTTGGACTCCGACTCCCATCAGTATGGCCAATTATCAAGGATGATGGTTCTTGTAATCTACCAACACCTGGAGATCCATAGTTCACTAAGCCAGTGTTTTTCAACCTTTTTTGGGCAAAGGCACACTTGTTTCATGAAAAAAATCACAAGGCACACCACCATTAGAAAATGTTAAAAAAATTAACTCTGTGCCTATATTGACTATATATAAAGTAATTCTCTTGAATAGGAATCGAATAAACAAATTTTTCCCACGGCACACCAGGCAACATCTCACGGCACACTAGTGTGCCGCGGAACAGTGGTTGAAAAACACTGCACTAAGCCCTGCCTTACATCCTTACT
Source organism: Lacerta agilis (assembly GCF_009819535.1). Classification (NCBI taxonomy): domain Eukaryota; kingdom Metazoa; phylum Chordata; class Lepidosauria; order Squamata; family Lacertidae; genus Lacerta; species Lacerta agilis. The sequence continues at coordinate 88,261,316 of NC_046317.1, forward strand.
CAGAACTAACCTCTATTGAGGTTAGTGAGACTTGCTTCTCATATCTGTGTATAGTACTGTAGCCTAAGAAATCATAGACTCATAGTATTGTAGAGTTGGAAGGTAAAGGCAAAAGGTAAAGGACCCCTGGACTGTTAAGTCCAGTCAAAGGCGACTATGGGGTTGTAGCGCTCATCTCGCTTCAGGCTGAGGGAGCCAGCGTTTGTCCACAGACAGCTTTCCGCGTCATGTGGCCAGCATGAATAAACCGCTTCTGGTGCAATGGGACACCGTGACCGAAACCAGAGTGCACGGAAACGCTGTTTACCTTCCCACCACAGTGGTACCTATTTATCTACTTGCACTGGTGTGCTTTTGAACTGCTAGGTTGGCAGGAGCTGGGGCAGAGCAACAGGAGCTCACTCCATTGCGGGGATTCGAACTGCCGACCTTCCGATCAGCAAGCCCAAGAGGCTCAGTGGTTTAGACCACAGCGCCACCCGTGTCCACGGGGGTCCATGTGCTGAGGACATGCAGCTCTGTTTCTCTGCATCATCTGAACCAGGCGTGGCTGTGCAGCTTCTGAACCTGTTGCTGGAAATAGCAACGGGATGGATGAGAGCCAACAAATTGAGACAGACACAAGCAAGACACAAGCCCTGTGGGCAAGTCCAGGAGGCAGATCAGTTGCCAGTTCTGGATGGGGTTGAATTCCCCCTGAAGGCACAGGTATGTAGCTTGGGGGTTAGTTTTAAATCTATCTTTGTCACTAGAGGCCCAGGTGACCTCAGTGGCTGCCTTCGACCTACTCTGACTGCTACACCAGCCAAGAAGAAGAAGAAGAAGAAGAAGAAGAAGAAGAGGAGGAGGAGGAGGAGGAGGAGGAGGAGGAGGAGGAGGAGGAGGAGTTTGGATTTGATGTCCCGCTTTATCACTACCCAAAGGAGTCTCAAAATGGCTCACATTCTCCTTTCCCTTCCTCCCCCACAACAAACACTCTGTGAGGGGAGTGGGGCTGAGAGACTTCAAAGAAGTGTGACTAGCTCAAGGTCACCCAGCAGCTGCATGTGGAGGAGCGGGGAAGTGAACCCAGTTCACCAGATTACGAGTCTGCCACTCTTAACCACTACACCACACTGACAATTCCTGGAGAGGGATAATGCAGCGGTTGATGCACTAAATGCCCCGCAGGTGTCCTACCTAGAAAAAACGGAACATCCTGTCCCTTCCCCACCCCCAGCAAGAGCATGGCGGTCATTGGGGGCACCATGATTTTGGGCTGAGATCTCTCCCCCACCCCCCACATATTTTAGGGTCTGTGATCTCGCACGGGTCATGTGACTTGTGCAGGAGCGAGGCCGGCAAAACTTGCGCCCCAGTTTTGAGGCTCAACATGTTGGAGTATGGGCCTAGCCAGGATGTATGTTCTCTGCAATGGTCAGTGAGTTAAGTATTTTTATTTATTTATTTGATATGGGGTGGGGGGGGCAGGCAGCACCTACACCGTTATGTGGAGGAGACCACTGCCGGCATGTTACAACTTTGCTGAGGGAATTGCATTTGGCTCAGGCCAAGCTAAGAGCATCTTAAACTGCCTTATGCAGAGTCAGACCACTGGTCCATTTTGGCTCTTCTTGCAGTTGTTGGTATCTAAGTCCCTATGCAGCTCAGGACCAGCTTCTCCTCCTCATTTTACCCTCACAACAACCCTGTGAGGTAGGACAGGTTGAGAGGCAGTGACTGGCCCAAGGTCACCCAGTGAGCTGTATGGCCATGTGGGGATTTGTACCCAAGTCTCAGTCTGACACTCTAACCACTTCCCCACACTGGCTTTGACCTCTGGTCTCCTTCCCTCCACCCCACATGGAGTGCTGCTGGGGGAAGAGGGGCCAGGACTCAGGAACAAGGCAGCACTGCCTTTCGCCCCCTGTGTCCCCCTCAATGGGCATGTGCCAAAAATGGGGGACTCAGTTGCTCCTGACACACAATTCTCTAGTCATCCGACCTGTGCATGCTCAGAGCAGTTTCCACGTGCTGTTCGCTCAGAATGTGACACCCTCTGACCTAACTCTTTACCACCAGGTGTGTTTACTGAGCGACGAGAGAAAAGCACACTGCACATGCTCAGGGGCACTGTGTCCTTGGCGATTCCTTTCCACGTGACAGGGCCCCAACTCTGGCGCAACCCAAGGAGCTCAAATGTTCTAGGGACGGTCTCTCTGGCAAATGCCACTTACGAGCCAGGATGAGTTCTTGCCGCATCCTGTTGGCTTCATCTAGCGACCCACCAGCCCACCAACCCTGGAACCCAAATTCTGTCCCTCTGTGCAAAAGCCCTAATTTCACCTGCCGGGTGCGAGGAAAGGCAGGACTGGAAACAGGTGTGTCAATTCTAGGAGCCACAACAACACGGCTTTGATCTACAGGATAATTTGCACAGCACTTTCTAGTATGTGTGTGGGATCGACGGCACGGCTTCTGAATCCTTCTGATGTTAGGTTCAGAGATGGAGCATTATTGATTGCCTACTACACGTTAAAAGAGAACGATATGAAAATGACATGCAGGTTGTAAAGGGAAAAGTACCCCTGACGGTAAGGTCCAGTCGTGGACGACGCTGGGGTTGTGGTGCTCATCTCACTCTATAGGCCGAGGGAGCCGGCGTTTGTCTGCAGACAGCTTCCAGGTCATGTGGCCAGCATGACTAAGCTGCTTCTGGCGAACCAGAGAAGCACACGGAAATGCCGTTTACCTTCCCGCTGGAGTGGTACCTATTTATCTACTTGCACTTTGACGTGCTTTCGAACTGCTAGGTTGGCAGGAGCTGGGATCGAGGAATGGGAGCTCACCCCGTCGCGGGGATTTGAACTACCAGCCTTCTGATCAGCAAGCCCTAGGCTCTATGGTTTAGACCGCAGCGCCTATGCAGATGGCACTTAATGCCAAATAAAATGCCAAGATCTATAAAACCATGTCCGGTAAATGTTGGAAATGTAAACATACCGAAGGGTCTTTTTTCTCTCTCCATACATGGTGGTTGTGTGAAAAAGTGAAGGGTTTAGGGGAAATGGCACACAATGAAATGAAGAAAATGTTAAAATTGGTTGCTACCAACAAAACGTGAAGCTTTCCTTCTAGCGATAGTAGGGGCGGGTGTCCCACAAAGAGGATGATTGAACTATTCATGTACGCAACAACAACAACAGAAAATGGAAAGAAGGAGAAGTTCCAACCAAGGAAGAACGGCTCTTAAAACTAATGGACACTCTAAAACTGTGAAATCAACAGCAAGGGTGAGAGGTCAAAATTATGAACTTTTTTTTATTGAAGAGTGGAGACCCCCTTTGGGTTATCTGAGGGAGTATCATGGTCAAATTAAGTCGAAATTTAAGCAGCTGAAGGGAACGGACAACAATTGTAATAGAGGAAATAAGTATGAGATATAAATATGCTGCACAATGCAGCAGGAAAAAGGGTGTGAATAAAAACATCATGGAGGTCATGGTGGGAAGTCAAACCCTTAAGAGAAATATGTATGAAAGTTGAAGTTAAAATTTCTGAAATTTAATACAAATGTCAATAAAAAAGGAGAGATGGAGCATTATTTGAACATGGGTTTCAGTGCGGCTTACGCTTGCTTTCAGTGTAAATGTCCCAGCCTCAGAAGACGTGAGGTAACAGTGAAAGCAGTGACTGACTTTCGGGCTTGGGAATTTGTGTGGGCTGGAGTGGGTTAAAAAGGATGTATTTTGTTTTATTTCCCCATCTATATGTGGCTAAAACGGTTGTATCTGGACATTGGCGTTAATGAAAGTTAAAAATAAAAATTAGGAGGTTAGAGGTGGGGAAATTAGCTGAAAATTTTGAGACATCAAAGTGATGTGCATAAAACAATTAAGAATACAAGTCTGCAAAGCCAGTATACATAGCTACATTATTTATTTTAGGGGAAAAAAAGCTTAGAAATGATTATTTGAATAAATATTGTAACATTTAGTGTCAACCTTAGGAGGTAGTCATTGGTTTTTGCTATATTCTTTTGAAATACCGTATGTTAATTATATGTTTTAGAAGTATATTGGTTAGGATGATAGTTTATAGAAACTGCTAGAGAATGTTAAAGAAATGAAATTCAGACGGGGGGGGGGCGGGCGAGGGAAGTCACCCAATAATGTGAAGAACAAGTTATGTATGTAAGAAGAACCTATTGTTTTCTATTTATTTGTTATTCTCTTCCTTTTATTTTTAATTTTTTATCTTTTGTAGGAAATGTAATATGATGTTATCGTTTTTAAATCTTACAAAATCAATAAAAAAAATTTATTTATTTTTTTAAAAATAGAAATGTTGCCTGATCTGTTAACTCTTCTCACACCCAACAGCTCACAAAAATCTTAGAATCACACATACAGCTGCAGAATGGGAAGGGACCCTGAGGGTGCTGCAATGCAGGAATCCTGACCACGGCATTCCTTGGGTGGGCTCGAACCACCAACCTTTAACACCCAGATGCACTGGCGTACTGTGCCACTTATGCTAGGGAAGGTTCTCCACCAGTGCCCTTCTGGAGATACTAGGGTAAGATACTTTCTCCTGTTCTTGTTGCTTCTTCCTCACCCCCCCCAAAAAAGCCCACACTCCCCCATACCACGCTGCACAGACAGAACCCACACCATTCTGGAAGCTTTCTCAAACATCTGGACGGTGCTTGCGAGACAGCTGGCACCCCCCCCCCCAAGACTTGGATACTCACGGCTGCTGTGCAGACGGTTCCTGGCTGAGCTTGCTGATGTAGTTGGCCGGGACGTATCCTATTACTGGGTCCCCCGAGAGCCGCCTTGCTAAGACATACCCTCCCTCTTCTTTGAGGACGCAGAGCTTCTCTCCTCTGTTGACGCTCAGCTCATCTGCACTCCTGGCCGTGAAGTCGTAGAGCACCCCAAAGAGGGAGAAAGCGGGTTCCTCGGGGTCGGGATCCAGTGTGGGGTGTAGGGATCCGGAGACCGGCTCCCAAAACTCCAAAGGGCAACTGTTGGGAACCCTGTGGGGCAAAAATTTGTTCCAGAAGGTACTGAGGAAAGCAAAATGTTTCCTGATGAACTGGTCCATCCCCTTCCTTTTTTTATTTTTTGGAGAATTTCTCAAGGAGGGTTTAGCTTTGCTATTCCAAAGGGCTTCTCAAAGAAGGTGGCACAGCCTTCATCCCTGCCCTCTTCTTCATCTGCTGCCTGTATCCAGGGACGCAATGAGCTCCCCCGCTCCCCCAAACCGATAAGAAGCAGTATGAGATGCCGGCTTGGCGCTGGCACATATGAGTATGCTTCTAGGCTCCTGGGAACGCCCGAAAGTGAGACCTGACAATCTGGTGTAACTTGTTCACTGCAAGCTGGAATCATGGGTTCAGGCCTGCCAGCACATCCGTTGAGGGCAGTTGCAGCTGGAACTCACTTAATTACCGGCTTTGCTCATGCTCTGAGCTGCACTCAAATTAGCACTCATTTCCACGGTGTTGCGCAGAGTGTGTTTAAATTCACTTCTCTTTTGGCATGGCGCCAGCTGCGTCATTTTCAAAGCAGAATTCGAGGGCAAACTCAAATTCTGTAAATTCTAAGAAGCTTGGCCTCGAGAGACATAAACAGCATCTTAAGTGTTATCGCACATCCTGCCTGCTCTAATTTTTGTCAGTGTGGTGGTATTATACTACATGCCCTAAACATAGTCTCCAGGTATGCGTACCTGTGCACAAATGGACAGCATCTCCAAAGAACTATGAGCAGGGCTGCGTGGATGAAGTGTGGAGAATATTCTGTTATACAAATTCTAGGTGTTTTTACGCTTGCGTGCTTTGGCTCCTGTCACACAGCATCATGGGCTTCGGAGTCCGTCGGAGACTGTAAAGCTCATGATGCAGTGTGAGCGTACACACATTTGGAACATATAAAATCTCAGCAATATGTGTTCTCGCCCCCCCCCCTGCTGTGTACTTAGGTCACACTTCCAAATGTCATGTGAGCTTTCCATTACTCAGAAGTTACATTGCGTTCAATGGGATTTACTCCCTAATAAGCTGGTAGTGCCACCCTATAGATGCCCACTCGGAAGCAATTGTGCCGCAGGGGCTTTCTACAAGGAAAGTTGGCCTAAGCCAACAAAAATAAACCAATGGCCCATTTTTGTTGACTATGGCCTCTAACTACCCCCTGATACCCCCCAAAATATCAGGATGGATAAAAGAAAGAACTTCTTTACACGGGACATAGTTAAAACTTTGGAACTCACTGCCAAAGGTCATCAACTTGGTTGGCTTTAAAAGAAGATTGGAGAAATTCATGGAGAAGAGGGCAATTCATCTATGGCATGAGTAGGCAACCTAAGGCCCGGGGGCCGGATCCAGCCCAAATCACCTTCTAAATCCGGCTCGCAGACGGTCTGGGAATCAGCGTGTTTTTAAGTGAGTAGAATGTGTCCTTTTATTTAAAATGCATCTCTGGGTTATTTGTGGGGCCTGCCTGGTGTTTTTACGTGAGTAGAATGTGTGCTTTTATTTAAAATGCATCTCTGGGTTATTTGCGGGGCATAGGAATCCATTCATTTTTTTCTTCTTCAAAATAGACTGTGGCCCCACACAAGGTCCGAGGGACATTGGACCGGCCCCCTGCTGGAAAAGTTTGCTGACGCCCGGTCTATGATCTGCCTCCATGCTCAGCGGCAGCAACACCAGTTTATGGAAACTACAGGAGAGGAGAGGGTTCTTATGGTCGAATCCTGCTTGCTTGTTGGCCACTGTGAGAACAGGATGCTGGACTAGATGGGCCAAAGGCACGATTCAGTAAGACTCGTCATTATGTTCCGATGTTCACCTATTAGAGAACACGATCTCATGGTGGGAGAGAGTTTTTGCAGACCTCGCCCATGCCTCTTGTGGGACGTCTGTTTATAATCTGAGGATTGGGGTGTGTGTGCTCGAACCACCGAGCTAGCTGAGTGTGCAATTTTCACAGCTTTGCTCTGCAAAACTGTAACAGATCCTTTTAAGAAGAAGGCTGCAAGAAATTTGCTCAAAGTACACACAGAGGCACCACACACAGAAATCTATTTTTCTCCACATATAGTTTTATTTCCAATAATGCAGAAATCCAGATTTCTTTTTAAAAGCTTTCTTTTTGTCAATCACCTTACCATGGGTCCAACTTTGGGTTTCTGGCTGAAGGAAACTGGAGGGTGGAATCAGAGAGGTGCTGAATTGCTAAGCTAAACAAATTACACCTACGGGTTTCTTGGTTTGAAACCTTGGCACAAGCAAAGAAAAAAACCCAACCCGTGCACGTGTTGCGTCTAACAAATAATTATGTGCAGAGTAGTGAGATATCTCCATGGCTTCGGCCATCTCTCTCCTGGGAGGAGGGTGCACCTGGTATTTTGCCTGGCACAATCCTACACTCCCTGCTCCCTAACAGGAAGTGATCGCATACTAGAAGAAGCAGCAGTAGCAGCAGCAGCAGCAGGGATGTAACAGGAAATGGACTGCGGTTCTAAGATCACCCAATTCCTCTTGACCCCGTCCAGCCACTCAGAAGAGACTAGAATTTGTGGATAGGCTCCACCTCCATAGCCACTCCCTGCTGGCAGTGTCTCCAGAAATGCCAGAATCAGGGGCGTCGCAGGGGGGGGGGCGGAGGGGGCTGGGGGCCCCGGGCAGCGCCCCTGCTGGGGGTGACACATCGGGGCGGCCCCGCCCACTGGGCTTTTTAAAAACTTGTTTTATTTATTTATTTTTTAAGAATTCTTTTTAGGCTATTTTTGGCACTGCCGGGGTGGAGCCGCAGGGGCGACCAGCGAGGAGGGGTGTCACCCCCCCTCGCTGGCCGCCCCTGCGGCTCCGCCCCAGTAGTGCCGAAAATAGCCCCCCCTTCCAGCGGCGCAGCTCAACATGGAGGCAAGGGGCGGGCCAGCGAGGTGGGGTGTCACCCCCTCCTCGCTGGCCCGCCCCTTGCCGGGCATGGAGAGGGGCGGGCCAGCGAGGAGGGACACCCCTCCTCGCTGGCCCGTCCCTCTCCCTGCCCCAACTTGCGCTCCGCCAAGGGAGCCCAGGCGGCGGATTTGGGAGTCTTTGCAGCCCACAAAGACTCCCGAATCCGTCGCCCAGCACCCCTTCGTGCAGCAGCTGCTCACACAGGCATGAGCAGCCGCGGCATGAAGGGGTGCCGCCGCTGGGCGGCGGCTTCGGGAGTCTTCCGAATCCGCCGTCCGGCACCCCCGGGGGCGGGACGTTGCGCACACACCGCGATGCCCCACCCTCAGGGGTGCCTCTTGGCTTCCCGCCCCCGGCAGCCAAGGGGCTAAGAATGCCCCTGGCCAGAATTTGTGCCCATGTGCAAGAATCAAGGAATACTTAACACAAGGGCTATTTGTCTTGGGAAAGAGGTGCCGGAACTCACCATGAACGCGTCCCTTGTTCTCTTATAAGTCTCGAATTGTAGGGGAATGAACTCAGTAGGAACACGTTAAGGTAACCGGGAAAGGACAAATCAGCAATCCATAAGCTCAATGCTTTTAGCACCACCGCTTGCATTCCCTTTTAGCTGAAGAGTCAAAGGCAACCTGAACCCAAGAATTACATGGAGCATCATAAACTAACACAGTGGATGGAGCATAGCACCATTTTTTTAAAAAAGGAATAGCACCTCAAAATAGACAGAGCACCACAAGTCCAGGTCAAACCCTGGTTTTGTATTTGCAAGATAAGCTTCAGAGTAAACTCGCAATTGCAATAAATACAGAGGAGGTGTCGAACTGGTTGGAGCTTCAGCAGCAAAGTGGCACAAGGGGTTAGAGTGTCTTGCAGCTAACCAGAAGGTTGGTGGTTTGAGCCCACCCAGGGACGGCTGAGGGCAAGGTCCCTGCATTGCAGGGAGTTGTGACCCACGGGGTCCCTTCCAATTCTATGGTAAAAGAGGCCCACAGATTTGCCTCTGGGCCACCTAGCGGGATGCAGATCCTGCCTCTTGGGTAGCTTCCATGGCACGATGCCAAAGTTATGGCTTCTTTTCCCCAGCCACCGCGGAGAGTATTTCTGAGATGGTGCTTAGCGATCCCTAGCTACCAGGCAGACCCGCAATGCTCAGGATTATTTCTGGTAAACCACGACAACTTCATGGTTTAACTCTGTAGCATCAGCATGGGCTTAGGGTGTTGATGACCCAGGGAATCCCTAAATTTGAGCATTGGCTGCTGGTGCTAAGAGAGAAGAAGACAACTTGCTCATGTTCCTATAGGATGGGGGAATGATGTAGCAGGTGGGGTAGGGGGAAATCGGTCCCTGCTTCCATGTGCTTTCGACTCAGGTTTCCTAATCACCACCCGTCTGCAGCAGGCCAGGGCAGGCTGAGGGCTCTTCCAGGTGACCTGTTTATTGAGCATCCATCCTGACTTGTTTGCAGGGAGATTAGACCAAGCCTCTGTACACATTATTAGCTTAAATGCAGCTGGGATGCATCTTTATCTCAATTTGGATCAAAGGTGGTGGTGGGGGAAGTATAGGGTTGCCATGTGTCCTCTTTTTCCAGGACACATCCTCTTTTTCAGGGGCAAAATTTCTGTCCGGGTAAATTTTTTAAAATTTGCCAAAATGTCTCTGGCTATACTTTCTGGATGAGACATAGACATAGCTGGTGGTTGAAGACTTGCTTTCCTCTTCCGTTCTCCTGCCCCCCTCAGCAATATATCACAGCTTCTATAGCCTACATATAGTAAAGGTAAAGGTAAAGGGACCCCTGACCATTAGGTCTAGTCACGGACAACTCTGGGGTTGCGGTGCTCATCTCGCTTTATTGGCCAAGGGAGCCGGCGTACAGCTTCTGGGTCATGTGGCCAGCATGACTAAGCCACTTCTGGAGAAACCAGAGCAGTGCACGGAAACGGCGTTTACCTTCCCGCCGGAGTGGTACCTATTTATCTACTTGCACTTTGACGTGCTTTCAAACTGCTAGGTTGGCAGGAGCAGGGACTGAGCAACGGGAGCTCACCCTGTCGCAGGGATTTGAACTGCCGACCTTCTGATCTGCAAGCCCTAGGATCTGTGGTTTAACCCACAGCGCCACCCATGTCCCTTATATATAGTAGGGGTATTTAAAATGAGGGTCATCCTAGCATCCTCTTTTTTGCTTGTCGAAATATGGCAACCCTAAAGACAGCAAAATGCAGTATTTCATAAGGAATGGCAGGAAGGGATTGCTGTCAAGGTCATGTGCATACTGCTTCCCAAACCAGTGGTGGGAGCGCACTGCTTGCAGAGTGAACAGGACTGTGTCCATAGCTCAGATGTTGGTTGTTGGCACCTGTCTGTCTGATGTTGGCTATTTAATGCTCTTTCACTCCAGGGAGATGAGACAATGCTGGCTCCTTAATACGCATTTGCTCCAGTTTGCTTGTGGGGAGGTTAGATGGCGCCGACGCAAAGCCAGCGTTATCCCTCACCTTCCGGTGCATAGAATCATAGAATTGTAGAGTTGGAAGGGACATCTCCAGGCAGGGCTGAGAGAGACTCCTACCTGAAAACTGGAGAGCCACTGCCAGTCAGCACAGATCTAGAGGGACCAATGGTCTACGGCAGCTTCCCATGTTGTGCCAGAGCTCCCAATCAACTTTGATTATTCAATCTGAACTTGCCAGTATGTGAATGAAACAGCAACAGTCTGGAAGCACCCTGAGATTGTTTGGGCAGGATCCTGGGCACCTGAAAGGAAACCAGACCTGCATCAAAGAACAGTCTGCAGAGGTGCTATGCTAGTGAGAATCCTGCTCACCGCACCACTGGCGATGTGCTTTCCATGTGCCAGCTGGCTAAAAGCCTCCTGGAAGTTTTGGAGAGGGTGGAAGTGTCTTTTGTCAAAAAGGGCAGAAGCAGCTGTTGGAGTGTAGCCCAAGGAGAAGCACGTTCAGCATCTGCTCAAGTATCCAAGTGTGCACCCACCCGGTTGGGGCGTTTCTTTCAAAATTTCACCCGTAGCTTTGGAGCAATTGTTGAGAAGCAGGAGCCTAAGGGAGAGTTCAGCCCACCTCTTCCCGGCTGTGCTTTTCAACCCGGCTGGCTTTGCACCTGGCATGGCAGGGGGCCGTTTCCGACAGACGTGCCCCTTCTTGTTGGATGCTGCAGCCTGCTGTCGAAAGTTCTTCTCGGTTCATCGGTTGCTCGGAGATTCAGATTTTTTTTCTTTTTCACAGGCACGTGTGCACAGCAAACGTTGGCTTTGCTCGGGCCCCAGGTGGGTCTTTGAAGAAGGCGCTTTGTGACGGCGCCTCTGCGGAAGGTTGAACCGGGCAGGATGTCTTGCAAAAAACGGGAAGGAGAGCTTCCCCAGGTGACAGGATTTCTTCTGAAGCAGCATTCACCATTCTTAGCCAAGTGCTTTAAAAAGAGGAAGTGTTGCCCAAGGACAGTGGTGGCGAACCTTTTAGAGACTGAGTGCCCAAACTGGAAACCAAAACCCACTCATTTATCGCAAAGTGCCCAGAGTTGTTGAGATTTTTGGGGGAAGCTGCTGACCAAAATTTTGGAGCTTTTTTTTGGGGGGGGGGGTCTCACACAAAAGTTGCTTTGCTTTTTTGGGGGGGGGTTCCCCCAAGTTGCTGAGCTTTTTGGGGGAGAGAGAGAGAACAGAAATAAATGATGAATAATACCTTCGCGGGAACTAACGTGCAGCACCGACATCATCGTCTGCCAAAGCGCCAAAAAAAACCCTAGCACAATAAGGGTTTGAAAACGAACGCTGTTACGCCCAATCAGAAACAGCCACTGACGCAGCAAATTGAAAAGCTGAGCAATTGCCGAACACAATCTCCGGCTAACAGCAAAAAAAGAAAAAGAAAGAAAGAAGGAAGGAAGGAAAGGTTCCGGTTTTTAACAGCAGACACAAGTTGTAGCCGGGGGGGGGGGGAGAGAAAAAATTGGGAAAAAACAACAACAGCACGGGTGGGCCGATGGCGCTTGTGCCAGCAGTGAGGGCTCTGCGTGCCAGGTCTGGCACGTGTGCCACAGGTTCGCCACCACTGCCCTAGGAGATTCCAGAAGGAAAGTGCTCTGGAAAGTGTAGATGTCGAGAACATGTCATTCCTTGATGAGGCAAGGGGAAGTAAGGGAATCTGGGGAGTCTGTGGCTTATCAGTGCAGTGGGCCAGGGGTTCAGAGAAGCACAATGGTCCAGAGGAGCATGACCAGATTTCGACGAATCCTCGGTCATAACGATGCTGAAAGTGAGGGTCTCAATTGAAGGGAAACGGGCTTTTCTTGGGGGGAACAGCTAGTGCATCTTGACGACAGTTCGCGAAACAGCCTGAGGAGGACAAAACAGGGCAGAGGTGCATTAAAACTGAAGCGAGGGAGTTCTTTTCAGATGGCACAGTAAGTTCTGATTGTGGAGCAATGGGCTGGTTCCTTGCAGGATGGGAAAACCTGCATTTGCACAGGTTCCCGCTCTGCTGAAGCTGACAGCCAGAACCTTTTGCACTGGGGAGACCCACAGGACACCTAAATATGATGCTGCAGTTAATTTAGATGATCTCCCAAATATTAAATTATGTTAATTAAATGTTAATTGTATTTCAAGAAATACCAAGACCATTGGCCAGAACGCTGGCAGGGGTACACCTCACTGATCAACCGCAAATAATTTTGCCTGGAGATTTTTTTGCTTGCATCCCTGGAAATATTTTTTATTTCTCCCACACTCCCCAGTTAAGAAAAGCTGAAAATTCAGGGGAAGATGGCTGAGCCCGAGAAGCGTCCTACTGCACCAGACCAAATAGCTCAGTCAGTAGAGCATGAGGCTTTTAATCTCAGGGTTGTGGGTTCGAGCCCCACGTTGGGCGAAAGATTCCTGAATTGCAGTGGGTTGGACTAGATGACCCTCATGGTCCCTTCCAACTCTACAGTTCTAGGATTCTATGAAATGCCTGTCTAGGCCATCATTCCTTCTCCAGTGGCCAGTCAGGTGCCTCTGAGAAACCTCTGGGAAACCCATAAACAAGGCAGAAAGGGTGACAAGAACTCAGGTTTGCTACCGCAGAAGGTGCTCTCCAAACTCCAGCTGCCTTCAGCAACTGCCCCATAACACACACACACTTTCACCATGGATTTTTCTCCTCACATTAGCACCGTGCAGAGTGGGTCATCTTTTCCTCAACGCGGCTCCACTCTTCTGCTGCCAGCCATATCTGGCTGCGGTGCTTCTTTGATGCTGTCTCAGCTGACTTTCCAAGCCGTTAACCTGACAGCGGAGGAAACAAGAGGGTTCGTTAACGGATTAGCAACTGCATTCAGAGATGAGGATGCAATCTGTGGCCCTCCAGAGATTGTTGGTCTAGGTTTGGCACCAGCTTGGCTGCAGGAGTTGCCAGAAGGAGGCATGCAAGGCACCACCCAACTGCCTTAGGGACTCTGCTCTGGATTTGTGGGGAGTAGGGTTTACTCCCCAGTCTTTCCTCTGCCCAAAGATCTCCCACCAGGAAGCAGAGGTTAAGGACCATTTTCCTTCTCCTAGATCAGGGGTGGCCAACTCCCAAGAGACTGCAATCTACTCACAGAGTTAAAAACTGGCAGTGATCTACCCCCTTTTTGGGGGTTCAGGTCAAAGTTGTTGAGCTTTTTTTAGGTCAAAGTTGTTTTTTCAGGTAAAATGTTGAACTTTCTTTAGGGGAGTTACAGGTGGGTAGCCGTGGTGGTCTGCCATAGTCGAAACAAAATAGAAAATTCTTTCCAGTAGCACCTTAGAGACCAACTGAGTTTGTTCTTGGTATGAGCTTTCGTGTGCATGCACACTTTCTTTAGGGGAGCCACAGTTGTTCAGCCAATGATCTACCAGTGATCTACTGCAGGCGTCCAGTGATCTACCATTAGATCACGATCTGCCTCTTGGACATACCTGTCCTAGATGGACTACCTTCCCAGGTTGATGAGCTCCATCCAGGACCGGTGCTAGGCTTTCTTGTGCCCTAGGCGAGACCACCTTCTGGCACCCCCCGCCCCCCGCCAAAGCCTGCTTTAGCAGGAGGTGGGGGTGGTGGAGAGGCAAGCAGCAGTTTCTCCGCTGTAGCAGAGAAGCTGCTGCTCTCCCATCCCGCCCCCCCGCCAAAGCCTGCTTTAGCAGGAGCCGGGGGGGTGTTGTAGGGGGCAAGCAGCACCTCTCCGCTACAGTGGAGAAGCTGCTGCTAGCCCTCCCCGCCCCCCCGCCCAAGCCTGGCCAGCGCCCCCTCCATTTTGGCGCCCTAGGCAATTGCCTAGTTCGTCTTAATGGACGCGCCGGCCCTGGCTCCATCTGACCCCCCACTTCCCTCTGCAGCGCAGGCATAAACCAACTTCTTGACTGTTGGACCCACACTTGGTGTTGTCCACTCAATCCACTGGAGCCTGTCTTCGCATGCAGGGGAAGTCTCTAACTCACTGAGGGTTTGAGACCCATCAGCTACCTTCACCTGGTTTAGCCGGCCAGTCAAAGCCATATTCCGTGGTGTGTGCCACTGTTGCCTGCTGACAGCTTCCAGGAGCCACAGGCGAGAGCTGAGCGCAGGGGGAGGGGGACAAAGGTGGGCAAACTGCCCCAGAAAAAGCACGGCATGCCCCCACCAGAGGTACCACCCCTCCCCTAACACCCCATACGCTCCAAGAAAAGAATGCATTTTAAATGTTTGGTGGGTACACAGCCAAAGTCTACCTTTCTCTGAAGAGAGGAGATGGTTTTTTCCAGTTCAATTACTAATGCCTCGAGGTCCTCCTCTGAGGGGGGGTTCTGAGAAGGTTCCTCCGGCCTGCGAGAAAAGGTAGAAAAAAGAGGCGGGGTTTCATTTGAGGGGCGTGTCCAGGCGACTGCTCTCTCCTGCTATGAGCAAGGCAAAGGGATGCTGAGGTTGGGCAGGACGTGAAATCGGCTTTCTTCAAATTTTGAACCTCCACTGGAGGATAATCCTGTCTTCTCCTTCCTTGCCCTGTACCCCACCACCTGCCGCCCATTGTCCCGGGAAGCACGATAAGGTGTTGGTTGGGTCCAACATACAAGGTCCAAAAGTTCAAAACCTTGAACACCTGCCTGCTTTCCAAGAAATCTGGTGCAGTATTATCAGAGCAGGCACAACTTTGGCATTTTATGCAGCAGCAGCAAGAAAAAGGGATTTGGGGCATAATATTCAGATTTCAGATTGGGAAAGGTTATGGAAAACAGCCCCTTCATGGATCACTGCCTTGTCGTGGCGAAGGGGCTTGAATTACTCAGGGAAGCTATGGACAGGTCAAGATGGACAGGTCATAGTAGAGAGTTTGGACCAAACGTGATCCACCTGGAGTAGGAACTGGCAACCCACTCCAGTATCCCTGCCAAGAAAACTCCATGGACAAAGAAAACAGGCATATAAAAGATATGACGCTGGAAGATGAGCCCCTCAGGTCGGAAGGCGTCCAACATGCTACTGGGGAAGAGCGGAGGACAAGTACAAGTAGATCCAGAGCTGATGAAGCGGCTGGGCCAAAGCCGAAAGGACGCTTGGTTGCGGATATGCCTGGAAGCGAAAGGAAAGTCCAATGCTGTAAAATTATGGTGCTGGAGGAGACTCTTGAGAGTCCCATGGACTGCAAGAAGATCAAACCTATCCATTCTCAAAGAAATCAGCCCTGAGTGCTCACTAGAAGGACAGATCCTGAAGTTGAGGCTCCAGTACTTTGGCCACCTCATGAGAAGAGAAGACTCCCTAGAAAAGACCCTGATGTTGGGAAAGATGGAGGGCACAAGGAGAAGGGGACGACAGAGGATGAGGTGGTTGGACAGTGTTCTCGAAGCTACTAACATGAGTTTGGCCAAACTGCGAGAGGCAGTGAAGGATAGGCGTGCCTGGCGTGCTCTGGTCCATGGGGTCACGAAGAGTCGGACACGACTGAACGACTGAACAACAACAACATGGAAAACAGATTTGAAATACATGGCATGTTGTACGCTGAAAGAAAAGTTGTTCTGCTGGTATTTAACTCCTAGTAAACTGGGGGGCGAAGGGATGTGGGTGGCGCTGTGGTCTAAACCACAGAGCCTAGGGCTTGCCGATCAGAAGGTCGGCGGTTCGAATCCCCACGACAGGGTGAGCTCCTGTTGCTCGGTCCCAGCTCCTGCCAACCTAGCAGTTCGAAAGCACGTCGAAGTGCAAGTAGATAAATAGGTACCGCTCCGGCGGGAAGGTAAAAAGCGTTTCTGTGCGCTGCTCTGGTTCGCCAGAAGTGGCTTAGTCGTGCTGACCACATGACCCGGAAGCTGTATGCTGGCTCACAGAATCATAGAGTTGGAAGAGACCACAAGGGCCATCCAGTCCAACCCCCTGCCAAGCAGGAAACACCATCAAAGCATTCCTGACAGATGGCTGCCAAGCCTCCGCTTAAAGACCTCCAAAGAAGGAGACTCCACCACACTCCTTGGCAGCAAATTCCACTGTCGGACAGCTCTTCAGCCCTTGGCCAATAAAGCGAGATGAGCGCCGCAACCCCAGAGTCATCCACAACTGGACCTAACGGTCAGGGGTCCCTTTACCTTTACCTTAAACTTGCAAAAATATATAAAACAAGTACAAATACCTGCTGGAAATGTAAAGAAAAAGAAGGTACCTTTTATCATATGTGGTGGTCATGTATGGTAATAAAAGCTTTCTGGGAAATGATATATAATGAATTGAAAAAAAATGTTTAAAATAACTTTTGTAAAAACAACAACCAGAAGCCCTTCTATTAGAAATTGTAGGTACCGACATTCCAAAGGAACAGAAAAGACTCTTTATGTATGCGACAACAGCAGCACGGATGCTATTAGCCCAGAGATGGAAAGAAGAAACAGCCTCTACCAGAGAGGAATGGCAAACTAAGCTGTTAGACTACGCTGAAATGGCAAAACTGACCGGAAAACTCAGAGACCAGGAAGACAAGAAATTCAAGAAAGAATGGGGAAAGGTTTATAATTCATTTAGGAGACCACTGTAAGCAGATGAAAACATTAGCAGGATTTTAATCTCACTTGTAATGTAACAAATGCTATGGACAATATGGATAGACATAAAATACAGATTACGAAATAATATGCAGTTGAAAATGTTGACAATAGGACCCATAGAGAGAAGGGGTGGGTGGGTTGGAGTGCCAAGATTCAGAATAAGGTAATCTCTCTACATGGATGTGTATTTGGTATAGCTATTGTAAGGGACGTTCAGTGGTTGCTCATGAAGAATCAGCCAAATGCAGCACTTCTAAGCTAAGTTCTTTATTGTGCAAACTATATACAGTGCAGCAAAAGTTTCAACGTCCATCTCCTAACTACGCAGATTCCAGGAATGACCCCTTACGGTTCTTTTTCCAGCAAAAAAGCCGCGGGATTCTGAACCCCCGCCTGCCTCTCCCACGTCCTTCCTGTCTGTCCCTCAAGAGCGTGGGAACCTGACCCCGTTCCCAGTGATCTCCACGATGCTGAGTCTCTGCGATCCTGTCAGAGCCCCTGCACCGCCTTCCTGCTTCCGACTCCCCTTCCCCACTGGAGGAATGGTAGCTTCCGGCGGAGGAGGGGGAGGACGAGCTATGGAAATGCACAGGGGGTTCCCTATACTGCAGACGCTCCTGGGATGCTACCACTCGCGGGAAGGGGGGTTTCCTGACAGCTATAAATTCATATTTGTAAAATCAAATAAAAAGCGATTTGTGAAGAAAAAGTGACCAGTCTGCAGCTCACCTTGGATCTCCAGGCTTGGCCTTGGAAGGGTTTTCTTCTGGGTAGCTGAAGCCAGAAGATCTTTTGTTTCGGAACTGTTGGGAGAGGGCCCTAAACTGGCCCCTTGTCCTGCAGTCTGGGGGAAAGAGGAAGGTGTGAGTTTGAGCCAGCAGGGTTTCAAAAGCTCAGAAACATTGGAAGAATGCTTATATAACTCTGATTTCAAAACAAGACAGAGAACCTGAGCCACTAAAAAAATTATTGACCTATATCTCTGTTGAATGATGATTATAAACTTTTTGCAAATATATTAGCAGATAGGTTGACATTGGTATTAAAATAGGTAATTCATTATGACCAGGCTGGATTTTTGCCCAAAATTAATGGAATATGCAGAAATGCTGGAACTTACCGGAAGAATAAGAAATCAAGATTAACAAACTTTTTTAAAAATAAAATAATGGAAATGGTTTATTGAATATTTACAGATAAATTGTAAACAGATAAAAACACTAGCAGGATTATTGTTTCACAAGAGTATATATGCAGAGTTGATAATTATATGAGCAAGTGAAAGGAATTAGGATATGCAGAATATATTAAAAATAATAATTAAGGAATCGCAGAAAGAAGGGGAGGGAAGTCAAATTTTTGAAATGTTAAATTGACTGTAAAACTAATGAAATGTATAAACTTGAAAAATATAAATAAAAAATTATTTTTTTAAAAATATATATATATATATATATAAAATGAAAAGCTCAGAAACACATACCCACCCCCAAAATATTTATCATATTAGTGTTCCATGTTTAGCAGCTTCTGAGCAGAGGGAGGTGGCGGGTGACGTTTTCAGGCTTCTTTTCGTCTTGAAAAGGAAGCCTATTATTATTATTATTATTATTATTATTATTATTATTATTATTAAATTTGGATGCCACCATCTGTAGATCTCAGGGTGGTTCACAGCATAAAATGCACGGTAACACAAAATACATAATAAAAACAAGAACAAAACACACCAGTAACCCCGCTCACCGCACCTCCACGCACAAAGGCCGGGTGGAAGAGGACTGTTTTCACCTGGTGCCTAAAGTTGTAAAATGATTGCGCCAGAGGAGAGCGTTCCACAAATGGGAGCCACTACAGAAAAGGCCCTGTTTTCGTGTTGCCACCCCCCCACCTCTTGTGGAGGAGGCACACAAAGAAGGACCTCAGATGATGATCTCAGGATCTGGGTCGGATCCTATGGGGAGACACACCTCTCTAATAATTTGCTTACAAACACCCAGGTACGGCGGATGTGTATGTTTGTGTGTACAGAAATAAGCCTTTAGGCAGGTGGCACTTGCCACAACTAGGAACGCGGGGAGAAATTTGATTCATTTCAAGCAAATCTCTCAAATTTCAACTTTTCAAAACGGTATGAGCACCGAAAAACAGCGATGTTTCAAAACCCACAATTTACCCTCCCGTCCCCATCACGTTACCTTCACAGCAGTCCTGCCAGAGGCGCAGATCCACTTCCGGGATCTCATCGCAGCTGACCATACCCTGTGGGTAGGCTGCGACCCGGAAAACATCCTTCTGCAGCTGCCTGATGTGGTCGCTGTTGTCACAGATGATGCGGGCAAGAGACACCTGCCTTATCTGCGTCAGCTGGGCAGGGCTGAGCACACCTGGATTCTCGTACCAAAACCTGGTGGGGGAAATTGTGTGCAAGAGCATCAGCGATGGACCTGCAAGCAATGGATGCAAGGACAAGGTAGGGAGACTTTGGTCCTCAGGGTGCTGGTTAGATGGCAGCCTCCCATCACCCTTCACCGCTGGCCATGCTATGGCCTGATGGGAGTCTAAGGCTGGATGGCTAGCCTGCATTTCAGGGGGTTGGACTAGATGACTCCCGGGGGACCCTTCCAACTCTCCGATTCCATGACACCCAGAGGCCTTCAGAGTCTTAATCTGTAGGTTTGCCAATCATTTAATGTGTCAATACGAATGGAAGTCGTCAAAATTGCAGCTGTTGTATAAAGGAATGTTATTCTGACTGGAGTGTAATTGGAATTAATAAGATTTTGGAACGCAGAAATAAAGTAAATCATCGAACCATCAATTCTAGCACGCAGGGTGCCACCTAAATTGTATAATTTGGCATCTGAACGATTGCTATTAATGATTGTATTATAATTTGGCATTGTTATAATGAGGCTATTATTGGATTGTTGTAGTTGAAAACGAATAAAAATTGTTATCAGAAGATTCTTAATCTCCAGTGCACGTCCTTTGCTTGCTTTTTAATTATAGAAAAAAGAAGTTAACTAAGATTACAAAATCGCTCCTGATATATATACTGTACTACATTTACAGCTCAGTTAACAACACCTGCTGTACTCCCTCACATCTGCAAAACTAGGTCATGAGATTTACAGTAACTTTTAAAGAGCTTTACATTTTGTGGAATAATAATGAACCTTGATATCTGAACTAATCAACAAAACCCTGAGGTTCCTCCTTCGGATGGAGTGGCAAATGGACTTGGCATGGCTTACCTGTCCCCATCTCGGAGTCTTCGAAACTGAGTCGCTAATAAGCACATGAGGGTCGGCCCCACTCTGGTGCCTGGGACAAGGTCTTCCACCATCAGTGCAGGAAACAAGTCAATGTTCTTTGTAATTCCATATAAACTGCAGAGGGAGAGGGGAAAGAGATCAGCTGGTGGAGCAAAAGTATGCCTGGCCCCACCTGTCCAAAACAGGTGTGTGTGTGCGTGCATGCGTGGGAAGGGTGTGGCCCTGCAGATGTTGCTGAACTCTAACTCCCATCAGCCCCCAACTAGCATGGCCCATGGTATGGAATGATGGGAGTTGTAGTTGAATAGAATTTGGAGGGTCACACTCCATATTTGTTTAGGAGGGTATCTGAAGTATGGCTTTAAAAGACCTGAGGGGAAATTGTAATTTTGTGAAGGGTGCAGGGCGCCTCTAGTGGAGAATCCAAAGTACCCACACCAAACTGTAGTTCCCAGGAATCTTTGGGGGAAGCCATGACAGGTCAGGGCCAACAGAGGCGTTACAGACATGGCAGATCCGTGTTAAGACCCCCTGGCATTATTGTTGTGGTTGTTGCTGCTGCTGCTTTGAAGGCAGTGTGTGGGGATCCATGTTTGATCAGAGGGGCAATGCTGGGGTAGGAGGTATTCAGCCCTCCCCCATGTTGTCTCTGTAATGCAAATTGGGAACAACTGTGGCTCAGTGACAGGGCATCTGCTTTGCACACATAGGGTCCCAGAAGCACAGTCTGAAACTCTGGAGTGCCCATACAGGTACCGTACTTGTATTTTGCACGCTATGGGGAAATGGTGTGTGGGGGTGGGGGAATTAAATAGTCCCCAACACCACCACAGCTGCTCTGATAAAAAATAGTCTCCCTCCTAGAAAAAAAAAGTTTTTAAAAGTTAGGATATCTAATCACCAGTCTCTCCTGCCACATCTGATTTGACTCTTAAAAAGGTAAAGGACCCCTGACAGTTAAATCCAGTCGCGAACGACTCTGGGGTTGTGGCGCTCATCTCGCTTTACAGGCCGAGGGAGCTGGCATTTGTCCGCAGACAGTTTTCCGGGTCATGTGGCCAGCATGACTAAGCAGCTTCTGGCGAAACCAGAGCAGTGCATGGAAACGCCGTTTACCTTCCCGCCAGAGCGGTACCTATTTATCTACTTGCACTCCGACGTGCTATCAAACTGCTAGGTTGGCAGGAGCAGGGACCGAACAACGGGAGCTCACCCCGTCACGGGGATTTGAACCGCCGACCTTCTGATTGGAAAGCCCTAGGCTCAGTGGTTTAGACCACAGCGCCATCCGTGTCCCTTGATTTGACACTTAAAGCAGCAAATAATCAGGATAGGTTTGCAGTGCAGATTTACCTTGGGCAGTCTTCAAGATACTTGCAGCAACTGAGTCAACACTTGCTTTGGACTGCAGCCTGACATGGAACGGAGGCATGTAAACACTAAAATCCCTTTGTGTGTTGAGTTATTCACTTCTGTTGCTAAAGGCAATATAATTTGTGAGCCTCAAGAGGCTATAGGACATTGACTCCCATCAATCTCTCCTAGTGAGGCCTACAATCAGGGAGGATGCGAGTTGCTGCCCAACAACATTTGGAGCTGCAGGTTCTCTGCCCCTGACCTAGAGCAACAGAAGTAAATGCTGGGGGGTTGGGGGGGGAGAGAAGCAGGAAGAGTGGAGTCTGGTTGTTGCACAAAGGAGGGTTGGTTACAATCGTTGCTGACCTCTCTGGTGCCCTTTGGCCGAGGTGCCCTACCTCCTGAGCTTCTCCCTGATCTCGAGGTTCCTAATCTCGTTCTTGAGGTCGTCGAACTCCTGCGCGGACGTGAGGTTGCAGAAGACCCGGAAATCGTTGTAAGGGGGGATGCCGTGGTCGCGGCCCCTCTGGATGTTGATGGCTGCCAGGTCCAGAGAGACGGAGTGGGCCATGGAGAAGAGCTTCTCGGTCAGCTCCATGTTCAAGAGTTCGGAAGGCACTCGCATTTTCCCGGGGATCCCGAAGAGTCCGCGGAGAAGCGGGTCGATGCCGCCTTCCTGGGTGATCCTGAACGGCGAGAAGAAGGCCTTGTGAAGAGGGACGTGGCCCTGCTGGATGGGCTGGAAAGTTTCATTGAGCCGGTAGAGGAGAGGGTTGATGAGGGTGTGGCCAAAGCGGAAGGCGGCCGTGGCGAAGGCGTTCAGGATGCCGGCATTGGTGTTGGGCTCGTAGCCTTTGTACTCCCCCAAGACCTTCATCCCGGCTTCCCCGAAGATCTTGGGCAACCAGTGCGAGTATGTGATGTGCTGCATCTCGGCCCCCACGATCTTCCGAGCCTCATGGTAGACGGTGTCCCCATCCCAGTGAGGGTTCAGGGCCAGGAGCTTAGTGGCCACGCGGTTATGCTCCCGGAACC
The DNA here is from genome assembly GCF_009819535.1 of Lacerta agilis. Taxonomy (NCBI): domain Eukaryota; kingdom Metazoa; phylum Chordata; class Lepidosauria; order Squamata; family Lacertidae; genus Lacerta; species Lacerta agilis. The sequence continues at coordinate 88,283,976 of NC_046317.1, forward strand.
ACAGGGTGTGCATGGAAGTCAAGGCCAGCTGCTCGTTGGCTCGGTGGTCGCCGGCCAAGAAACACGGGACGGGACTCTCGCTCTCGTCCCGCATGCATTCGGTGGGAGGCCCCACGGCGAAGGGGAGGAGGTGCTTCCCGGAGCTGGGGACCACCTGCCCTTGCTTCAGGAGCCCCTTCTGGTTGCTGAGGTCCCTCAGTTCCAGGGACTCGTGCTCCGTGCTGCCGTAGACGTTGGAAGCGTCAATGAACGAGGTGAGGTGGTTGATTTGCTCCCGGGCGTACACAGAGTTCATCAGCAGAGAGGTCATCCCACTACCACACACGGGGCTGGAGCGGACGAAGAACATGCAGTGCCCATTCCTGACCCGCGGGTCGTTCTCCGGGATCATGACGGAGAAGCAGGGGGGGTCGTTGGTGCACACCTGGCTGCACGACGCTCCGTCGGAGAAGCGCGCCATGCTGATGGCCGCCACGGTCTGGTCCATGTCGTGGTCCAGGAACTGGCCCCACTGCATCAGCATGTGCGTGAACTGGTCGTCGGGCGTGATGGTCTCGGTGCCAATCATGGCGGTCGAGACCAAGCGAGGGAGCGGCAGGGGGAGCTCCCGGGAGTCTTCGGCCAGAGAGAAGCCTCTGGGCAGGTTGAACCCGTTCTGGTAGGCCGGCTTGAGCAGGCGCTCAAAGGCGGTGAGGGAGGCTCCCCACATGGGGTGCTGGAGGTTGTTGCACGAGCCGTCGTGGGTCCGGTACTTCCTGTGGAAGCAGATGTCGGAGCAGTTGGGGGTGCGGCGGTGGGCAGAGCAGCCGGACAGGTTGGCGATCATGTTCAGGTAGTGCGGGGAGACCAGGTCATTGTAGCGGTACCCTGAAAGGCCACTCCCAGAGCGTCACCCAATGGATTAGAATCAGAACAAGCATTCGCTACAAAACGAATTCCTTTTTCTAATATTGCAGATCTCACAACCAGATTGTGAGGATAATAATTCCAGGATATCTGGAACCTTCCCTAAACCTTCCCAGGTGTGGTGGTGGTGGTGTGTGTGTGTGTGTGTGTGTGTGTGTGTGTGTGGTTTCTAGAAAATGCCTAGTCCTTCAGAGGGAAACTCTAATTACATATGAGCTACCGCATTGGCCCGAATATAAGCCACACCCACAAAGAAGCCGCCCCTTTAAAATTTGGAGGCTTGGGAGCTGCGGATGGGACGGGTGCCGTTGCCCAGCCTCCCTCCTTTGTTCCGATGGCTCAGGGGAGGCTTGGGAGTGGTGGGCGGGCTGGACACTGTTGCCCTGCACTCCCGGGCTGCTTCCGGGGGGGGGGGGGGAGAGCCATGCCGCTTTGCCAACGGCGTAAAGTTATGAATATAAGCCACACTTTAACTTTTCACAATCAGAATTTTGAGGGGGAAAAAAGTGCAGCTTATATTCAGGCCAATACAGTATTTCTTCTTAAGGCAAAGGAATAACCACAGAGAGGTCCTTATAGCCTTCCTCTCAACCCAAAGGTTTCTAGGCCAATGAACATTCTGTTCAAATGCAACACATTCTCAGCATTATATTAAAATGCAGTATGCGTCCAAATAAAAACCAGAAAAGCAATTCTAGGATGGAATCTCAGCAGCAGACACACCAGTTCCTTAACTCAGTCTCCTGTACACCTGAAAGGGGGGGGGCACGTCTTGACTTGACACTGAAAAGCTGCTAACATGGGGGACAAGCAGGCATCTAGTGGGAGGGATTTCCATATCTAAAGGGAAAGGGACCCCTGAACATTAGGTCCAGTCATGGACGACTCTGGGGTTGTGGTGCTCATCTCGCTTTACTGGCCAAGGGAGCTGGCGTACAGCTTCCAGGTCATGTGGCCAGCATGACTAAGCCGCTTCTGGCGAACCACAGCAGCGCACAGAAACACCGTTTACCTTCCCGCCGGAGCGGTACCTATTTATCTACTTGCACTTTGACGTGCTTTCGAACAGCTAGGTTGGCAGGAGCAGGGACTGAACAACGGGAGCTCACCCCGTCATGGGGACTCAAACCGCCGACCTTCTGTTCGTCAAGCCCTAGGCTCTGTGGTTTAACCCACAGCGCCACACACAGAGACATAACACATAACATGCTTTCATGGTTTGTTGCTGCTCCTCATTACCTGTTTCGTTCATGTCCACAACCAAGCCTTGCTGCACATGCTCCTGGATGAGCTGCAGGGTCCTTTCGAAGATCTCTCCGGCCCGAGCTGTCTCAATGGTGTACGGATCCCGAGGGTAACGGAAAAGAGCCAGCAGTTCATTAGGAGTTTTGGGTCGCCTGTCCGGAGAGGACAGAAAGCCGTTTGTAAGCGGCATCGCATTTTCCAAAAGCCTCTGCATTATCAGCATATCTGTCAACCTTCCCTTTTTTTGCAGTGGGAAACGGCGCTGGAATAAGGGAATTTCCCGCAAAAAAGGGGAAAGTTGACAGCTATGATACTAACAGCAATCCAAGTTCTCAAATGGCTCTGTTCCTCCCATTCACAAGAGGGCGATATCGGCAGGCTTGGGGGAACCCCAAGCTAAGCAGTGGGATAAACAACCTTTCTACTCCAAAGAAAGTCCCGTTCAGTTCAATGGGGATTCCTTTCAATTGAGTGGGTATAGGATTATAGCCTTGGAGGTGGGGGGGGGACGATGACCCCCAAAGCTACCTAGGGATAACTGAGGATGCTCAGTAGTCACACAATGCTGGCTGATTATTGGGGCAGGAGATAGGAAGCTAGGGGAGGAGAGTGGAATGGAGTAGCCTCAAAAAGAGCAGGCCACAATTTGTCACAGCACCCACTTGTTACTTTTACTTTTAGTTAGGGAAGCGAGAAAACAGCAGTTTCCTCTTCCACTCGCATCCATCACAATCAGCGCCGATTCTGTTCTGCTGCAGTTGGGTTTCTGACAAATACTGCATTATTTGTCTTGCTGTCTGCTATTCAGTGTGGGTTACACAACTGTTTATGTAACCTATGTTCATTTCCACATGCCGAGGAAACAGGAAAACTACAAAGCGGTACCTTGGTTCTCAAACTTAATCCATTCCAGAAGTCCGTTCCAAAACCAAAGCGCTCCAAAACCAAGGCACACTTTCCCATAGAAAGTAATGCAAAATGGATTAATCTGTTCCAGACATTTAAAAACAACCCTTAAAACAGCAATTTAACATGAATTTTACTGTCTAACGTGACCACTGATTTACAAAATGAAAGCAATAATCAATGTACTGCAGTCACACAATCAATCAATCAATCAGTAGCTGGACTGGGTTCCACACAGTCACAAAAACAAAACAAAAAGACCCGCAAAAACAAAAACGCAAAATAAATACCAAAGAGAGACAGACCTCAGCATAACACTCGAATCGGAAGCATAACACTCAAAATGGAGCACGTTGGACTTCTGAAAAAAGTTCGCAAACCGGAAAACTTACTTCCAGGTTTGCAGTGTTTGGGTTCCAAGTTGTTTGAGTACCAAGGCATTTGAGAACCAAGGTAGCACTGCTTGTCGTTTGCAGACTTAAGAAAACAATGATGTGAAATATTGAATTTGCTTGGCTCATTTCCATTCCTGACCACAGGCAGGCAGGCAGGTGGAATGCGGCCATTCCTGCTTCCTTTTCCATTTGCGTGGGAATTCCTACTTCCCGTTAAGTCCCTGGCTGAGTGACAACTGGGGACTCAGCTACATTCGTAAAGATAAAGCGCTTTATATGCATTATAACACGGTGACACCAGCATTTCTCTGTATGAATTTTGCAATGCGGTTAACTGAATTGCTTCTAGACCCAGCCCGGGTGGGGAATGACCGCAAAACTGCCCTCCCCCCCCCACAATGGCTTCTGCATCTGTGTGGCCTTTCCACTTGCTCCCGTAAGTGTGAGTTCATTCTCCAAACGGTCTTACTTGCTAAACAGCTCGGTGCGCGTAGAATTGATGGCGTGGTCCACACTGCTGATGGCTTCCTGGATCGAGGTAGCTACAAAGGTGTCGCCGCTTCTGCCAACGTTCGTAGCTTTTTTAAAACCACAAAGGTGGTGGCGCCGGGTGGGGGTGGGGCGGAAAGAGATTTAAAATTTAAACCAATTCAAAGTGTTGGTGCCGACCTTTAAAACCCTAAACGGCCTCGGTCCAGTATACCTGAAGGAGCGTCTCCACCCCCATCATTCTGCCCAGACACTGAGATCCAGCGCCGAGGGCCTTCTGGTGGTTCCCTCACTGCGAGAAGCAAAGCTACAGGGAACCAGGCAGAGGGCCTTCTCGGTAGTGGCACCCGCCCTGTGGAACACCCTCCCACCAGATGTCAAAGAGATAAGCAACTACCAGACTTTTAGAAGACATCTGAAGGCAGCCCTGTTTAGGGAAGCTTTTAATGCTTAGTAGATTATTGTATTTTAACATTCTGTTGGAACCTGCCCAGAGTTGTTGGGGAAACCCAGCCAGATGGGCGGGGTATAAATAATAAATTGTTATTATTATTATTATTATTATTATTATTATTATTATTATTATTAGTTATATAACCATTTCCATTTTAGAATCATCTGCTTTGAAAACAGTAACCTTACAACCCAATACAGTGGTACCTCTGGTTACGTACTTAATTCGTTCCGGAGGTCCGTTCTTAACCTGAAACTGTTCTTAACCTGAAGCACCACTTTAGCTAATGGGGCCTCCCGCTGCCACTGCGCCACCAGAGCACGATTTCTGTTCTTAACCTGAAGCAAAGTTCTTAACCTGAAGCGTTATTTCTGGGTTAGCGGAGTCTGTAACCTGAAGCGTATGTAACCTGAGGTACCACTGACTGTACACCAGTCCCTAGCACATATTTTGAGTTTGCTCAGAATGTGAAAATGTCAGAACAATAAGAGTAAAGAGTTTTGCTTTTTCTTGCACCCATGAATGCCTTTCCCTTGCTCTTTGGCATAACCTTCTGTGCTACACACAGAGAAGGTTGGAAAAGACTCCCACCTGAAACCCCAGCAAGCTGCTGCCTGTCTGTGTAGACAACTTAGAGCCATGGAGCCATGGTATGACCCATTATAAGAAAGCTTCCTGTGCTCCCTGCTGTGTTGTGTTGTGTCAACCAGAGAAGGGGCTACAGGCAGGGAGCTGCAAAGAATCCTTTTGGTTTTATGGGGGTGGGGGGATGTATGCAGATTTAATCAATCATCTAGAAAATGTACATGTTTTAATCAACTAGGGTTTCTGTAACTGGGTGTAGATCTAGAGGATTTTAATCCTGCTTGTAAGGTAACAAAAACTATGGATAACTCAGATGGATTTTAAAAAAGTGGATAACAGATTGATATGCAGATGTAAATATTGATATTAGGACCTATGGAAGGGATGAGGGAAAATCTCGAGATTCAGAGCAATCTCTTTATATGGATTTGCAATTGAATTTGTTGTAGATTTATTTCTTTTTAAAATAAAAAAATATTTTAAAAAGAAAAGAAAACATAGATCTAGGATTGCATGTTAGTACGGATTGTATGCGGGCACAGGGGTGCAGAAAAGCCAGCCATGCAAACTGGCTCCAACTAGACCAGCTTCTGCCAATCTGGTGCCCTCTAGCTACAACTCCCACCAGTGCCAGCCAGTGGGAGTTGTAGTCCGAAACAGCTGGAGGGCGCCAGCTTGGGGAAGGTTGCACGACCGAGCTAGCACTGCAGATGCAAAGGAAGATTGCTCTCACCTGTGATTGTCAGTTGCATGGTGCTGGAAGTAAACCCAAATGTGTTCCTGGCTACACATTCGTACTTCCCTTGGTCAGCCATCCCCAGGTCTCGGATGGAGAGGGTCCCTTCTCTGTTGATGTGGAACTTGCCGCTCTCCGTGATCTGAATTCCTTCCTGATATGCAAGGGAAAGAGTTTTTGGAGCTTGGATAGACTAGGTTCAGCTTTGGCCCAGGCTATGCACACGGGACGCATGTGGCGCTGTGGGTTAAACCACAGAGCCTAGGGCTTGCTGATCGGAAGGTCAGCGGTTCGAATCCCCGCGACGGGGTGAGCTCCCGTTATTCGGTCCCAGCTCCTGCCCACCTAGCAGTTTGAAAGCACGTCAAAGTACAAGTAGATAAATAGGTACCACTCCGGCAGGAAGGTAAACGACGTTTCCGTGTGCTGCTCTGGATCGCCAGAAGCGGCTTAGTCATGCTAGCCACATGACCCAGAAGCTGTATGCCGGCTCCCTTGGCCAGTAAAGCGAGATGAGCACCACAACCCCAGAGTTGGACACGACTGGACCTAATGGTCAGGGGTCCCTTTACCTTTATCTATGCACACAGGAGAATGGGGTGGGACGGACTGTACCAGCTCAGAATGCATGGGGTGTGTGTGGACCACATGTGTGAATGTTCCTCTGTGCTGAGACAAGCAGACCATGATGGAAGTAGAAAATCAGTAGGTGTACTCTTTTTCTATTTCAAAGGTTGAATGTTTTTTTAAAAGACTTTTACTAATGTGGAAGAGCATTCAAAACTAGAATTTATCCCTTCCAGTCTTTTTTTATGTGTCGACAGGGCTAGAAAACCAAATCAGAGTGATGATGATGATGATGATGATGATGATTATTATTATTATTGCCGGGGTTGATATCAGTGTGGAGGCACCTGCTTTCCTCCAGTGGATATCTGCATGTGCAAAACATGCACGCGACGAATTTGTTTTGGAACAAATTGCACTTCCCCGAAAAACCGAGATGAAATTGGACACATTGGTCCCCAAACAGGGCATGGGCTGCTTGTTCGGCATGTACAAGACCCCTGAAAAAAACCCAATTCAGGGTGGCTTTGATCAAGGGAAAAAAACAGTTGTGTGAACCGATACACTTCGACAGCCACCAGAATACATGCAAGCGCAAACTAGGGCTTGCAGGCCACTGCGTCTCACCCAGCTGGCCACCAGATGTCAGCAAAGGCATTGCAAAAATTCAACTGGCAGCAAAAGACAAGTCATCCCAGGCTACGGTCGCATGGCACACTGGGCTGTGTTTCTTCGCATGCACTCTTTAAAGTTCTCTTTGAGATTTGAGACAGAGGGCCGGGCTTCGGATTAGGGATGTCTGCGCTGCCTGAAATCTTGTTGGAGACCCAAAATAACCGTTGCTCCCCCCCCCCCCACAAATACTGGATGTGGTATGAAAAATGCTTTGCACATTCAGTCCACCATTCTCTCTGTCCACAGGCTTTCGGTAGCCCAACTGGGAGCTGTAATTTACCCCTTACAGGCCTAAAATTCTCAGCACCCTCAATAAACTACAGTTCCCGGGATCCTCCGGGTGTGCGTGCTTGAAATGTGTTTAAAATATATTGTGCGTTTGCAACAGCAGCAGTGGGTTCCCCATCCCGGATCCAAGGCAGGCATGCCTCAAGGCAAGAAGAAGAAGAGAAGAGTTTTGGATTTGATATCCTGCCTTATCACTACCCTAAGGAGTCTCAAAGCGGCTAACAATCACCTTTTCCCTTCCTCCCCCACAACAAACACTCTGTGAGGTGAGTGAGGCTGAGAGACTTCAGAGAAGTGTGACTAGCCCAAGGTCACCCGGCAGCTGCATGTGGAGGAGCGGGGAATCAAACCCGGTTCACCAGATTAAGAGTCCACTACACCACACTGGCAACAGGTGCTCAAAGTGCATCGATCAACACTCAGGTACCTTGGCCCACGTGATGGTGGGCTGTGGGTCCCCTTGGGCAGCGCAGGTGATCTCGATGTCTTGTCCAGTCTCCGCCACCATGTCTTGCGGGGGGTGAAGGAAGACCGGAATCACTGTTTAGGGCGAAGAGGAAAGAGTCGGGCAGACACCCCAAATTTCTCGGTGAGGAATGTTATAAGAGTTCTAAGGTCTCAAATAGAAATGTTCATAAATGTACAAGGCAAACACATACATAAGTATATGAACCACGCATCTGAAATAGTACAGGGGAGCAAACCTGAAGCCATTTTGACTCTCCCAAATTGACCTCAAAGGAAATAGGAAAGCCTCTGCATTGTATTTTTTCTTACCGGTCTTAAGGGCATATTTGTGTATGAATAGGGTGAGCCTGTGACTTGAATTCAGGAATTAAAGTATTTACCATCACAAAAGAATGGCCAGGCTGCCCAGGTAAAGCAATCAGTGATCATTATCAGGTATCCTGGCAGACAGGATTTCTGATGTAGACCGCCTCCTTCTGTGATCTTTGTATGATGTTTGGGGATTGGGGTGGTCTTGGGCTACAGGGTGGGCAACTTCAAACGTCTATATAAGGACTTGATCACCATTGTGCAGGGTTCTCTCCTCCCTCCAGTGTGTGGTGAGTGGGGACCCTTGAATAAAGATCAGGCTTGCATGCTGCTTTGCATCTCAGTATACTCTGTTTGGCCTCTGTTATTGTCTCCCAGTAGTGATGTATGGAAGTGAGAGCTGGACCCTAAAGCAGGCTGATTGCCGAAGAATTGATGCTTTTGAATTGTGGTGCTGGAGGAGACTCTTGAGAGTCCCATGGACTGCAAAAAGATCAAACATATCCATCCTTAAAGAAATCAGCACCGAGTGCTCGCTGGAAGGACAGATCTTGAAGCTGAGGCTCCAGTACTTTGGCCACCTCATGAGAAGGGAAGACTCCCTGGAAAAGACCCTGATGTTGGGAAAGATGGAGGGCACAAGGAGAAGTGGACGGCAGAGGATGAGATGGTTGGACAGTGTTCTTGAAGCTACTAACATGAGTTTGGCCAAACTGCAGGAGGCAGTGGAAGACAGGAGTGCCTGGCGGTCACGAAGACTCGGACACAACTAAACGACAACAATTGTCTCCTACCGATAGGGGACCCACTTTAAGGATTCTATATGGGCTCTTGGATACCCCATAAGGGAAAAGGAGCAGTTCCCCCCCTCCCTTATAACAGGAACGACTGGGGAGGAAGCTTAAAGGGCCAGAGGAGGCAAAAGCGATTTGAGGAGCAGAAGATGTACAACCAAACATACCTCGCGGAGTCACCCAGAGTTGCACAGGGGAGCTTCGGACCCCAATGGCGCTGATGGCGTGGCATTCGTACTGACCTTGGTCGTGAAGGGCCACTCGGACCACCCTCAGGGTGCCCGTGGAGAGGATGCTGTGTCTCCGGTCGCTCGGCAACGGCCCACCTAACAACAACGACATGCCGTAAGGCGGCCATGTTTGGACTGAGTTCTTGTGGGCAAGGCCGGCTCCAGTTGGGCGCTCTTGATGAGGTGTGGTGGCAGCCCTGGGAAGATGGGCCAAGCCACATTTTTAATTTCCCCACAATTCATCAGGTTAGCTCTAGGTGAGGAGCTGGCAGCTGCCAAAAGCTTGGTACTGGTTCTGTGGAACACTGGGACTGTTTTAAGGCAGTGGTTCCCTGGGAACTGTAGTTCGATGATGATGATGATAATAATAATAATAATAATAATAATAATAATAATAATAATAATAAAATTTATCTATACCCCACCCATCCGGCTGGGTTTCCCCAGCCACTCTGGGCGGCTCCCAACAGAATATTCATAAAAAAGCGATAAAACATAAAACATTAAAAACTTCCCTTAACAGGGTTGCCTTCAGATGTCTTCTAAAAGTCAGGTGGTTGTTTATTTTCCTGACATCTGATGGGAGGGCGTTCCACAGGGTGGGCGCCACTACCGAGAAGGCCCTCTACCTGGTTCCCTGAAACCTCACTTCTTGCAGGAAGGGAACCACCAGAAGGCCCCTGGAGCTGGACCTCAGTGTCCAGGCTGAACGATGGGGATGGATTCAGGTAGGTAGCCGTGTTGGTCTGACGCAGTAGAAATATATTTTTCAAAATATAAAAAATTGTCCAGTAGCACCTTAGAGACCAACTAAGTTTGTTCTTGGTATAAGCTTTCATGTGCATGCACACTTCTTCAGATACTTTCAGTACCTTCTTCAGATATCTTCAGTATCTACTGGACAATTTTTTAATTTTTTTTTATATATTTCAATGGGGGTGGAGGTGCTCCTTCAGATACACTGGGCCGAGACTGTTTAGGGCTTTAAAGGTCAGCACCAACACTTTGAATTGTGCTCAGACTGGGAGCCAATTGTGTGTTTACTGGGAGCCGATGTAGGTCGTTCAGGACTGGTGTTTATGGTCTCGGTGGCCACTCCCAGTCACTCAGAAACGTACCAAGTCAAAGCGCACTGGCCTGAGCAGAACTTTGGAAAGGCTGAGGGGGGCACTGCCTTGGCAGGTGAGCATTATAAGGGGCACATTTTGCCCTGGGATCTCTTGGCAGAATTACCTATGAGGCGAGGTTACTCCACACAGTACTGAAAGAACCCACTTCCTGTTGATTCACGGGAAAGCAGTTGCCCAGGGATAGCTGCAGTTAGGGCGTCTATGTGAATGCAACATTGGCCCAGATTATTAAAAGCTAAAAGCTAAAAACAGGCAAGCAAAGAGCCTCTGTGCCCTCTCGGTCTTTCAACCTCTGGAGGGAGAGTGATAGACTTGACCGACCCAACCTGGTCCTCCAGAGGTTTTGGATAACAACTGCACCAGCTCTGATGGAAGTTGTAATCCAAAACGTCCTGAGGGCACCAACCCAGGGAAGGCTGGGTAGCACATCCTGCATGCTTACAGCTTCTGGAGTTTGCAAATCATTATAGAAGAACAGGGAGAACAAAGAATACCGGCTCTCGTCCAGGCGATGACTGGCAGTGGGCGACCCTCTGCAGAGCAGGGAAAGTCAACGCTTTGACCCTCTGTTACGGTCTGGTCGGTGGGGACGATCAGAAACTTAGGAGTATCTGAGGGAGGGGGGAAAAGAACAGAAATCAGGCCTTTCGAGAATGGCAAAAAAAAAAACCTTTCCACCCAGAACCGGACATTGTCTAAGTCAGGGGTTGTCAACCTGGTCCCTACCGCCCACTAGTGGGCGTTTCAGGATTCTAGGTGGGCGGTAGGGAGTTGAATCCTCTTTCCATTGAGCACTGGTGGGCAGTGAAGGAAATTTTACCATCAAGAAAGATGCATTAGTGGGCGGTAGGTATAAAAAGGTTGTCTACCCCTGGTCTAACCTCTGCAAAAGCCTTGTGCAGGCAAATCAGGAGGAAACTGCTATACAGGCATCTAGTTGAAGGGAGAATTGTGTTGAGAAAGAGCGGGAGAGATTGCTGAAGAGCAGAAAAATTGGGCATTTAGAGACTTTTTAGGCTCCCCAGTTACACAATTTTTTCTTATGTGCGCAAAGGCCCAGAGCATAACCCCTGCCCAGGTTGGGGGACGCCTGTCTATTTTGGAAACTTATTTGTCTGTTTGCATTTGGACACTTCTTTAGACATCATAACCAAATTTTGCATGGCCGTCCCTGAGAACAGGGGCAGGTTTTCGTTTACGTTTGGATACAAATCAATGCCTTGCCATTTTGAATCAAGACAGCGGGGCGAAAGTTTCAGAACCGCATGGATTTCAACCACGTTTGATACTTTTTGTTTCGAGGTAGATCTCCCCGACTTTGGCACAACTTCCTGCCCACCCGTGCCCGGTGGTTACTGTGTATGTTTTGGTCACCTTGCACGATGACGTTGGCCGTCGCTTGGATGGAGCCCTCGCTGTTACTCGCGTTGCAGCTGTACTGCCCCTGGTCTGAGAAGGTGACGTTTTGGATGTACAGCCCCCCAGAGCTCGTGATGGTGAAGCGCGGGTCCTGCGGCAGTGGAGACCCTGAGCTCAGCACCCAGGTGACGCGGGGCAGAGGGTGCCCGGAGACCCCGCATTCCAAAGTGACGCTCTCCCCAACCAGCACTTCGGTGTTCTGGGGCTGGATCACAAAGCTGGGTTTGGCTGAAAGCAAAAGAGAAATGAGGGCTGGGTGTTGTCAGTTGGTTGCTGGTGCTTAGCATTTATCTAGTGCTCAGAATGCATGTTCTCACAACAGCCCTATAAGGTAGGACAGTAATAATAATAATAATAATAATAATAATAATAATAATAATAATTATTATTATTATTATTATTATTATTTATTTGTACCCCGCCCATCTGGCTGGGTCTCCCCAGCCACTCTGGACGGCTTCCATCAAATATTAAAATACATTTAAAATATCACAGTTTAAAACTTCCCTAAACAGGGCTACCTTCAGGTATTTTCTGAATGTCAAGTAGTTGCTTATCTCTTTGACCTCTGATGGGAGGGCGTTCCACAGGGCGGGCGCCACTACCGAGAAGGCCCTCTGCCTGGTTCCCTGTAGTTTTGCTTCTCGCAGTGAGGGAACCGACAGAAGGCCCTCGGCGTTGGATCTCAGTGTCCGGGCTGAACGATGGGGGTGGAGACACTCCTTCAGGTATACAGGACCGAGGCCGTTTAGGGCTTTAAAGTTCAGCACCAACACTTTGAATTGTGCTCGGAAACGTACTGGGAGCCAATGTAGATCTCTCAGGACTGGTGTTACGTGGTCACGGTGGCCACTCCCAGTCACCAGTCTAGCTGCTGTGTTCTGGATTAATTGCAGTTTCTGGGTCACCTTCAAAGGTAGCCCCACATAGAGCGCATTGCAGTAGTCCAAGCGGGAGATAACTAGAGCATGCACCACTCTGGCGAGACAGTCTGTGGGCAGGTAGGGTCTCAGCCTGTGTACGAGATGGAGCTGGTAGACAGCTGCCCTGGACACAGAATTGACCTGCGCTTCCATGGACAGCTGTGAGTCCAAAATGACTCCCAGGCTGCGCACCTGGTCCTTCAGGAGCACAGTTACCCCATTCAGGACCAGGGAGTACCCCCCACCCGCCCGCCCCCTGTCCCCCCAAAGCAGTACTTCTGTCTTGTCAGGATTCAACCTCAAACTGTTAGCCGCCATCTATCCTCCAACCGCCTCCAGGCACTCACACAGGACCTTCACCGCCTTCACTGGTTCTGATTTGAAAGAGATGTAGAGCTGGGTGTCATCTGCATATTGATGAACACCCAACCCAAACCCCCTGATGATCTCTCCCAGCGGTCTCCCTCTATTAAAGAAGGGAATGAGAGTGCATGAAGGTTGAAAGGGGAGTGACTGATTTCTGGACTAGATAGATAGGCTTTGGTCTGAACCAGCAGGCTTGTCTAGGGGTCTTAGCAACAAAGAGGTACAGTCCCAATGCAGTCACAGAATCATAGAATTGTAGAGTTGGAAGGGACCCTGAGTTTTAAGATTCTCTTTACCAGCACTTCCACTATTAAAACCGACAGATTCCCATTCTACTTTCTAATACAAAGTATACGGGGCTTTCACCACAAAGGAATTAAGCCTCGAGCAGGAGTGGGATAACTGTGACTCTCCAGATCTCCAGCTCCCATCAACCCTGACCATTGACCACACTGGCTGCCCACTGATGGGAGTTGGAGTCTAATTCCTGCATTGCGGGGGGGGGGGGGGTTGGACTAGATCAGTGTTTTTCAACCACTGTTCCGCGGCACACTAGTGTGCCGCGAGATGTTGCCTGGTGTGCCGTGGGAAAAATGGAAAAATTACTTTATATATAGTCAATATAGGCACAGAGTTAAATTTTTTAACATTTTCTAATGGTGGTGTGCCTCGTGATTTTTTTCATGAAACAAGTGTGCCTTTGCCCAAAAAAGGTTGAAAAACACTGGACTAGATGACCCTTGGGTCCCTTCCAACTTTAAGATTCTATGACACCTGAAGGGCCACAGGTTCTCCACACCTGACTTATTGCTGATCCACTCTGCACCCGTCGAGAATCACAATTTATGACAGTGCTTGGTTTATACTAGAAGGGTACTGAACCAAATTTCTCCACCATCCATCTCTTAAAATGGAAAGGGACTGAGCTCAGCAGTAGATTTCTCTGCATGCAGAAGGTTCTGGAGTTAATCCCTTGGTCTCTCCAGGTGGGGCTGGAAATGTCCCTTGCCTGAAACCCTAGTGAGCTGCTGCCAGCCAGTGTAGTCAGTACTGAGCTCGATGGACCAATGTGTCTGACTCAGCATAAGGCTGCTTGCTCTCTAATGGACGCAGTGGCAATTCTTAAATTTCAGAGGATCTTTAAAAGCCATTACATGGGTGACCGTAGTAGCGCAGCACAACTTCCTGGGTCTTTGCTTCACCGACGACATTCTTGGCCATGCACTGGTAGATCCCTTTGTCTGACTCCCTGGTATCCTGGATCATTAATGTTCCGTCCTGCAGGAGGTTCAGACGCCCATCATCCTGCATGTCGATCTCGTTGCTGAGAAACAGAAAGGAAGATCTAAACGCTCTGAATCTAGGAACTCCTGGGAGCAGGCAACTGTCATGTTAGCTCAGCCTGACCAGAAGTCAGCCATGGGCATCCCTAGATACACTAACTGAAGGGATAGATATGCACATAATTGTCTGTAAAGCTAGGGACGGGAGTTGCTCAGAAATCACTGGAGAGACCTGTCAGGAGTAAGCATGGACCAATGGGACCAAGTAGTGTGGGAAACAGCCCTACTCGAAAAACTAACCAATAAGCTGAAAATGACACGGGGACAAATAGAAGAAGACGTATGGTTCCCCTTCATCACACACACAGCCCAACAAGAGAACGATAGAAATCTACTGGCAGCATACAAATCAATATGGCTAACCTGATCAAAAACACTCACCCACCCCACTCACACAGGGAAACCAAAGATCACCACAGCCAACCACAAATGAACAAACGCACCCTACGCCAACCCCGACCTCTCTCAACACCAAAGGAGCACAAGCAAACAACAGAGAACCTGCACAATCAACGCTGACACCAAACCCTACATATATTAAGTAAAGTAGAAACATTGTCACCCCACCCCACCCGTCTCCCCACCCTGCCCACCTCTTTCCCCCCTTTTCTTCCTAATGTCTCAACAAACGGAATTGATCTGTAAAAATGTTACCTGGAAAAAATACAAGAGAGACATTGCACACACCTTTTTAAATCAAGAAAATCTTTAATAAAAAATATTTTAAAATAAAGAAAAAGAAATCAGAACTGCTTGATATTTGGACTCTGATGGAGACTTCGAAGTAGTCCTAGAATTTTGCGTATTGTGACAACAGCTGCCTTGCGCTCCTGTCCTGAACATTGCCACCTGCTCTGTTCCCGCATTTGATGTGGAAATGTGGGGAGAGAAGAGTGCAAGGTGGGGGTGGGGTGGGAAACTGCCCTTTACCAAGGGCAAGACATCCAGAACTGCCACTGACATTGGCTGTAACTTGAATAACTTGTGCTCAAGCCTTGCTTTCCCCTCCTCCCTCCGCAGCCCTTCTTCCTCGTGCGTCAGATCTTTTCAGACGGTGAGCCCAAAGGCACAACCCCCAAGATTCTCCGAGGGGAGGATCAGATCAGAGCCAGACTGGTTTATGCCTGTGCTCCTCTGGAGAGAGCACTCTTGCGTTCTGGCTCAGCTGGGTGAAAATCGCGCGAGACTTACTTGTTGTGGAGCCAGATGATCTTGGGCTTGGGGTTACCTTCTGCCCTGCAGATGAAATAGACGGTGTTGCCCAGGGTGACATCTGCGTCTTGTGGCTCGGTCGTGATGCGAGGCCTCTCTGAAATAGACCGTGAAGGGTGCCCCGCTTGAGAAGCTGGACTGCCTTGTTCTAGCAGGTCAACTTACTTGCCTTTTCTCTGAACCAAGAAGCCCCAGATCCTGCAGCCTTTCGGCGTAAGGTAATTACTGCATCCCCTTGATGGTTTGGGCAGCGGCGGAGGAAGCTGGTCAGGCGCCTGGGGTTGCGCATCCAGGGGTGGGGTGAGCTGCCTGCGTCCTCCCACTCAGCCACCCTACAGCTGGGGGGGGGAGGCAGTGGGCGGACCGTTTGGACAGAGATAATAATGATAATAATAATTATTAATATTTGTTGGCGGCTTCCAACAAATATTAAAATAAATTAGATGTGTGGCCTGGGCGCGCTGCAGGCTCCCCGGTGAGTGCCGCCCGGCATTTTGTCACCCCCCTCAGTGGTGACGCCCGGGGTGGCCCGCACTCACTGCACCCCCCCTTCCTCCGCCCCTGGGTTTGGACTCTTCAAGATGGTGGCACCTCTTCTCATCCCCACAGCTTCCATTTCCTTTCCTATCCCCCCTCTTTAGCCAGGAGCGGACCTAGCGGTTAGGTGACGATGTGATGCCACCTGTTCCATCGCTGCTCCTTACCAGGATGGTGCTAAGGCAAAGTGGGACTGCAGCGGTGCCGGCTCCTGGGGGCCCCGGGCCCCTTATGTCCAAAAAGCACAGAGGCGAAGCACGGAGCTGACTGAAGCATGGCTCCAGAGGCTGGCTCCTTCTCCTCCGAGGAGAAGGAGGGCTGAAGCAGCCACCTGTTGGTGATGGCGCCAGGAGGAGGCAAAGGAGGTGTCTGCTACTGAAGCCTTGCGATTGATGCATTTGGCTCCGCCCCTGGCTCCTCCCAGTGTCCGGATGTCGTAACATCGAGAGGTAAATGTCATGCGTGTTGTCACACACGGGACATTGTTCCCTCCAGTCGCCCTTGCAAGCTGGTGCCTCTGCTGAGCTGTATCTGGCACCAGCGCCCTCGGGCCACGTTTTGTATTAAATCGGATGATCTGCCAACATCTCTCTCCCTGCCTTGCTTTAGGAAGGACCGGGGGTGTGTGTCTTTCTTCAGAGCAAGGCATTCTGGGTAGGATGGCCATTAAACGCTCCTGCAGCACCAAGGTGGTTTGATGCAGCGGTTAATGATGCTTCAAAGGGTTGGGTGCAGTTTAAAGTTACGGCAAGGTTATGCGAGGCACCGGATGCCAATGAGATAAACAAAACCAATATTTCGGTGCCTTTGGCAGGGCGCTCACCGCAGTTGAATTCTTGAGTGGTCAGGGTGACGATGGAGCGCCCCTGCAGCTCCCTTGGGTTCTCGCAGGTAGCTGCCGTCTGGGTGTTGCCCTGCACGGTGAATTTCCTCAGCAACTCTGCCAGCCACATCAGGTCACAATCGCACAGCAAGGCGTTGGAGTCCAGCCGCCTGAGGCAAAGAGGTGATGGAAGAAGAGGTGGGGATCATAATTGCCAGAGACTTCCCAGTAGCCCCACAGGAATGGTGACTTTGCACTCAAGACCCCAAAACTCTCCCCATATGAACCGACCCAGACCCTTCTCCATATGCCCCTCTCCATGGGCAGAAGTTCTCCCACCATCTCAGGCAGCGCTTTCCTAGCTTGGTGGGCCAAGATCTTTTAAACGCTAGGGATGGAGACTTGGACCTTCTGCGAAATGTGACCCCATATTGAAATTGGTTGGGGGCGGAGGCAGATGCCCAGGGGAATTAGAGGCCCCCCACCGACATGGCTTCTTGAGAGGTTAGGTTTATGTGGGACTCACCATGGGTCCCCCACATTTACCAAAGCCAATCAGCTGCGTCCTGTTGGGACCAGCTTTTTGCCTCCACCCAGAATGATGAATTGTTCTTTGCTGCAGCGATTATCCACTTACAGGCGTTTAAGCGATTCTGTTTGGGTGACAGCGCCCGGCTGGATTCTGGAAATCCGGTTGTTGTGCAAGAAGCTGTACGGGGGGTAGTGAAGAGAGTCGGAATGTTAGCCGGGTATTCGTTGAGGTCATCCCCAAGTGACAGGCAGAGACTGTCCCTGGGGTGAAAGTTTAACACACCTAGGTGCGCTCCTTCCAAGCACCCCTCTCATGGGACCAAGCTAGGCATGGCATTAATTTTAGGAATACATTCTTCACAAAACGGATAAGGTTCCTTTAAGTTTAAACAGCATTCCAGAAGTTTCTTCAATGTCTGGGAGTGGCACTCCAAGCTTAATTGGTGTCAGCTGGAAATGCAATTAAAAGGAGGCAGATGAGTTTGCAATTTGAGGCACGAGGAAAGCACACATATGCTGTTAGTATGCATGCTTACAGCTAGTTTGGTTGTAAGGTAAAGTGTGCTGCTGATACTATGAGTTTGCGGTATCAGGACTGTTTATTGCTAGACTGAAAGTATGCTGTGCCGAAGAGAGGAAGAAGGACTGTATAGTTTGTAGACAGTAGTAACTGAAATGCCAAATGCTTGCATAAAGTAATTCTTGACTGTGCATTCGAGTATGGCTACAGTTCTTGTCGTCTGCCGCCAGGGAAACTCTGCTAGACACTTTGGGAAAGCTGTTATGGTCAGTAGCGTCTAACAGTTAATTGCACAAAGGCATTTGTGCTAGGCACGAATGTCACACATACAAACCACTTGGTGATTGTCCCATGACTTACAGCCTTTCCAGTTTGGGCAGGTCACTAAACGTCTCTGGCTCCAAGGTTTCAAGGTTGTTAAAATGCAGGTAACTGGGGTGAAGAAGAAAACAGAACACATGGAACAGGTCATTAATTCCCAAAGGGCGTGTGGGATCACCCTAGCCTGCCACTAATAAAGCAGGGGTTGTGAGCCAGGATAGAACAGAGGACCCCCAGATTCACCCAACAATTTGATGCATTGCAGTTCCATGCGATGCACTGAGTGCATTATGCCTGCATGCAACTTACTGTTTATGCAGCCTGGAAAAGCTACAAAACCCATTATGCTGTGCAACTGTGGATGAGGAATGCTTTCATGCAAACAACTGGGAAGCTGTGACTTAAATGAGCAACTATGAATACATTATTATTAATTAAAATTAGTGGTAGCTTTTTAAACAAAGCAACTCAAAGTGACTTAAAATATATAAACAAATACATGAAAAGGAACTGATATAAAAGAGGGGGGTGGACAAGAAAGGAAAATATAAAGACATTCTATTCTTTTAAAAGGCAGGATTAAAACATGCCACTAACTGGAGGACATAGATAATTAAGAGCCAAAAGCCTGGTAGAAAATTTGTGCCCGGTGCGGAAAAAAAACAATGCTATGATGGTGTAAAAATAATTGTATAAATGACATTCAATGCTATGGGGAAATGGGTTCTTCTCTGGCGAAAGGGGACCAGGAATGCAAAATATTGCTGCATGATGACCCTGCAGCAGACCTGAATTCAAATGGACCGCCAGTCCGCTCAATAATTTGCAAGACAGTTTCGAATTTTGATGGAAAGGATGGGGAAAGGACCGTAACATTTGAACAAAAATCTCAAAGCAGAGGGGCTCCTCGTTCCTTTGAACTGTTCTATCTATAACGGACAACTGCTGTGACAAGGGTAGAGCCAGAAGTGTGACTCTCTAAAAATGGTATATATAGAAAGTTTTATGAAAACACAAAGAGCCACTCCTTGCGGCAAAGACTTGTTCCACAGACCCTTGAGATTATTCTCAAGAAAACTACAGGCGGCTCGTTGAGGGGGCAGAAGCGCTGGACCATTCCTTCCTAATACATCATCTACAAAGCCGTTGATTATATTTGCAAGCGAGAGATTAGATCTTGGCCACAGTGCTCCACATGAGGTCATCTGTGAAGGAGCACATACTTTCCTACACCCCCCCCCATAACTCTTTATTTTGTCTATCTAGTGTGCCTTGCGAGGCATTTCTGGTCAGGGACTACGTCATCTCAACAGGACTGGGTCTTTTTTTTGTTTGCTTGTTTTACAAAGCAAATATTTTTGTAGCAGTTGTGTCATCTCAGAGTTGTTGGGGTTGTTTTTAACTCAAATAATTATTATCCGGAGATCACTCTATCTGCCCCCAACCTGGTGCCCTCCAGATGTTTTGGACTACAACTCCCAGCAGCCCAGAGGCCAGGGAGGGTGGGGTTTGTTAGTACCACTAGATGTGGAAGACACTAGGGCTCTGACTTCCTGAATACCAGTGAACTTCGCCCACATTGCAGGCAAAGGCATCCGTGCTTAAAATAAGTCAGAAAGCTCAAGGAGAAGGATTCATCTCTCCGCTGTGATGTGCGAGCTCAGCAAAGTGTCAGGGACTGGGCTGGATGCAGAGGAGAGGTAGGAGGCACCAGCCGGGGACCCCCCCCAGGGAACCCCCGGAGGAGGAAGGCTCAGAGCCAGGGGATTGGTGGTGGGGCATTGGGGAGAGGTCAGAGGGGAAAGATGGTCGGGAGGAGGTGACGGATGCCAAAGGGGCAACAGGGTTTTGTGAGCAGGAGGAGCCTGTGACAGGAAGCAGTTCAGACACGGAGGCTGAAGCAGAGGAAGGGGGTCAAAAGACTGCAGAAGAATCCAAGGAGTCTGCCTCTCCTGCTGCGACAACCTCCCCTTCTCTAGTGGCGGAGCTTCATGCTCCGGCACCGGGGGTGGAGAGCAGGCGGGGGTGTGGCATGCCGCCCGGAGGGGCGTGAAGCACCCAGCGTGGGGCGGGGGGGGGGGGGGAGACAACAGCCACAATGGTACCCCACCGGGATCGTGGTGCCAGGGGCAGTGCGCTCCCCCTGCCCCCCTCCTCCTCTGCCAGTGCCCTTCTCTCTGGTCTCCAAGAACGTACAGAGTAATGAGAATAGCAGAGGTGTGCTTGGTAAGCATCCGGGAGAGGAGTAGCCTTAGAAAGGGTGGAAGGCAAGGACCTTCAGACCTGGGATTTGCCCCTTAAGGGCAAGACCCCTGACTTGTATGGTTGTTTCTTTGAATAAAGACTTAACTTCACTGACAACGGAGATCCGCTTCTTTTATTGTTGACCTGCGTCTGGCTCTAAAGGTAAAGGTAAAGGGACCCCTGACCATCAGGTCCAGTCGTGTCCGACTCTGGGGTTGCGGCGCTCATCTCGCTCTATAGGCCGAGGGAGCCGGCGTTTGTCCGCAGACAGCTTCCAGGTCATGTGGCCAGCATGACAAAGCCGCTTCTGGCGAACCAGAGCAGCGCACGGAAACGCCGTTTACCTTCCCGCTGGAGCGGTCCCTATTTATCTACTTGCACTTTGACGTGCTTTCGAACTGCTAGGTGGGCAGGAGCTGGGACCAAGCAACGGGAGTTCACCCCGTGGCAGGGATTCGAACCACCGACCTTCTGATCAGCAAGTCCTAGACTCTGTGGTTTAACCCACAGTGCCACCTGGGTCCCTTGTCTGGCTCTAACCCTGACGCAAAACATGGCTGGCTGAGGAGGGGTGTGTGTAAGAGAAACCTAAGGTGCTGCCTTATACTATATGTCAGGCCATTGGTACGTCTAGCTCAGTGGTTTTCAACCAGTGTGCCGTGGCACCCTGGGGTGCCTTGAATGATGGTCAGGGTTGTCGCGGGCAACACTGGCCTTTGTCCCTCTTTCCTTCCCTCCCTCTTCTGGTGCCCTCTGGTGTCTCTACCTCCCAAAGGCTTGCACAGCCGTTTGTTGCAGCAGCCCTGACTATAGGCTCCGCAGGCAAATGGTGCCTCTGAGAGGCACCTCTCTTGGGGGTGGGGTGGGGGGCAGCTCAGAGACTGGGGTGGCAGCAGTGGCTGCCTGGAAGACTCCCAAGGAGGGGGGAAGGAGGCTGAGGGAACACTCCACAAGGGAAGGTGTCCGAAAATGGGTGAGGGGCTGCCAGCTCTGCAAGGAAGGGGTGCCGCAGAAAGAATGTAGTTGGTCAAGGGAGCCATGGACTCAAAAAGGTCGAAAACCTCTGGTCCAGCTCAATATTGTCTACACTGACTGGCAGCAGCTCTCTCGGGCATCAAGCAGAGGCCTCTTTAGTTGAGATTCTTGCATTGCAGGGGGTTGGATAGATGACCCTCAGGGTCCCTTCCAACTCTACTGTTATATGATTCTAGATCTTCCCCAGAAGATCCTCACAGACAGGCGGCAACTGGGTTGTCAATTGGCCAGAATGTTAAAACAAATGGCTCAGACCTCTCTCGCAGTTGCGCTCTGAATGGCCATTTGCAAGGCAGAAATTAGCAAGCGATGCTTTTCACGATAAGGAGATCGTCTTTAGGAGTTGCCCAACCAGTGCTCTGCAGCAATCTGCTTCTGAAATCATCATCCTCAAGCTACATGAATTGACATGAGCGACAGAAATCTCAACACAAAAGCTTAAAAAGCAGGTGTTTAAATGCAGCTCTATCACCACGATAACTAGAAACGTTTGCAAGCTGCCTTGGGTCGGCGCTGCCCAGAAAAGCAGCCTAGGAATACCTAAGAGTAAATAAATAAAAACATATTACTTTTATTTCATTTTTCAATCAAAGCTCAGTTTCTCAGGACTCTAAGGAGCGCTTGCAGATGGTGTCTCAGGGGGCTGGCAGGAATCCAGAGGCGAAATTCCATCCCTCGTCTCCATGCAATTTCCAACACAAACCTCGGCCAACTTACAGCTGTTCCAGGGAATAAAGGCCCTTGAATGCATGCTGCTGGATGCTCTGTATTTCATTCTTGTAAAGGTAGCTTGCAAAGAGAGGGAGAGCAGAAAAGGAGAATAAAATTACATCGGTTGAGAAAAGCTTTCCGGTTGGCTAACAGGAGGACTGCATTGGAAGCAACCTCCTAAAATCGTATTATTACAATGCACTCTACGTGGGGTGGCCGTGGGAGACGACTCAAAAACTCCAGTTGGCCCAAAATGCAGCAGCCAGACTGCTGGCTGGCATCCCATCTGAGACCACACGTAACCCATGCTTTAAAACAGCTGCTCTGGTTGCCAGTTTGTTTCAGGGCCCCATTCAATCTGCTCACACTGGTGTTTAAAGCCCTAAATGACTCAGGCTCGGGGCACTGTGTATAGGTGTTGCCTGGGAGAGGGCCTTTTCGGTGGCAGCCCCAAACTGTGAAAGCCCCTACCCACAGAGGTGCATTTGGCACCTTCATTATACAGCTTTCGGATAATTCCGGAGATGCACCTCTTTACCCTGGCTTTTGGTTAAGAGCATAGCTGTCAAGTTTCAGATTTGAAAATAAGGGATCAGCAGCCTCACCTATCCCGGGGACAGTCACATGTCAGTGGTGGGAGGAGCCAGAAGCAAAAAGTGGGCGGAGCAGCAATGTGAACTCCAAGCGGCCTCGGGCTCGGAGCGGAGCAAAGAGGAGGGCAGCCATGTGCTCCGCGCAATGGAGCCCCATCGTCTTCTTGTCTGATCCCATCAAAACAGGACAGGAAGCAGCAGCTGCTCAAAGGCAGCCAGGCTCTGCCCAGCAGCTAACCCTATTGGCCGGCTGAGGGGCTCGGCGGCAATGGATAGGGGCTGATGCAGGGGGAGGAATACACCCCCCTGTAAGCACGGGAAATGGCTCCCACTTGCTTTGAGGGCTGAGGCTTTTCTCTCCAAGTAGGCGAGGTCTTCCCACCCAGTCCCTGGCCAGCAGGGGAGGAGCTGCTTCCATTAAAAACGGGAAATTTAAGGGAAATAAAAAATAAGGGAGAGCAGTGGGAAACTGCTTAAAATAAGGGAGAATCCCGGGGAAAACGGGATACTTGACAGCACTGGTTAAGAGCTGCAGACTCGTAATCTGGGGAACCGGGTTTGCGTCTCCGCTCCTCCACATGCAGCTGCTGGGTGACCTTGGGCTAGTCACACTTCTCTGAAGTCTCTCAGCCCCACTCACCTCACAGAGTGTTTGTTGTGGGGGAGGAAGGGAAAGGAGAATGTTAGCCGCTTTGAGACTCCTTCGGGTAGTGAAAAGCGGGATATCAAATCCAAACTCTTCTTCTTCTTCTTTGACACTCGGGGCGTATGTTTGGAGGACATGCCTTATTTTTATGGTTGTAAGTTGTTTTGAATTGTTTTAAACGTCGTGTTTCAATGCTGTAACCTGCCCTGGGACTGTAGGGTGAATGGCAGACAACAGGTTAATAAATAACAAAACAGAGGTAACTATCGGCTGGCCTGGATAGCCCAGTTGGTGAGAGTGTGGTGCTGATGATGCCAAGGTTGCAGGTTCAAGCCTTGCATGGGACAGCTGCATATTCCTGCATTGCTGGGGGTTGGACTAAGTCTTAGATGATCCTTGTGGTCCCTTCCAACTCTATGATTCTAAGATTCCATCCTTAGAAATTCATCTGAGCCAGTGTGCTGTAGTGGTTAAGAGTGGTAGACTCGTAATCTGGTGAACCGGGTTCGCGTCTCCCCTCCTCCACATGCAGCTGCTGGGTGACCTTGGGCTAGTCACACTTCTCTGAAGTCTCTCAGCCCCACTCACCTCACAGAGTGTTTGTTGTGGGGGAGGAAGGAAAAGGAGAATGTGAGCCGCTTTGAGACTCCTTCGGGTAGTGATAAAGTGGGATATCAAATCCAAACTCTTCTTCTTCATCATCATCTGCTGCTGTGGTGTCTGAACCTCCCGGTCGTGGTTTAGGAGGCACCAGGCACCCTTCCTCAAACCTGGTTCCGTCCAGAAGTTTGGAGCTTCAATGGTGCTGGCTTTGCAGCTCAAGGCACAACAATCTGGCGGCCATCAGATGGGCGAAGGTGGCACTAGAATGTCCAGGTCTTTGTGAGCCACGTTTGCAGCACTTGGTAACAAGAAACTCCCCACACTTGAATATTTCACTGGAAGAGGAGGATGAGCAAAAGGGCAGCTGCCGTTGCATTTTCCCATCATGCCCCGCTGTGCCGTGATGTCACACCAGGGTGCAATCGCAACGGAGACCACCTGGGGCTCATTTAAAGAAGGAGCCCTGGAGGAGGGGCAATGGTGCCAAGAGCGCTGGGCAGGACCCCTTGGCAGCTGCATAAGGATGTCGGCGGCTGACGCCAGTCCTGCTGAGAAGGGGAGTGGAGAGGTTATGTGTATAGTTAATCCTTTTCCTGCCCAAGATTTTCAAAAAATAAAAATCAGACACACTTCAAGCTGCTTTTCCGTCCCCTCAAGGGGAAAAAGATACGGGTATGAAGTTTGGCAGAGCAAACACAAAAACACAGGGCAGCTCTCAGAGGAACTATCATCAGTGACTGAACTGTGTGAGAAAGAAAGAAAGAAAGAAAAAAGGCAGTGTATGTTCCAAACCTCTTTTCTGACTTCATGTTGTTTAGTCGTGTCCGACTCTTCGTAACCGCATGGACCAGAGCATGCCAGGCACTCCTGTCTTCCACTGCCTCCCGCAGTTTGGTCAAACTCATGTTAGTAGCTTCGAGAACACTGTCCAACCATCTCATCCTCTGTCGTCCCCTTCTCCTTGTGCCCAGAGGCGTAGCAAGCCCAAGTGGTACCCGGTGCAGATTTTTTTTTGTCCCCCCCCCCCACATCCGCCCACACCCCTTCAAGTCACAGCGAGCGTTTTGCGTCCCCCCACAATGCTTAGCGGTGCCGCAAAGCATTGTGGGGGGACGCAAAACGCTCACTGTGACTTGAAGGGGTGTGGGCGGATGGTACCCCAGGTCCAGGTGGACTGAGTAAAGCAAGCACAGCTAATGATTTTGCAGTGCTGTGGTGAGTCCTAAGCCCAAAGCCACTGGATTTGCTCTGGCTTGTGCTTGAGTCTCTAGGTGGGGTGCCAAATGTCACCCCTTGAAGATGGCACCTTTGTGCCCCCTGAGAGGGCAGTGCCCTGGAGAAATGTGCTAGGCTGCTGGGTGGAGCCCTGGCTGGGCAGAGCTGTGCTTCTGTGGCTCTTCCCAGCAGGAAGGAAAAAGCAAAGTGTGTGCTGTGAAAGCCAGCTGCTGCACTGAGCAACTTATGAGTTGTGGGGTGGGCTTGCGGAGAGTCACCCCCCCTCCCCTGGAACCTGGGGTGGCCTGCCCCCCCCAGCGACGCCCCTGCTTGTCCCCTCCATCTTTCCCAACATCAGGGTCTTTTCCAGGGAGTCTTCTCTTCTCATGAGGTGGCCAAAGTGCTAGAGCCTCAGCTTCAGGATCTGTCCTTCTAGTGAGCACTCAGGGCTGATTTCCTTCAGAATGGATAGGTTTGATCTTCTTGCAGTCCGTGGGACTCTCAAGAGTCTCCTCCAGCACCATAATTTTCTGGCTTAGCAACATGAAAAAGCCAATTTATCTAATTGTGTTCTGCTGATCAGTTACTTAATTAATTGAACAATTAAATTTATATCTGGGCCTTCCTCCCAAAGGAGCCCAGAGCAGAGAAACGTTGTACAACAATACAAGTAAGAATAACATAAAAACATGACTAAATCATTTAAAAGTAATTTAAAATATCTTGAAATGTGTAAAACCTTTAAAAAATCTAATAATGGGTAAAATGGTTGCATACTCTCACAGCTAATAATTGTCGTGGTTGCCAGGAGCAGAAATTTTCAGCCATCAAGGAATGTTTACAAGCTCCTTCTGAAAGCTAATAAGGAGGGAGGGTATTCCACAACCAGGGAGCCACCACCAAGAAGGCCCGGTCTAATGGTATATGAATAAATCTAAGACAAAATATGCAGCTGCAATTTATTTTCCTGCTCAATATTTACTACGCACAGCAGGATGTAAAGCAACTGTGATCTGACAAGTTTCAGGAGTGTTTCACTTCCCTGCTACTCATGGTCAGAGGCTGTTGTCACACTGGGCCTCCTTACAGACACTTACAGGTATTTCAAGTTGTCAAGTCCTTCAAAGGATCTCCGTGCAATTTGCTTTATCAGGTTGTTGTTCAAAAGCCTGTGAGAAAATAAGGGAAAGGAAGGCACACATTAATGGATGACTTTGAAGGCGGCAGGTTGTGGTCTCAGTATTACAATTGCAGACACTCCAAGTGTCCCTGTTTTCCAGGGACGCCCCTGCTTTAGAGAATCCATCCCGGTTTTCAGATTTGATCCCAGAATGCCCCACATTTCCTTAGGATGTCCTTAGGATGTCCCTGTTTTCACTGAAGAAATGTTGGAGGGTATGGAGATATCCTAGGGTTCCCATGTTTCAAAAAGTAAAAACCAACATACCCAAGGCTTGTACCCTAGGGTGTAAAAATGGCGTCAGGGGGCAATCTTGTCGAATCAGCAAAATGTCAGGGAAAACAGCAGTGGAAACAGAAGCTCCAAAAGCTTAAAATCATTTTGGGGATTGTTGAGCTTTTTTTAAAAAAATAATAATAATACAAAAATACCCCCAAAAATGACTTGCCTAAGATCCAGGACAATTCCCCTCGGACGTCAATTCTGCCTTTGAAATCCTGATAATGTCCGGGAAAATCCAGATGTATGGCAGCCCTAAGTTATCCAATCCCCGAGCCATCTGAAGGGAATCCTGTACAGGGAAGGGTTTTTTTTTTAATGTTTAATGTTTTGTTATTTTTTTTTTCATATATGTTAGAAGCTGCCCAGAGTGGCTGGGGCAACCCAGTAAGATGTGTGGGTATAAAAAGTAAAATTATCATTTTGGAATGGGACGTCCCTATTTTCATTGGAGAAATGTTGGAGGGTATGCGATTGGTGAGGACATGAGACAGGACCTTCTCAGAGGCTGCTCTCAGACTGTGGATCTCCCTCCCACAGGAGGACAGCCCAGCTCCTTCTCTATTTTCCTTTTTCCAAACACTTCTTTATCTTGACTGGGCCTTTTGGCCAACAGCTGGCTGTTGTGACAGCGTATTCTTAGGCTGGGTCTTAAGCTTTTGTGTGTGTGCTTTTAAGTGTTCTCACTGATGTTTTCAATACAATTTCTTATTTAATTGTTTTCTACTTGAAAACAAAATTGATGCTTTTGAATGATGGTGCTGGAGGAGACTCTTGAGTGTTCCATGGACTACAAAAAGATCAAACTTATCCATCCTTAAAGAAATCAGCCCTGAATGCTCACTGGAAGGACAGATCCTGAAGTTGAGGCTCCAGTACTTTGGCCACCTCATGAGAAGACTCTCTAGAAAAGACCCTGATGTTGGGAAAGATGGAGGGCACAAGGAGAAGGGGACGACAGAGGATGAGATGGTTGGACAGTGTTCTCGAAGCGACTAGCATGAGTTTGGCCAAACTGCGGGAGGCAGTGGAGGATAGGGGTGCCTGGCGTGCTCTGGTCCATGGGGTCACGAAGAGTCGGACACAACTGAACGACTGAACAACAACAACAACAACTATTTATCCTCATTGTGTGTTTTGTTTTGGACCTGGCTTAATTTATGCTGTGAGCCACCTCAGGTCCTGCGCTGGGAGGAAGGCAGGATACAAATGACATTAAATAAATAAAGGATAATTTTGGATTGGACTTAAACCCCCACCGCCAGAGCACCGCGACCCTGTTCTGGATCAGGGCGCTTTGTAGCTGCATTTTTGCAAAAGGTCCACTGATGAATGACTGGACCAGGCCAAATCCTGCCACCTCATGTAGTCAGGCCCTTAAATTAATGTGCTTGTTTTCCATCCTGCCAAAAAGAGACAGACACAGAGAGAAATGTCTTATCTGCTTCAGAATTCTCCTGTGGTGCCATTTGGAATTTGTCTGCCTCTCTAACTGGGTCAGAGCTGGAAGACCAGCAAGCTCCACGGTCCAAAGGAAAGCAAATTGAGCTCCGCAGGCAAGGTCAGGAGGACGGATACAATAGGATCCTGTCCACGGTCTGGACTCTTGTTTACCTTTCAGCACTGTTTTTGCCGTCGTTGTCATAACATCCCTTTCCAGCCCCGAAGCACATGAGAAAAACCCTTGCGGTTGTGGATTCCAAGCTAATCTTTTTGGCATTGCACTTCTCTCCTTGGCAAATGAAAAGTCTGCTTTAGAACAGGAAGGTTCTCTACAATTCCAGAGGAGACCTCTGCTGTGGCTCACCTAGGCTGGTTCTTCACTCTCCCATTAATAATAATAATAATAATAATAATAATAATAATTATTATTATTATTATTATTATTATTATTATTATTATTATTATTATTATTATTATTATTATTATTATCCGCCCATCTGACTGGGTTGCCCCAGTCACTCTGGGTGGCTTCCAACACATATAAAAACATAACAGAACATTGAACATTAAAAACTTCCTAATACAGGACTGCCTTCAGATGTTTCCTAAAAGTCAGATAGTTGTTTATTTCCTTGACGTTTGATGGGAGGGCGTTCCACAGGGCGGGCGCCACCACCGAGAAGGCCCTCTGCCTGGTTCCCTGCAACCTCACTTCTCGCGGGGAGGGAACCGCCAGAAGGCCCTCGGCACTGGACCTCAGTGTCCGGGCTGAACGATGGGGGTGGAGACACTCCTTCAGGTATACTGGGCTGAGGCTGTTTAGGGCTTTCAAGGTCAGCACTAACACTTTGAATTGTGCTCGGAAACATACTGGGAGCCAATGTGGGTCTTTCAGGACTGGTGTTATGTGGTCTCGGCGGCCGCTCCCAGTCACCAGTCTAGCTGCCGCATTCTGGATTAGTTGTAGTTTCCGGGTCACCTTCAAAGGTAGCCCCACGTATAAAACAACCAGGAAAAATAGATAGGCAGCAGATATAGAAGTTAGATAATGTTAAGGTTATTAAATAAGAGAAGATGATTTGTGTATTAATATTAGAATATTAAAAGGTAAAGAAATTACTAAAGATGATTTACAAGGAAAGCAGACGGAGAGGGAGTGAGGAAGTCAATCTACAATGTTATAAAAGAGGGTTAGGTAAAGGTAAAGGGACCCCTGACCATCAGGTCCAGTCGTGTTCAACTCTGGGGTTGCTGCGCTCATCTCGCTCTATAGGCCGAGGGAGCCGGCGTTTGTCCGCATACAGCTTCTGGGTCATGTGACCAGCATGACAAAGCCACTTCTGGCGAACCAGAGCAGCGCACGGAAACGCCGTTTACCTTCCTGCTGGAGCAGTCCCTATTTATCTACTTGCACTTTGATGTGCTTTCAAACTGCTAGGTGGGCAGGAGCTGGGACCGAGCAACGGGAACTCACCCCGTGGCAGGGATTCGAACCGCCGACCTTCTGATCAGCTAGCCCTAGACTCTAGACCCACAGCGCCACCTGGGTCCCTTAGTTTTAAATAATTGTTTTTACTAGTCTTTCTTGTTGTGTATTTTGTTGTAATGTTTTTTTTTCCCTGTATGTGTTTTTTGTGTTTTGTTAAAAATCAATTTAAAAAATTTGGGGGAGAAAAAAAGGTAGCCCCACGTAGAGCGCGTTGCAGTAATCCAAGCAGGAGATAACCAGAGCATGCACCACTCTGGCGAGACACGGCAAACATTAATCGTGTTGGTTCTTTGAGGCTGAATATATCCCACACAAGCAGCTTCCTATGGGAACTGCAGCCTGAATCAAGTTCATTCCTGTCCCACTGACTCACAGTAAAACTCAAAGGGGGAGGAATCGGACTGACTGCCCTGGTGTCTTACTATCATGATCTCCACCATCGTGTAGCCTTCCAGTTCTTCGCTTGGAGTGGAGGCATCATCCTGGGGTTGTCATGGCAACCGCAAACAAAGCAGGCCGGTTAAGCCAAAATGGGACCAGCCAGTATTTTAGATAATATGCAATTAGGCTGCGGCAAGAAACAATTAGCCATCTGTTCCCACAGGGAGGATTTAATATCCCGTGAAAATTTCTCTCCTCCACCGACGTCCCTCAGCATTTGTGTTGTGGCACTGGGCAAGAGAAGAGGGTGATAACATTCTTGGCTCCCCAATATGAGTCTTCTTGGCCAGAGATCCCTTGATCCAATCCTTTTTTTAAAAAAAATAAAATTACCCAGACTTTTAAATTATCCTCACTCAGTTCGAAACAGATCATTGGGAACTGACTGGTTTTTTGTTTTTGTTTTTAAGGAAAGGAGTTTTAACAGTGCTGTGCTATTTTCATCATCCGTATTTTGTTTTTGTTTTTAATTTTGTTTTAATTTTAGTATAGATTTTATATATGTGTGTGTGTGTGTGTGTGTGAATACTTTATATTTTTTAAAGCTTTTTGTATTTAATCTGCATCATTTTAATTTGTGTAAACCAGCTTAAGTCCAGAGTGGAGTCTGGACACATATTTAAATAAAACAACATGCTGTGAAAATGCTTTTTTAAGAAGCATTTTGAAAAATATATTGAATTTGCCATAAGCTCACCATCACCATCTAGTGGCACATTTGTGTAATGCACTTAAAACTTTATATTTGCAGCTGTTTAGCTGAGTCCCCAGATCTGGGTAAAATGTGGGATAATAGTAATGATGATGATAAATGCCCCCCCCCCCGCCGCCTGGTGGGGCTTTACATGCACTGGGATCGAAGGCAGAGAGGCAGGCAGATTCCTGCATTGCAGGGGGTTGGACCAGCTGACCCTTGGGGTCCCTTCCAACTCTATGGTTCCATTATTCTAACCAGATCAAATCAGGCCTTATGCTGTCACACAACGGCAGCAAGGCTGACTCAAAATCCCATGGATTCCTGGCCCCTCCCTTGCAAAACCCTATTGTTTTTAGTGCTATGTTAAATCAATTTTCCTTTGGTATTACTGACATTAGGATAATTTCCTATTGTTTCTAATGACCTCTTGAGCTTTGTTTTTTTTTGGGGGGGGGGGTTGATCAGGATCCCGCGATCGACCATGATTGACCACGGGCACCTCGTGATTGACCAGTAGATCGCGATCAACCAGTTGGACATGCCTGGACTACAGTTTGCACCCTTCATAGCAATTCAACTACTTTTGCTCAACCTCAAAAGGAGCAGACTGAATTTAATTCTAAATTATATTCCGGAAACGTGGGAGATTTCAAGGGGTCAAAAAATAAATAAACAGATGGATGTACTGTGCTATATTAGAAGCAAAAAAACTTGTTTTGATTAATTGGAAGAGCCGCAAAAAGCTACCATTGAGCACATGGGTTGATAATATGGACAGATTAGCTACATGCGAACAAATTGCATGTCGACGCAAAATAAGAATGGATAAATATGAAGAAATCTGGAACGAATATATAAGCGATAAGGCAGATACAGTGAACGCTCAGGTTGCGAACGCGATCCGTGCAGGAGGCACGTTCACAACCCGCAGCGTTCGCAACCCGCGCCACTGCGTCTGCGCACGGGTGTGATGCGATTTGGCACTTCTGTGCATGAGCGAGCGCCGAAACCCAGAAGTAATCCATTCAGGTACTTCTGGGTTCGACGCGTTCGTATCCCGCAGCCAGCGCAACCCGAGGTATGACTGTAGTGGTGGGAAGTAGAGGGAGGAAAGAGAGGTGGGAAAATATTGTTTTAAAAAAGGTGTAGTCATAGCTATATCAGTGTATATCCAAATCTGAATTGTCAAATTGTGTTATTACTGTTATTATGGTTTTTGTTGTACAGTGGTACCTCTGGTTACGAACGGGATCCATTCCGGAGCCCCGTTCGTAACCCGTGACGTTCTTAACCTGAAGCGCCGCGTCTGCGCGATGCAATTTGGCGCTTCTGCGCATGCGCGTGACGCCATTTGACGCGTCTGCACATGCGCAAACCACTGAACCCGGAAGTAATGTGTTCCGTTACTTCCAGGTTCAGCGCGTTCCTAACTCTTGTCGTACGCATCCTGAAGCGTGCATAACTCGAGGTAGGACTTTTGCGGTTTTGTGTCTTTTGCGGTTGATGTTTGTATCAAAAAATTGATTAATTATTTTTTTAAAGGAGCAGACACAGGTGGCATTGTCTCCCTTGAGAGAGCTGCTTCTGAAAGGGAGGCTAAGGGAGAATTGTGTTTTTAAACCATCACTCCCCCACCCTGAACTTTCTTGCATGCTGCAGTGAGGAGGACCATCGGCCCAAAGCAGCCTGCTTGGAGCACCACTGCCAGAAACCGCAGCCACCCAGTAAGAACATCTGGGTTGGGGCATTTCAACCGGAGCCAGAAAAAGTGCCGGGGTGATTGCCAAAGGATCGGTGCCAAAGGGCAATGGCCCTTTGGGGTGGTCCTTTGAGAAGAGACAAAGGACGGAGCCAGCAAGCAGAAGTGTGGTTGTAGCTGGAGGGTTGTTCTCCGACAGACCCATATGTAGGATTGTACCAAGTGCTAATTCATTCCCCGTCTTCTAATTGAACGCAGCATGGAAGTCGCTCGAAGCAAACCCATCACGGGCGCCTGCAGATATGCTGTTATCCTGAAAGGACCTCGGCGGCACGCAAAGAGTGCTCCAAGGATCCAGCGATTTCTGGAGCCAAGCATCTCAGCTGTTTAGAATCCGAGATCTGACACAAACTCGAACCTGTCCAAAAACAACGGAGCAGGTGATACCGTTTACGGAGCCCGGAGCCAAAAATAAAGCTGGCTTGAAATCCGCCCAGCATACCGTTTCTGAACTTCGCCTCTGTGTGAGCCAGCCAGCGGGGTTATTTCTGTCAGATTTGGATCGAACGGCCCGCAGAGCAAAGCTAAGCTGCGCCTCTGGTTTTTGGATTCCCATTTTAGGTAAGGCGGCGCATGCGGCGCAGGAAGATTATTGAGCACTTACAGGGTGTTGAGGTTCTTCAGATTCCTGAAGGCTCCAGGCTGGATGGCTTTGATGCGGTTGAAGCGCAAATCCCTGGAAAGCAAAAGAGAATCTCTCAATCCGTCAGTCACACGTGGGCTGTAATAGTGCAGGAAGTGGCGGACAACAGATCCACACATTAGATCCAAATGCCCCTCCATAATACTCTCTGCAGAAAGCCTGTACAAGTGCCTCCTCCCTTTATGTGTGACCAATTTATGCACGGCGCTGGGAAATAAATAATTCAATCCAAACCTGGAAATGGCAGGAGGGAGCGGGAGAGTCCTTGTGGCTTGCAAGGAGACCCCCCCCCCGGAACCCAAAGGGGATGTCAGTGAGGGCAGAGGAAGCTCTGAAGAAATTGGAGACGCAGCAGGGCTTTGTTTAGGCTGCTCAGCCTCCCCGATTAACAGCTGGCATGCGGAGTAGTGCAGCAGCTGCTGCCACTTCCCCGTAGGTACACACTCACATCCCTTTCACACACAAAAACTAATTCTCACTACAGCCAACCAAAGACAACCACCCACACCCTAAGACACACCCAACCTCTTAGTAAAAGAACCCATACAAGAACAGTGGTACCTTGGTTCTCAAATGCCTTGGTTCCCAAACACCGAAAACCTGGAAGTAAGTGGTCCGGTTTTCAAACATTTTTTGGAAGCCAAACGTCTGATGTGGCTGTCGGCTATCATTTCCGGGGTCCCTGCACCAATCAGAAGCCGTGCCTTGGTTTTCGAAACAGACTTCCGGAACGGATTAAGTTCAAGAACCAAGATACCACTGTATTTGGCGCTTTTGCTTTTGCTATTTATTTTGCGTTTTTGTTTTTGAGGCTTTTTCAGTTACCGGTAATTTGTTTGTGTGACTGTGCGGAACCCAGTTCAGCTACTGATTAATTGATTGTGTGACTGCAGAAATGGATAAAAGTCCACCCCCCTCCAAACAACGATTACAATACTGTCTTATTTATTTTATACTACAGTACATTGATTATTGCCTTCATTTTATGGATCAATGGTCTCGTTAGAGAGTAAAATTCATGTTAAATTGCTGTTTTAGGGGTTGTTTTTAAAAGTCTGGAACAGATTAAACCGTTTTGCATTACTTTCTATGGGAAAGTGCGCCTTTTTTTGGAATGCTTTGGTTTTGGAACGGACTTCCGGAACGGATTAAGTTTGAGAACCAAGGTACCAATGTAACGCTGACACAACCCATAGAATAAGAGAAGAATTTAAAAAATAGAATAAGTGAAGCATAACCACCCCACTCGCCACTCCCACTCCTTTCCCCCACCTCCTTCCTAATTGTTTAAACCTACTCATAAACCAAGAACTTATACATTGACCACTAAGAACGAAACATATATTGTAGATATTTTTGCACATTTATTATGCTATTTATTGTGCTATACAAATGACATGAGAAAACTTATTTGTATAACATTATTCGTGTTGGAGGCAGTGAGAGATTTTACTTTCTTGGGCTCCATGATCACTGCAGATGGCAACAGCAGTCACGAAATTAAAAGACGCCTGCTTCTTGGGAGGAAAGCAATGACAAACCCAGACAGCATCTTAAAAAGCAGAGACATCACCTTGCC
Organism: Lacerta agilis; assembly: GCF_009819535.1. Taxonomy (NCBI): domain Eukaryota; kingdom Metazoa; phylum Chordata; class Lepidosauria; order Squamata; family Lacertidae; genus Lacerta; species Lacerta agilis. Next base: position 88,318,705 of record NC_046317.1, read on the forward strand.
GACAAAGGTCCGTATAGTTAAAGCTATGGTTTTCCCAGTAGTAATGTACGGAAGTGAGAGCTGGACCATAAAGAAGACTGATCGCCGAAGAATTGATGCTTTTGAATTATGGTGCTGGAGGAGACTCTTGAGAGTCCCGTGGACTGCAAGAAGATCAAACCTATCCATTCTCAAAGAAATCAGCCCTGAGTGCTCACTGGAAGGGCAGATCCTGAAGTTGAGGCTCCAGTACTTTGGCCGCCTCATGAGAAGAGAAGACTCCCTAGAAAAGACCCTGGTGTTGGGAAAGATGGAGGGCACAAGGAGAAGGGGACGACAGAGGATGAGATGGTTGGACAGTGTTCTTGAAGCTACCAACATGGGTTTGACCAAACTGCAGGAGGCAGTGGAGGATAGGGGTGTCTGGCATGCTCTGGTCCATGGAGTCACGAAGAGTCGGACACGACTGAACAACATTCTTGTTTGTGAAACACATTTAAAACAAACAAACAAGAGGATGACACTCTGCACATGCTCAAATGCACTGCTCCCACGGTGGTTGAGAAACCACAATTGCCTGCATCACGGGACGGCAGCATAAACCAAATATCAGAGCACCCAAAAAGGATGCAAGCATAACATCTTTCTTTTGACACATAAAGGCAGCCCTGCCGAAGCAAGGCCTCAAAAAATTAGTTGAAAACTCATAAATGTTCCTCCCCACGGAAATCTTTAGTAAAAGGCGAAAGATTTATACGATCTGAGGTGAAACCAGAGTATGCTCTTTGCAAGCCGACGAGACCAGCCAAAGCGCGGGCATCTACCACAAAGGTTACGGTGACCCTATATTTTCATCTTTCCCCCGACCCGCAAAACACTTTTTATAGGTGAAAAGGGGAAAAAAAGATGGCCCCAATGTTTCTCCTTCGGTAGTAGAAGCCGTTCGCGTTACCGACGAAAACCACGGAGGGAGAAACCGGCTCCCTTGCGCGCAATGCATGATGGTCCCAACGAATGCAAATGAGGCCTCCTCGACTTGTCCCGGCTCTCAGCCCCGCCCGCGCGAAGCCGGTATTGAGCAACCATAGAGATAAGAAAACATAGATACACGGAATCGACCCCTCTCTGCTCTGCGTCCAGGTTGCAGTATCTCCGCTTCCTTCCAGGCGACAAATTTATTGAGCCTTCACTCTGCCTTGTTGGCACACAAAGTTTGCCAGGCGGCTAGAAAACCCCGGCTTCCCCAGTGTGCGTTTCCCCTGTCGCTTTTTGTTCTGCCAAAAGTCTGAGTGCACTTTCGCAGATCGTTGCTCTTTCCAGGTGGGACCCAAATCGAAGTTGATCTGGCGTTCCGGTGCACCCAAACCCTGCCTTTTTTTTGGTAGGAAACTGAAGGGGGACATGCACCGCAATGTGCGGGATAACGAAGGCAGCCAGTGTGGTGGTGTAGTGGTTAGAGTGTCAGACTGGGACCCTTGGAGATCGGGGTTCGAATCCCCGTTCAGCCATGAAGCTCACTGGGTGGCCTCGGGCCAGTCACCCACCTCACAGGGTTGTTGTTGTTGTTGTTGTTGTTGTTGTTGTTGTTGTTGTGAGGATTATAATATGGGGAGGAGAAGTATATATGCTACCTTGAGCTCCTGGGATGAAAGGGGGGGGAATATAAATGCAATGCAAATAAAAATAAGAAAAAAAAAGAATAAATAATAAAATAATAAAATCTTTATTACGGTCCAGAGACCCAACAATTAATAAAGAAACGATTTTTTCAACGCAGCATTGTCTAACCTCCCTGCAATCAGATCAGAATTAATATGCCCACTGAATAGCTGAGTTTGCCTCCTGGGCAAAAAATTGTGCAAAACGGTCCAGGGCCATGGTCAATTAACAGGTAGTCTGGAAATAACTTGAGTGGTGGTTTTTCTTTTTTCTTTTTGGAAGCAGGTTTGTTTTTTTGCAAGAGTGCCAAATCCTCTTAAATCGCACAAGCGGTATGCGAGTGAATCACACCTGCGAATCAGCAACAGTCTGGACTTAGTTTTACTGCAGTCATTGCAACCCTGAACCTCTTGCAGACTGGCGCGGCCAAAGCTGAAGGGAAATAAATGAATAAGGAGAGAAACTTCCTAAGTAATGTTAAGTGAATTCCCACCCCCACACGCACACATACCTTGTCTTTATTTATATCTGGTTAGTTTAATGCACAGGTTGAACAGCAGGAGAAGAACCTGATTTTAATTAGAAGGTTTAGCGGAGCCAAAGAAGGGGCCAGAATAGAGGAGGTGGCTCCGTGCCAGCTTCAGGCTCTCGAACTCCACAACTGCAAATGAATTATTTCTGAGTAAAACATTTTCTGTACTTTGTGGTAACAGCAAGGCCAAAAAAAGAAGGATGTATTTAAATGGAAGAGACCTTTGGATGTAGAATGAGCCAAGGGCAGGAGATATCCTTTTGCAGGTTCAGTTCCCTATCTGTAAAATGGGAATAATAATAATAATAATAATTATTATTATTATTATTATTATTATTATTATTATTATTTATACCCTGCCCATCTGGGTTTCCCTGTTTCCTAGGGAATAGTAAGGATCTGCCTAGCACAGTTGTTGTGGACCACAAATACTATCATTGACCACAGTGACTGGGGCTGATGAGAGTTGTGTCCACAACATCTACTCGGGTGAAATGAATGGTACGGGTAGAATGATGCACACCAGCCTTTGCCAATCTGGTGCTTTCCAAATGTTTTAGACTACAAATTCCATCAGCCCCAGCCAGCATGGCTCATGGAAGTTGTAATCCAAAACACCTGGGGGGTGTGCCAGGTTGTCAAAGGCTGGTGTACATAATTTTGAGGGCCTTAATGGAAATTCTGGATGTGCACATACACAGCAGTGATCCAGACATTTCTGCAAATGGGCTCTGTATGGAGGGGCATGTATAAACCAGACCTTAATCTACTTCTGCATGTAACATAAAGGTAAGGGTAAAGGGACCCCTGACCATTAGGTCCAGTCGTGTCCGACTCTGGGGATGCGGCGCTCATCTCGCTTTACTGGCCGAGGGAGCCGGTGTACAGCTTCCGGGTCATGTGGCCAGCATGACTAACTCGCTTCTGGTGAACCAGAGCAGCGCATGGAAACGCCGTTTACCTTCCCTCCAGAGTGGTACCTATTTATCTACTTGCACTTTTGACGTGCTTTCGAACTGCTAGGTTGGCAGGAGCTGGGACCGAGCAACGGGAGCTCACCCCGCCGCGGGGATTCGAACCGCCGACCTTCTGATCGGCAAGCCCTAGGCTCTGTGGTTTAACCCACAGCAAACAAAACCACAGGAACACAGAAGAGCCTGCTGGATCGGGTCAGTGGCCCATCTCGTTCACAGCATCCTGTTCCCACAGTGGCCAATCAGATGCCTGTGGGAAACCCGCAAGCAGGATTCGAACACAAGAGCCCTCTCTCCTTCTGTGATTTCCAGCAACTGGCATTCAGAAGCATTTCTGCCTCCAATCGTGAAGGCAGAACATAGCCATCGAGGGCCCTCTCCTCTTCAATGAATTTACCTAATCTTTTAAAGCCATGCAGGTTGGCAGCCATCACAGCTTCCTGCGGCAGCGAGTTCCATAGTTTATCTTTCCCGAATCTTCTTTCATCTGTCCTGAATCTTCCAACATTCAGCTTCTCTAGTGCTATGAGAGGAGAAACGCCTTTCTTTTATCAATTTCTCCATGCCTGGGCTAATTCCTACATCTCCCCAGCGTAGGATCTATGAGTTGCCACCACCTTTCCATCCAGATATTCCTCCCTTTTCCATATATCCTTAAACCTGGACATTTTTTAAAAAAAGAAAAACCAACCCAAATGTGACACTACGAGACAAATGGCCTGCTTGGTTCGAAAGTTACTGTCTGCACGAACGGCCCACAGCTGTTGCTTTTCTGCAAGCTGTTGGCTCCGTCCTGCCAGATCACATCTGGGCTGCTGTTGCCGCGGAGGAACAGGCCGCAGCCAATACAAATCCATCACATATTTTCAGCGCTGACCTTTCCGTCCATTTGCCCTCTCTGCTTTGGGATAAAGAGGGATTTCTCATTAAGCGGGTTGCTGGCTTCAGTCTGCAATGGGAGCCAGGAGCTCTGCATGTTCCAGCTGCAAGGGGCAGGACATGCGTGGAAGCCAGAGGGGGACGAATAATAATACGCGGCCACAGAATCGAGGATCCCGACCCGGCTTTGCATACAAACTCTGAGCGGACTGCTTCTCCAAGGAAGACGTTTAAAAATTGGCAGAGGGGTGTGTGTGTGTTACGAGAGCAGGGGACAGTGGTGTTCAGACTTTCTCTGACCAAGGATTGCTTTCCACATTGACTTTTCTTTGGCAAGGAACTCCCCCAGGCATCGGCCATAGAATGGCTGTGTGGTGTAAAGGAGTCTGGGAGATCTTTGAGGAGTCACACAAGTCTGTTGGGGCACGCTGTAACGTTCTGTGTGAACGGAAGCTGTACATCAGGACAGCTGCGCGCCGGTGGGTATCTGGATGATTCGCGGTTGATCAGCATACATTTTAAGCACCCCTCCAGAAAAAAAAGAACGCTTACTTCTCATCCCTTACCACTGCAAAACATCGTTTTGCGTTTATTAAGGCAAGGTTTAATGCCTTTTCTTCCGGGGTCATGTCACATAGATTCTCTAGGGGCCGTGTATCAGATTTATGCTCGTGTGATGAGTTGTCGAGGGAATCCCTCCTGCATATTGTTTTTATCTGCCCTTTATACAGTGATGTCAGGAGAAATTTGTTGAGCCCACAGGTCCAAAAATTATCTGGACTTCCAGTTCAGATCCATCTTACCCTTTTACTCCAGGATTCTAACCCAACGGTAACCTTGCAAGTGGCAAGGTATCTGACTTCGGTTCTGAACCATAAGAGGCGAAATGGCCTATTACAGGCATCCTAATGGTTCTTTCCCACCCCTTTTGGGCCTGTAACTCCTGATAGTATCATAGGTTGAATTTATATCTATTTCTCCTGATTGTAAATATTTTATGTTATTATTTCTATTTTAATGTAATTATTTTAGCTGTTTTTGCATGGATTGTAAGGCAGGTATGATTTGCGTGTCTATTTATGTATGAGCTTATAGCTGCAATAAAGTTTTATTATTATAAGAACGCTGGGAATTGTAGTTTGTTAAGGGCTCTGTAAGGGGTGAACTAGAGTTCCCAAGATTCTTCAGGGGGGGAAGGGGAATGTGCTCTAAATGTATATAGTACATATGCAGGCTCGGTCCTGTAACAACAACGGGCTTTTCTCCTGCTCCTTAGTCAGAGGCTGAGCACCTGTGAATTGGGGCAAGTGGCGCTGTGGGTTAAACCACAGAGCCTAGGTCTTGCCGATCAGAAGGTCGGCAGTTCGAATCCCCGCGACGGGGTGAGCTCCTGTTATTTGGTCCCTGCTTCTGCCAACCTAGCAGATAAATAGGCAAGCAGATAAATAGGCACCGCTCTGGCGGGAAGGTAAATGGCGTTTCCGTGCGCTGCTCTGGTTCGCCAGAAGCGGCTTAGTCATGCTGGCCACATGACCCGGAAGCTGTACGCCGGCTCCCTTGGCCAATAAAGCGAGATGAGCGCCGCAACCCCAGAGTCGTCCGTGACTGGACCTAATGGTCAGGGGTCCCTTTACCCTTTACCTTTACATGTGTTTGTACCGTTTTGCAGTATTTGTACAGGTTTGCAGGTCATTACAGTGTTTGACTCATGGAGGTGCTGTTGATCATAAGCTCCGCCCCAAGCTGACTAAAGCGGGAGGGGATTGCAGGCGCGGGGGACCTAATCCGGACTGGGATCCTGGCATGGGGGTAGAGGGGTTTTAACCATTTCCTCCACAGCTGCTGCATCTCAATCTGGCTTGCTCTCCCTTCCTGCACCTGCAGTTCAAATTGCCAAAAAAGGGACCCATGGGAGATGCTCTGCAAAGCAAACCTTTTGGTTCCAGGAAACACCTTCACAATTATCCCTCCCTCCCTATTGAGAGAGAGGGATGCGGGTTGCGCTGTGGGTTAAACCACAGAGCCTTGGGCTTGCCAATCAGAAGGTCGGCGGTTCGAATCCCCGCGATGGGATGAGCTCCCGTTGCTCGGTCCCTGCTCCTGCCAACCTAGCAGTTCGAAAGCACGTCAAAAGTGCAAGTAGATAAATAGGTACCGCTCCGGCAGGAAGGTAAACGGCGTTTCCGTGTGCTGCTCTGGTTCACCAGAAGCGGCTTAGTCATGCTGGCCACATGACCCGGAAGCTGTACGTCGGCTCCCTCGGCCAATAAAGCGAGATGAGCGCCGCAACCCCAGAGTCGTCCGCGAGTGGACCTAACGGTCAGGGGTCCCTTTACCTTTACCCTATTGAGAAACTTCTGGTGAGCTTTTAAGGAACATCAGGGTCCCTGGAACAAAAATGTACACAATCCAAGTTACAACGGTCCCTTGGAGAAGTGATGAGGAAATTTTACTCATGCTAAGCCACTGTCTGTAATGGTTAATTGATATCTGACTTTACCTTTTTAATATAGTTTTTATTGCACGGTTTTACTGCTGTTAACCACTTTGTTGTGGTTTTTTTTTAATGACACAGCAGTATATAAAGAAATAAAATAATGAATTGAAGATTAATAAGATTCATCTCACTACAGTGGGGTCCACATGCCAAGTGCAAAATGCTTTTTTTGTAAACTTTTTGAGGTTTTTCTCTGGTGTATTCATTGTATGAAATAAATAACTAAGCGTACCTGTTCAGTCTGCTGCCCAGGTGCTTACGAATGATGGGCAACTACAGGGCCTTCTTAGGGTGCTTTATCTTTTAAACCAGACCTGGTCTAGTCAGCACTTTGTAAATAAATGATAATAATGAGAGCCAGTGTGGCATAATGGTTAGAGCAGGGGTTGGCAAGGTTTACCACCATGGGCCGGATCACTCCCATGGAGATCGTCCGTGGGCCAGACTGGCGCAGCGCGATGCCGGAAATCGCACCTGCGCATGTCCACGGCACCGGAAATTGCTTCTGCGCATGCCCAGATGCCAAAACCCACGTCTGTGCAGAAGCGATTTTCGGCATATGGACATGCGCAGATACAATTTCCGGTGCCACTCGGCGTGTCCCTGTGCTGCGCTGCAGGGGCGAAGGAAGCCTCCTTGCTACCCGGGGCGGCGAACGGAGGCACCCCCTGGGGGCGGGGCGTCGTGATGTCGCGTCGTGACGTCACGACAGAGTGCGCCTGCGCAAAATGTTGTGTGTGCACACTCCATTGTCGGGCCGCTGCTGCTTTCGTGGCGACCTTGTGAGCTGCAGAGCGAAAAGCAGCAGGGGTGGGGCAGCCCCACGAGCCGCAGTCCCATAGCGGTGCCGGCGGGCGGGCCCTGGAACGGAGTCGCCTCGCTCCGTGGCTTGCTCGCAGGCCGCGGAGCAGGTTTGCAAGTAGGCTGCGGGGCGAGGCTGCCTCGCTCCGTGGCTTGCTCGGGGCCCACCGGCGGGGCGGGGCCGGCCCAAGTGTCACCCCCCCTCCCCTGGAATCCAGGGTGGACCGCCCCCATCGCCCCCCTTGCGACGCCGCTGCTGCGCTGCACCATGCCGGTTTAGCACAGTGCGCGGGAGACTTGCCGAGCAAGCAGCTCAGTTCAGGGGTGGCTTGTGAGCTGGTAAAATGGTCTTCATGGGCCGCATCTGGCCCATGGGCAGCACGTTGCCGACCCCTGTGTTAGAGTGTTGGACTAGGGCCCAGGAGACCAGGGTTCGGATCCACACTCGGCCATGAGACTCACTGGGTGACCTTGGGCCTGTCACCATCTCCTAGCCTAACCTCACAGGGTTGTTGTGAGGGTGAAATGGGGAGAACCGTGTACACCCCCCCTTGAGATCCTCAGAAGATAAAGGTGGTATACTGTATAAATGAAACAAACAAATGGAAATCTTCAAACAGAGGACTTACCCCTGACAGCCTTTTGTAAACAGTGTTTAATGCTGATTCGATAGATCAGCAAAACCTGCAGTAGGCATTGGGGTCAAGTTCGCCTCCCCTCCTGTTCAGGGCTGTTGCTTCTCCCAACTTACAGAAGGGCTGTGGCTCAGTGGTAGGGCATCTGCCCTGCCTGCAGAACGTCCCAAGTTCGATCCCCGGCGTCTCCAGGCAGAGCTGGAAAAGACTCCCTGCCAGAAAATTCTAGGGAGCTGCTGCCAGCCCGTGTAGACAGTACTGAGCTAGATTGACCAATGGGCTGAGACAGCATAAGGCAGTTTCCTATGTTTAAAGGGAGGGCTGAGATGCTACACGAACCTTGAACCAAAAAAAATGCAAAACAAGAAACTCCAAAGCAACATCTATGCCAGCAGCGTGTGGAATAACACTTGGTAGCTTGAAACGTGCACTTTACAGCTAATGTTTCAGAAAAAGGGCTGGCAGAGTCCCTGGATGTGGCTTGCCCATTTGGCTTCCTTGATACTATACTATGGAGCTTTTTGTTCATTTAACTGAAAAAAAGTGTACCTATTTTCCTTCTGTCAGATGTTAGTCTGCAATAGAAATGCACCCCCCCCCTGCTTTCATCCTGGGACTTTGAGACTCAGACCCAGACTGCTAAGCCAACTTCCTTCCTCTCCAGCCGTGTCAGTTTCGCCCATTCCTCCCCTCTCCCAGCCACTTCGCATGGACTTCCTCAGCTACACACACACACACACACACACACACACACACACACACTGAAGTCACACCCAATCCAGTGGACGTTTGGGAATTTTGCAGATTTACACACAGGTATCCCTGTATATTTCTGCTGGCACTTGTTCAATGAGGACTGTGTTCGTTCGTTCTGTCTGCACCCCACCCTATGAACGTTAAGCTGCGGCTTAAAGATAAAGGAAACTGGAACATTAAAAGTGCAAAGGAGTTTAGAAAGCACATGTGTTTGCTTTTGGAAATACAAGACTGGCGTGTGTTGAACGAATGAACACACACACACACAGAGTGGAGTTTTCCACTTTCCGCAGGAGGGATAGGCTATTCTGACGATTGGATTTTTACCCAACACCAGCCTGGCGGCATCAAAACTTTGGGCACAATCTCCCCGGAAGTTCTTTACAAGGAGATGCATTTAAATGTATGGGAGATGCACAAGGGCACCTGTCAAAGAGTTGTAGAGTTGAAATGGCAGTGCAGAAATCACAGCTGTGTCATTTCCACGCGAAAATGTCTACCTTTGACTCACACAAACGCAGACCAACGCACAAACACACTCCAAGGAACAAGGCAGAGGAGTGACTCCCCCAGCTGACATCTCATTTCATGTTGCTTAGACGAGGCCACCTGCTCCCCCCCCCCCCCCACTTTTAAATCCCCACATTTGAAAGCAGATGAGCAAGGGACACAGAGCAAGCACTTGGAAGGAAATAGATGCTCTGAACAAACGAATCCCACGCCACCTTTCAAGTCACATAAAGACCCACTTCCACACTAAAAGTGCATGCTATTTTATAACATGCTCCAAACATCTCCTCCTTTCTGCAAATCCTTTGCTTAACTCCCCCACCCCACCCCGGGGTCTGGATCCCGCCCCCCAACCGTAGCAAAACCTAAACATGGTGAGTGCATTACTGCACATTCCTCCCTTGTTAGCTGTGACTTTCCTCTTTTCCTCAGTCTTCTCCCCCATGTGAAACGGCAGACTGTAAACTCCTTGGAGGCAGAGACCTTTTCTTTGCCTGCTTCTGCTCTCAAGTGCTCTGTTCATGAACGGTGCCGTAGGGATAATATTGCTTTTGGTCATTCCCACTACTGTATTTGCAGAATGCTTTTCTGCAGAGCAACTTCCAGTGCTTTGTAACCAATAACACACACACACACACACACACATCACAACCTTGGGGAACTTATAATTTCCAATAGTTTCTCCAGAAATGTGAATGCCTTTTGTGCCACAACAACTCCCCAAGGTAGGTCCACACTCCCATGTAGAGGCAAGGAACTGCAACCACGAGACAGTAATTTGCCCAAGGCCACACCGCAGGTCTGTGGCAGAGGTGAAACTTGACCCTCCCACCTTCCTTCCGGATCCCAAACCCGGCTCTAGCGGCACTCCGCTAAACTGGTGCACACAGTTTAACACCCAGAGGAGAATCCCCAAAGGAAAAGTGCTACTTACAGGACATTGGTCTGAGGTGGGACTTCGGGGATGGTTTCTAGCATCAGATGCATGCATCTGACTGTGGTCCTGAAGCATAAACACCGGCTGGGGCAGGAGCTGGCTGAGACAGGTAAGAGTAGCACCAGGTAGATGCTGGGGAGGAGGCCTGTGGCTCTGCCCAGCATGGTGTTTGAAGGAATGTTAAGTTCCCCAGATTCTGAGCTGCAAAGAAGCAGACCGAAATCTCCCAGCCTTGAGGGACGGGGAGGAGGAGAAGTGGGGGGGGGGAGGAGGAGGTGGGGACACACACGGACATATGTTTCCAATTAAGTTAAGGCAGCCTGACAGGCCAACTCCCACCCTCCCAGCTTACGATGCACATACAACATCCGAAAATCAAACTGCGACCCCAGTTGGGCTCTGCTCTCCACAGCAGATTCCTCATTAATTCTGCCTTGGCTCCCAGCCTGATTAGCAGGAACTCTTCGTTTTCCCTGGGTGGCAGGGTTTCTGTGTGTGTGTCTCAGGACCCAAAGATCAGCAAAGGGGTGGGGTGGGGGACAGAGAAGACTGCTTTGCAGAGAGAGCTTGCAGACTCAGACATTGTTTCTAAAGAGATGCAATTGTGGAAGGGCAAAGGCACCAGCTATGGTTTTCCCAGTAGTAATGTATGGAAGTGAGAGCTGGACCATAAAGAAGGCTGATCGCCGAAGAATTGATGCTTTTGAATTATGGTGCTGGAGGAGACTCTTGAGAGTCCCAAGGACTGCAAAAAGATACAACATATCCATCCTTAAAGAAATCAGCCCTGAGTGCTCACTGGAAGGACAGATCCTGAAGTTGAAGCCTCCAATACTTTGGCCACCTCATGAGAAGAGAAGACTCCCTGGAAAAGACCCTGATGTTGGGAAAGATGGAGGGCACAAGGAGAAGGGGACGACAGAGGATGAGATGGTTGGACAGTGTTCTCGAAGTGACTGGCATGAGTTTGGCCAAATTGCGGGAGGCAGTGGAGGATAGGTGTGCCTGGCGTGCTCTGGTCCATGGGGTCACGAAGAGTCGGACACGACTGAACAACAACAACAAAAGGCACCATCACTCTTGGTGCACAGATGTAGCAGACTCTAGAGACACCGCTAATGGCTGGTGTGCCCCTTTACCAGAGCATCACCAGCAAAAGGAAGCACTTTCCATAAGGGCTTGCATGCTGCAGGTGCACCAAACAGGTATGACATTGGGGTTGTGGTGTACCTGTTTCTAGGCATACCGCCCTGATCTTGGAGGCTAAGCGGGATCCAGACAGGTTAGTACTTGGGATGGGAGACCTCCTGGGAGTGCCTGGTGCTGTAGGCGTGGTGAGGAACATCTGCTCCTCCAGATGTTGTTTGAATCCACCTCCCATGAGCCACAACCAGTACAACCGATGGTCAGGGTTGATGGGAACATCAGACCAGCAACATCTAGAGTGCCATAAGTTTCTCAACCCTGGGCCATGAGTTCATTAAGACCAACCACCGAAACCGCCGTGTTCAGTCTGATAAGCAGTGATGAACTCTGAAAACTCTAGAGCAAGCAAGACTAGGAAACTCTGGTTCATGGGCCAATCTTGGTCCACTAGGGACTTCAGTTTGGATCTTGAGGCCATTTTACTCAAACCACATCCACCTGACCTTCAGCTGATTAGGAGGACCGGATTAATTCATTCACTGGCTGCACACACCTGTTCCCATAGTTAAGGTACCCTAGCAGGATTTAATATCCACTCAGCAGCTGTTGGCAGGGGATAAATCCTGCTCTATTCAAGCTGCCTAATGTTCCCATTTGAGCCATTGGTTTTTGGGGACTCAAGTGTGTATGTGCACTGCTCTTTTCTTTCTTTTTCTTTCTTTCTTATTCTTAGCATGCTGGGCATGTGAACTCAAGCACCTCTGGCCCTTAACCAACAGTAAAACATGCACCAGTGAAAAGATAATAGGAAGAGCCACCCACAGAGGAACAGCCTGCAGATTTGACACCTGATTTGATTTCATTATTTTATATATGTTGGAAGCCGCCCAGAGTGGCTGGGGCAATCCAAACAGATGGGCAGGATATCATCATCATCATCTGAGGGTGGCAGGTGAAGGCTCTTGACAGCTCCTACAGGATTCAACCCCCCTGCTCTTATTCTGAAGTGGGAGAGAGCATTTCTTCACCTGGTATGTGGGGGGAGGGGATTCAGTGCTGCGGGGTGCTGCTTTGCTGTGGGGATCAAAGCCCCATGTCCTTGGTTGGAAGGTGGGGAGGAAGGTGTTCCTAGATGTTTCTCCATGCAAGGACCATCAGGCTCTACCCAGATTCCATCCTGGCTCCACACTGACTGACCAGACCCTGTCCTGGTTCCATGGTGGGCTTTGGGCTCTAAATGTTCTAAGCCAGTTATCCCCAAACTCGGTCCTCCAGATGTTTTGGTACTACAGTTCCCATCATCCTTGACAACTGGTCCTGTTAGCTAGGGATGATGGGAGTTGTAGTCCTAAAACATCTGGAGGGCCGAGTTTGGGGGTGCCTATTCTAAGCCTTCAGTTGTCTCCACTTGGTCTCCCCTATTCCCCTGCCCCCAAACTTCCTTAGAATGCAATGACCCAGACCAGACAAATTACTCGTTAAGGCCGTACCAGTGCCAAATAGAGCAGCCGTCATGAGTTTCGGGGATTATTCACACTTGGCCGGCCTCTGGGCATTAACTAACATTAATTAATTGTGGTTGTCGGAGCAAAGAACCTCACTGGGTTCCTGGCAGAGTTGGACGCATTCATGAAGAGCATCCCACAATTCATTATAATTTTCCATCATTTATATATCACCGTCAATGTTCAATTTGTGATTTATTTATTTCTAATCCTCGTGGAAATTCTTCAGTATTTTAGTGCAAATTTCTCCTAAGCACGTTTTGTATGCAGTTTTTACTTAACGCATGGATTTTTGCAAGTTATTTCCCCCAACGTGCTATTTTTTTCCTGTGTTGTCTTCACCTGTGTATGCATTTTTGTAAACATCCTTCGGTTGGCGAACGGCATCACAACATCCGGAGAACTACGAATTATCGAAGGTTGGCTGTGCTTCAGTTCTCGTAAAGTTTCAAAAAGTGCAAATGTGATTGCTTCGGCTTTCATTGTGAATTGGATCAACCTTTTGCCCCATCTCTAATATTGGCGAGGGAGGGGTGATCTGCGGAGAGGGGAGCTGCCTGCACATGAGGAGTGTGCATGAGATAGCACATAAGGGTCCCAGGAGGTTGACTAAGGGTGAATGCAACCATCAGGCCGAAGAAGCCTGGCTGCCACTATATAGAGGAAGCCGTGGTCCTGCAGATAACCAGATATGATGGGAGTTGTAGTCCAAGGGTAAGCAACCTAAGGCCTGGGGGCCAGGTGCAGCCCAAATGCTTTCTCAATCCGGCTCGCAGATGGTTTGGGAATCAGTGTGTTTTTACATGAGTTGAATGTGTCCTTTTATTTAAAATGCATCTCTAGGTTATTTGTGGGGCCTGCCTGGTGTTTTTACATAATAATAATAATAATAATAATAATAATTTTATTTATACCCCGCCCTTCCCAGCCAGAGAACCGGGCTCAGGGCGGCTAACATCAATTAAAATCACAACAAAAAAACATAAAAACGATCAATTTAAAATAACAGATTAAAATACAAATTTAAAATTCAATTAAAACTGCAGGTCTCAATTTCAAAATAACCCACCAATAAAAGATGAAGCATAAATATTAAACAGAAACCAACCCAAAGGCCATGAGTAGAACATGTGCTTTTATTTAAAATGCACCTCTGGGTTATTTGTGGGGCATAGGAAGTCGTTCACCTCCCCCCCCCAAAAAAATATAGTCCAGCCCACCACATGGTCTGAGGGACGGTGGACCGGCCCACGGCTAAAAAAGGTTGCTGACTCCTGTTGTAGTCCAATAACACTTGGAAGGTAACAGATTCCCCATACCTGACCTGTAGAGCAACCTGGTGCTGCCCAGATGTTGCTAGGCCAATCAATGTAGAGACCTTCTAGACTTTGAGTACTTACCTGTGACACCAATGGGCCACCTAGCTCCCCGAGGAGCTGGCTTCAGGCACTAGGCCTGTTGGCAGACCCACTCTGTGCTACAAAGATGTCTGCAAACGAGGCACGAAGGCTGGCAACATCAACCCTGCCTTTTTCCTTCAGCGGCAAAGGAAGCAATTTCTTTTCTGAGAGCCTTCAGTTATGGCCCACAGAGGTTAGTAAGGGCGCTCTGTGGGGCCTCGGAGGAGTCTACCTGCCTCCTCCCACTTAGCTGCCCTACAACTGAGCAGGAGGCAGTGGGAGGACCTTTTGTGGCAGTGCGGAGCCTGCGGGTGCCCAAGCCACTGCATCACTTCCAGGAGAAACCTGCCCCCACTACATACCCCTTCCTCTGCCCTGGCCCTTGCTCCTCAGCCCAAGAGCACAGAGGAACCCTGCATGGTGCATGGGGTTGAATAATATGATCAGCATCGTCAATTAAGCTCAATGGCCACTTTACACAAGCATCTCAAAGCAAAACACCAAATATAAAATATGAAAAACAACACAAAATAATTAAACCACAAAGCACCATGCAAAGTAACCAACCTCAGCGTTCCCTAACACGGGTCTTTAAAAACCACAGGCAACCCATCAACATTTATATGCACTTATACATCCATGCAAACACCACCAATCACTGCAAAGAAACATTCCCCATCTCCCCCTCGCTGGGTGACTCAGTGGATGGTTTTGCTCATGCTTGGGGATTGACTCATTGCTCCGCTGGGGTTTAAGGAAGGAATCTTTCCCCAGGCCCATCGGTGTGTGTGTACCAATAACTAAGGATTACCAGTATTTGTTTTTCTTTGTAGTGGGTGTCTTGGCTCTCACACATGAGTGAGATGGAACTATTGCTCCGAGGTCTTTAATCGGGGCACACCTGCTCATTCTTTGCATGGGTGGTACGATAGCAGGGTTTGCAGCGCAGGCCGACTAGGGTTGCGCTGGCTGATTCCAGCGACCCCTCTCTCCTCCTCCTCTCCTGTGCATGCACGTGCGAGCATGCGCACTCATGCACGGCAGTTTGAATCGCTCCCCTTTTGCTTCTTGGTAAGCCTGCATCCCACCCGGCAGTTCCCAACACTGTGCTCTAAGAGCATGGTTATATACACTTCCGCTGCAAAGGTTTTCGTTTCGGCAGAGGGTTGAAGGTGGTACATTTTAGGACTCTGCAATAGGACAGAATGCCAAGCTATTTCAGTTGCACCTAGACCCAAAAGGGAATTCGATGAGAGGGAATTGGAAGCTTGCACATTCCACGATGGCAGCGCTAAAGAGGAAGGGTCTTCTTCTGGCACCTTTCATTTCACTACCCTGATTACCTGGCATGGTTTGAAAGGAAAGGCACATAGTGGTAAAAAAAACAACAACAGCAGCTCTCTAGCATGACACTGAAGACTTTGTTGCTTGCAGTTCCATGTTTCAAGCCTCCAAACAATCTGCTATTTGTTTTCCTTGGCTCAAACTCAACAACCAAGGACAAACTTTGCTGGAAGCCATCCTCCTTGGAGGATTCCTACAACTTGGGAAGAGTGCACCCCCTAGTGGCAAACAAATGTATTTCCTCTCTCTCTCTCAAAAGCTTGATGCAGGGGTCAGCAAACTTTTTTCAGCAGGGGGCCGGTCCACTGTCCCTCAGACCTTGTGCGGGGGGGGGGGGCAGACTACATTTTGAAAAAAATAATGAACGAATTCCTATGCCCCACAAATAACCCGGAGATGCATTTTAAATAAAAGGACACATTCTACTCATGTAAAAACACGAGGAAGCCCCACAAATATCCCAGAGATGCATTTTAAATAAAAGGACACATTCAACTCATGTAAAAACACGCTGATTCCCGGACTGTCCACGGGCCGGATTTAGAAGGCGATTGGGCCGCATCCGGCCCCTGGGCCTTAGTTTGGGGACCCCTGGCTTGATGCATCGACTGATTTGCCAAGTTATGTGACTATGGCGAGTGCTCCCAGACATCAAGGGCTGCTTGTGCATGCAAGCGTTTTGCAGAGTTGACACGATGTTGTCCTCAAAATGCCAGCCTGCACTTTTTAGCCATTTAATGAAGATTTCCCAGTACAGTCATACCTTGTGTTGCGTTAGGTTCATGTTGTGTCTTTTCAGCTTGCGAACGCGGCAAACCCGGAAGTGTATACTTCTGGGTTTCGGCGCACACGCACAAGCGTTCTGCGTGTTTTGCACATGCGCAGAAGCGCCGCTCTAGTTGTGGACTTTTCAGGGTGCGAACGGCACCCCGGAACGGATCATGTCCGCAATTAGAGATACCACTGTAAGTAAAAACAACCCTTTATGGATCCAAAGTCACCGTTAGCAAGGAAGCTCATTAGCACATTTTTGGGGGTAGGGGCCAGCTGCTCCCCTGCCCCAAATTCCAAACCCATTTCCATCTATTGCTGTGTGCTGAAGTCACTCTTTCTCCAGGTAAACCTCATAGACTTTATTAACAGCGCATAACATAAGACTTCAATAATAATAATAATAATATGGAGGGGTTTCACAATACCACATTTATTATTCTGGCATTTCATTGCTGTTGGTTTTCAGGCAGTAGAAATGTGACTTCCTGCTATTAGTTTCTTTTTGAGCTTGCCACCCACCCACCACTCCACTGAAATCAAGCAGCAGATCAATGCGGCTAAATATCACTCTAGTGTGATGAGAAATGACTGCTGGGAGGAGTGCAGAGGCCATGGTGCATCTACAGCAGCACAACCGGACGCCTTCCTCTGCCCTAGCTGCAACGAAACATGTCTCTCCAGCATCAGTCTCTCCAGCCACAGCAGTTTGGAAAATCTTTCCAGTACGAGATTTCTGAACACCAAGCAAAAGCAACGGAAGGAGGCTTACAATGGGAACATATTTATTGACACAAGACATTTTTATTTTGATAAAAATTTGTTTTTTTAAATCATTTGCTTCCAACATTTCTCCATGCCTCAGAAAGTACTCCCCAACCTCTGCAAACCTTTCATTTCTACAGCTATGTACATCTTCAGCTACCATATGAAAACGAAACCTATGGAGGAGAGCTTCCTTCTGCATGCGGACAACTTGGCGACCCTACCGAAAGCTACGAAACAACCACATGAGGCTTAAACGCAGGTATGTGAAACTGCAGACGGTTGATGTCCAAGGGCGAAATAAAAGATGAACGGAGTTCACTAAATAATAATCATAATAACAATGACAGCAGCTACAGTTAGTTTACTAAGAACAACCACCGAACTGGATTAAACACTGTGTAAATGCTGGTGTGTAGGAATACCACTGACAATTTCCCTTCTGTTACAATGCTACAGCCTACGTTACTTCACAATTATGCTGTGTGTGCACACGTACACACGCAAGCGAACATTTGCTACCTTTGCATTTCGATAACACAGCAAGTGGACAGAGCATAATTACTCATGAATGTGTTTTCAACCAAAATGAGGGGAAAGCCTACAAGAGCCTATCTTTCTATTAAAAAAAAAAGAGTCCTAGATGATTTTAAAACGGACAAGATGATGGGGGAAAAACCCCTTACACAATGTCTTTGATAACGCTGCAGGGGGAAAGAAGTCAAACATGGTTAATGGAAAGATTGCCTCCTTCTGGGGCAGCTTTCGCTGACAACTCAAAGAGGCTTGTTCACCAGATCATTTGAAAATTAAGTCCAAGCAACTTCATAGCTTCTCTGGCAAGCTGCTCTTTGGAAGATGAAAACTGGTCTTGCTCACTGGAGGGGCACATGCCATACAAGAGCCATTGCCACCCACAAAAGATAACGCCAAGCTAAATGGATCGTTAGTCTGGCTCGGCATAAGGCAGCTTCATATAAATTTAAAATGCTGAATGGTTTAAGCACAGGAGAACTAAGAAGTACATAAGGATTTTGACGGACAGCTGTGTGTGTGTTACTTTTCAGATTTTACTTTATAAGATGCATTTTGAACTTGCAGGTGCAAAATGGGGACCAGAGTTCTACAAAGGATTAGTTTTTGTTGCCTTAAAACCTCTCGGATGACACAAAACGAAATAATAGAACACTGGACATGCAATGTCTGGGCTGCAGGTGCTTCAACTGGGCCACAAAAGCAAGGGTTTATCAAGCTTCTGACAGATCATAGCACATCCCTGTTTTCATGAGTACAGCTTGGGGACACCTCTGTATACTATGGGCTGGATAAGACAGACACTTGCATCCTTAAGTATGGATTCACATATGGATGTGGGAGATGATCAACTCCTACATGGGACAATTTTTACAAGTTGAGATGAAAATGCCAATGAGATGACCATTTTACAAGATGAACAGGAAACTCCAAAGACTATAAAATGGACCAAAAATTTTTTTGCATTTAATTTCTTTGGGAAAAATTGTTTTTAGTCCCCAGCATTTCAACTTACAGCAAAATCCTAGACTTTCAACAGGATCCACTCTTCCTTCTTTTCTCACTCCAAATTCCTAGGCTAAAGATTACCTACCAATGCCCGAGAAATAATTTAAGTAGATGTGCCATGGAGCAGTCTAACACATCTTTGTACACTGTCAAACTAAAGTATAGCTGTGTAACTGGTGAAAAGGGACAAAAATCAAACTAAGATGAACGAGGCTGTATAATTATATGCCTTTCACCTAGAAAAACCTACACAAAGAGTCACCTAGCCCCTTTGCTGCAGCAGAGGTCTCTGTGCTGGGTCAATGACAATACTATGCACCCAGCCTTTTAGGTTTTCTTTTAAAAAAAACAAACAAACAGTGATTCCAGCTTCTGGGCACTCTCTGAAAAAAAAGAACCACCTTCCAAGTGATGAGGTGCTTACCCCAATTACAAAAAGAACTTCACAGCTGTCAACATTACATACCCGATTCAGCACGCATGCAACAGACCTTCAGACAGGTCTGATGGCTTTTTAAATACTAATCAGCCTCTGCACTTCCTCCCCCCTCTACTGCTCTTCCCAACCACTTAATATCCTTTCAGAGAATGTAACCACAAACTGGATGAGCCCAGCAAGTTTTTCATGCCATCAAGTCAAAAGCAAAAAGAGAGAGAAAGAGAGTTTTGCAGTATAAAGCACTGCATATTAATTATTTGTTTCAACCTCACAATGCTCCTTTCTCTCTCCCCTATCAAATAGGAATTCTCCTAATGAGTCTTTTAGGAGGCCATATTGATACTCTTGGAGGGTTACCTCCCTTGTAAAAAAAAAGTGTTTGCTTAAACCAAGCCCCTGATGATTTTTTTTTTTTAAAAAAACAACAGCTTCAACTGGGCATCACACATACACCAAACCCACAATTTTGTACTTTTTTTTTTTTTGTAAAATTGTGCTTTTCTTGTGGGCTTTTGGAGACCAGACTTTGTGGGTGAGAGTCTGTCGTCTTCCCGATTTCCACTTTTAGGGTGAAGCAACTTGCCTGGGTGCTGCCCAAAATGATTCTGAAACTGCCACCTGGCAAAAAAACAATAGTTGAGAAATCCAGAGATGTCTCGGCAAAGTTGGTTCCCCTCTGCTACTGAATGAGATCTTCATTTCATTAAGCAGCCGAACGCTTTGCTGCCAGCCTGCCCCCACCCCACCCCCACCCCCAACTGAGGAAGCTCTGCTGCAGGACAAAACTGGAGCACACTAACCAAGGGAAGGAATCTGGAAAATGCTATCACATTTTAAGTACCGGTACATGGCAGCCACGTTCCCCCGGCCAGCTTACCACCATGCGTGGTCACATTAACAGGCAAGCAAGTGGCATACATCTGTCAAGCCCTACTGAGTTGTTTTATTGTCCTGCCTACCTCTCTGCTTGATGTCGACAGTGACCTTTATTTCTCTCTGTAATAAAGCAGGTAATATTTCAAAGGGTCAGGCAGAGGCAGGCTCAAGACCTTCTCTCTCAGGACATTTATAGGAGGCTCCGGCTTCAGTTCAGGGACAGCTTTTTCCACCTCTTCCAACTTGCTCTCCTCCTCCTCCAACTCCTCGCAATTGTTGTCGTCGGAGGGGTTGGAGATCCGGCTGGCAAAGACCTCTTTGTCCAAGAAGACAATGGTTTCCATGCGGCGGCGGCGGATGCGCCTTCGCTTAAACCTCGGCGGGTTCCTGAGGCCGTTGCCGTTCCTGCCTGCCGTTTCCTGGTGAATCAGCTTCTTAATGGTGCTGCGGATGGTGATGCGTGCAAGGTCCTGAAGCGTGCGGACCATCACTGGTGCTGGAAATGGGAGAGAGGGAAGAATAAGAAGCGTAGGACCTTGGGTGGCATGGACTAAAGACCAGACACACTTCCGCAGATCATGGCTCAAGCGCCGCCTCTTTCCATATGACCCCGAGATCACCACCTGAGGCCCTTCTTTGTGTGCCTCCTCCTTGAGAGGTCCGGAGGGTGGCAACACGAGAATGGGCCTCCTCTGCAGTGGCTCCCCATTTGTGGAATGCTCTGCCCAGGGAAGTTTGCCTGGCGCCTTCATTATACACCTTTAGGCGCCAGGCAAAAACCAGGCCTTTGGTTGATCCGATTTATCCTACGCCCTTTTAAAATGTGGTTTTTTTTGTGGCGGGGGGCTATTGGGTTGTTGTTTTTATTTTTATTAGGTATATTGTGGTTTTATATCTTGATTTTATTCTGTGAACCGCCCTGAGACCCCTGGGTATAGGGCGGTATATAAATTCAATAAATAGTAATAATAACAATGCCTGGAAGAAACTGACAGCTAGTCAGGGGAGCACAGCAGCTTTGCCACAGATTTTGCCAGCAAGGCCGAGGTATATGTCATCATGCAAGAGCTGGCAGCTGGCTAACCCCTGTGCCATTCTCAAAGTGGGGCAGGTCACCACACAAGTCGCTGTGTAACTGGTGCCTCCATGCTAGCCAATGTAGTGGTGATTATCATCAGCATGAGCACACACAGGCAGAACTGAATGCTGGGTGAGTCCTGTTTCCATGGTGAGAAAGAGCACAGCCTAGGAGAAGTCAGGCTGCAAGCTATGGCAAAGAGTGCCCATCTCTGAGGAATGTCTCTCTAAGCCTCGCAAGGCCCAACCCAACAAATAAACAAATAGGGCAGGTGCATAGATATGTGGCACACTTACGCAAGTGAACAAGTTTTGACTTCCCCGAATCCGCGTGGTTGGGCTGGATCAGAGGAGCAAAGGAAACAGCTAAGATCTTCTTCGTCTCCCAGGCCAAAGGGCCAGTTCGCGTTATCTTTGTCAGCTGCGTTTGAGAACAAAAAAGTAAGATGAACCACCTCTTGATAGCAAGAATAGATGGCCTATTTCTCAGCCTTGAAAATAAACCCTCTCCCCTTTGTGCCACACAGCTGGTAATCTGGTAAATTGAGCTCACTGCAAAAAACAAGGGGCAAACGATACAAAGGAATGAGAGGACCTGCCGTCCCACAAGCAAACCTTTTCTTCCAATGGCATCACGAGGATCCCACCAACTTTCAGTAAGTTCTTCATGTAATCTTCATGCTCCTTCTGGACTCCCGCACCACAGTAGACACGGTCATATTGAGAGCAGTCTGGAGAGATCTCCAAGCAGTTGCCGGTGACAAAGGAAGGCTCGCAGAATTCAAACCTGAGAAGTGAGCGACGCTTGTAGATGGCACAAATATTTCACAGGCTGGAGCTTCTAAGCCCCCACGTATTAAAATATAAATCCTTTATTACTGAGGCAAGCAAAGAATATGGCCAATACATTGCAGAACTGCAACCTTTGCCATTTTGGAAAACTGTTATGGCTTCTCCCATGGAAACTTGGAAAACGCAGTTTTCTACGGTAGCTGGGGCTGAAATGAGCAATTTACCTTCTTATACAATTGGTCTATCAAAACCAGTATTTTAAAAAACTGCATCATAAAACAAAAAGGGGCAAGATACCAAGGCTACCAGATTATCTATGGACCTAACCTAAACAAAAACGTCGAACCTTGCCACGCTGAGCCTCTGTGCTGCATCCTCTATGCGGGCTACAAGCCAGCCTTCTGCTATGCCTTCCACCACTGTCCCCGGTCCGCTTCCCAGCTCCCTTGCTCCCAATCAATTACCTTCAGAACGTCCTGACGATGGACCTCTCTCCATGATGCTCTGAGCCGGCTGAATGGCCAATGCAGGCAGTAGCCTCCTTACCTGGTCTTTGCTCCGTCCCCAGGCTGCCGCCGATTGGCTGATTTAAACCAAGGCCAGGCAGGAGCACTGCAGCCTCTGCAGCTAGCCCAGGGATGGAGCAATGTAAGGCTTCTATGGCGTGGCTCCAGGGGCCAGGGAGCCTGTGCCGGGTTGCAAAAACCACCCACCAATGCGACTGGTGAGCCGTCATTATCTACTATTGGCAGCACCTGTCCAGAATCTTGGGCTGAACTCTTTCCCAGCCATGTAAGTTAATTTTAACTGGAGAGGCCAGAGACAGAACCTGCACCTCTTGTGTACAAAGCAAGTGCTCTGCCACTGGGTTATGGCTCCTTCCTGCCTTCTCCCAGAAGTACTATTTCATACGTTTCCTTGGGGGTGGGGGTCCAGCAGTAAAAGCATGTTTGGTTTGCAGTGTGGTGTAGATCCCTCCTCCTTGGCCAGTGAAACCACAATGTCAATCTCCTGATGGAAAAGCAAGTTTTGAGTTGTATGAAACAAACTCATTTCTTTTGGCAAGCTTACCCTGGCATGTAATTTTTATTATGTATATTTGTTTTTTAAAACTGCTGGCTTTTTCTATATTTTGATGATTTAATTATGTCTACTGTTTTAAAGCCTGTTTTTAAAGCTATTTTTAATCAATATTTTATACTACTTTATGTAAACCACTTAGAGATTATTATTATTAGATTAAAATCTTAATTTTAATATTGATAAATAAATAAAAACTTCACCCACTGCATTGTTTTATCTCAGAAGCCTTAAAAAAAAATAATCATTCCTTTGTAATGTACCATAAAGAACCTGAATAAAATTTCTAGAGTGAACCCAACTAATTGCTTTTGTTTCTAAGATCAGGCATGTTATCAGGTATGTAAAATCCACAAGAGTGGAAGACAGAACTGTTCTCGATTTCTTTCTGCATCCTAGCACCTAATACCGCATATGCAAAACACCCATATGAATCTTGAACTCACCATGTGCTGCTAACTAGGAGATACCACCTAGATTGCTACAATCTGTCCTGGAAGTCAGTTTAAATGCAAATTAGGCATGTCCAATCTTACTTGTCAAAACTGTCACTTGTTCTGATGAAGAAGTCCAGCTTCTGCTTTGCATATTCTATAACGTCAGAGTGAAGCTCTACGCCATGGTTAACGCCGAAAGGGCCTGCATATGTTTAGGGAATGCAAGGGAAAGAAACATTTGAAAAACGATTGGATGGAGAACCGGAATGAATCCAAAAAGCTTTGCTCAAGACTCCGAGCTGGTTTTGATCTCCTCTTAAGGCGCAGATACAAAGCAAATTCCTCAAAACTTGAGAGATGGTTACTAGCATAAACCACCCAACCTGCAGAACTGAATGGCTACAAAATGAGTCCCACATCTCAGTAAAAGTAACAAGCAGGGAGGAACGGGAGAGGATGGCAGTGAGAGGAAAACCACCAAGGGAGCATGGAGAAAGTACATCTGAAAGATGTGCAAGTTTGGGTTTGGCCAATCCAACACCTGGCTCTTACATGGCTTTTTTTTTGGGTAAGCTTACCTTATTTTCAAGTTATTAGCAAAGCATACTTAAAAACTTGGAGAAATGCATTCAGAGACTTCTGTTTAGATGCTTATGGATGGTATATTTAGTGAAAGTTACATTTCCATACAATTAATGGGCTCAAAGGTAGCCCTCCCAAGAGCTTCTCTTTACCTGCCCTCCGTTTCTCCAGAGGAAACAAATCTCCAGAGGAAACAAATCTAGACCAGAAGGCTATTTACACCAACATATTTTGACCCAACTAAACAAGAATCTCCTCCAGAGGGTTTTGCATTCACTTCCATTCTTAGAGCTTCATAACACCATTGTTGTTGTTGTTGTTCAGTCGTGTCCGACTCTTCGTGACCCCATGGACCAGAGCACACCAGGCACGCCTATCTTTCACTGCCTCCCGCAGTTTGGTCAGACTCATGTTGGTAACCTCAAGAACACCGTCCAACCATCTTGTCCTCTGTCATCCCTTTCTCCTTGTGCCCTCCATCTTTCCCAACATCAGGGTCTTTTCTAGGGAGTCTTCTCTTCTCATGAGGTGGCCAAAGTGCTGCAGACTCAGCTTCAGGATCTGCCCTTCCAGTGAGCACTCAGGGCTGATTTCCTTCAGAATGGATAGGTTTGATCTTCTTGCAGTCCATGGGACTCTCAAGAGTCTCCTCCAGCACCATAATTCAAAAGCATCAATTCTTTGGCGATCAGCCTTCTTTATGGTCCAGCTCTCACTTCCATACACCACGTACAAGGAAAACCATGGGTTCAACTATACAGACCTTTGTCATAACACCATTAGAGAAGGCCATTTCTCTAAGGGTGGGGGGGGGAAGCGAATGACAAGCTGCCAACCACCCATTCCTGGATTTATTTACTGCTGTGCTACAATATGAAGTGGAGCACGAAAAATGAGCAAAGAACAGCAACAGTTGATGGGGATTTCAAGGGCAGGGGACTCTGAGCAAGGGAATAAAGCATCAAGTTTAGGAGAGTCAACTCAACAATGCAAAATCCAGATTTTTCTCTGCTCGTTGAAATTTCACAATATTTTGCATCTGCAGGATCGCTCTGGAGCAGTTTCCATGGCATATGTGTGTGAAAACGTTTTGCCCAAGTGAACTTACCCATGCACCATCCCAACAGATGACCCTGGAAACAGAGTACGGAATTTCTGGTACTTGTGGTTCACGGGGCCGGCAATGAGGCAAGCTGCATGGATGATCAGGTCAGGCAAACATTTTCACATCTATGCACCCTGGGAACTGCTCCAGGGTCCATCTTTGGAATATAAAAGAATTGTGCTTAAACCCTTCTAGATACATCCCTGCCATTCAGCAGTTACACTGAAAGCTAAAAAAACAAAAACCAAACAATCATTTCCAAGCACTAACTCTGAACTCCAGAAAATAACTGGCACAGTTGCAGCTTGCCCCAGTTGTTTATTGCTGATGACTCCTTTCTATAAGCTATTATTGTTGCTGAAAAATGAAAGGGTGGGTGGGGTGGGATGGAGAGAGGAAGAGAGCACACACAGTCGTATTTAGGAACAAACTTCAACAGAAAATGCAGTGCGGCAATTAGTGTTGGGCTTAACAAGTGAGACCACCTGGATTCAAATAGCTGCTCAGTCATAAAACTCACAGGATAGCTTGAATAGTTACACTCTTTCAGCGTAATCTACCCCACAGTGTTGTTGTGAAGCTACAGGGGAGGCAGCATGTGTGCAACCCTTGGAGGAAGGAAGCATTAAAAATGAAAATAAATAAAATGTTGTAATTTAAAAAAGGAACTTGTTGAACGCAGGTTATTCTTATTGGGAAAGGGAGAGGAGAAGGGTGCTCTCAAAGACTCAGCTGCCGGTTAAAAGGCTGTTTATTCTTTCATTCCTTGTTAACTGTTCCATTATTAATGATTTCAAAGTGTGTTGTGAGCCACCCTGGCATTTTTTAAAGCTGAAAGGCTGGGTAAAGATGCTCTAAATAAATAATAAATGTGCAGCAAGGTGCTCAGGCTGTTCCTGAACACACACACACACACAATTTGGAAAGCCAGGCAACCACCTGTGCTTGTGCTGGATGTGTTTGTGTTTCGAACTTTATGGTTATTATTTGTAGTAGTGAAGAACAGGTAGCCCTCCTAGGCACATAACCAACTCTGGTCCTAGAGAGATGCACCGTTCCAAACCAGACACCATGGGGCCACTTGGCACATCATTTTATTTGCAAGATGATTTACTCACTATCTTCTGTCGGACGTGACCCCACAGAAGAGCAGAATATGAGCAGTGGTGCTTATGGAGACATGGAGATGGGAGAGATCTTAAGAGGTTTGAGCATATTACACTGATCCTGGTCCGACTGCACTGGCTACCAATTAGTTTCTGGGCCCAATTCAAAGTGTTGGTTTTGACCTATAAAACCTTAAATGGCTCAGGAACAACATACCTCAAGGACTGCCTCTTTCCAAATGAACCTACCCAGACCCTGAGATCGTCTTCCGAGGCCCTCCTTCATGTGCCCTTTCCTCGAGAGGTTCGGAGGGTGGCAACACGAGAACAGGGCCTTCTCTGCAGTGGCTCCCTGTCTGTGAAATACTCTCCCTGGCACCTTCATTATATACCTTTAGGCACCAGGCAAAAATGTTTCTTTTAAACCAGGTCTTGGGTTGATCAGATTTGCATCCTATGCCCTTTTAAAATGTGTTTTCTTTGTGGGGGAGGAAGGAGGGGGTATTGGGTTGTTGTTGTTTATTTTTATTATGTACTTTGTGGTTTTATATTGTGATTTTATTCTGTGAACCGCCCTGAGAACCCTGGGTATAGGGTGGTATATAAACTAACTAACTAACCAGTTACTGTGAGAGCCAGTGTGGTGCAGTGGTTAAGTGCGGTGGACTCGTAATCTGGTGAACCGGGTTCGCATCTCCACTCCTCCACATGCAGCTGCTGGGTGACCTTGGGCTAGTCACACTTCTTTGAAGTCTCTCAGCCCCACTCACCTCACAGAGTGTTTGTTGTGGGGGAGGAAGGGAAAGGAGAATGTTAGCCGCTTTGAGACTCCTTTGGGTAGTGATAAAGCGGGATATCAAATCCAAACTCTTCTTCTTCTCACTAACTAACTAACTAACAACAACTATCCAGACCCCTTGCTCAATGCTGGATGCAACTACAGCATCTCAGATAGATGGTTGTCCGATCTTGGCAGAGAGTCAAGCCTGTGCTGAAGCAGCCTGTCCCACTCTCGAATAGCTCTACTGAAACTTGCCTCCTTGCAATCTCCACTCCATAGGTTGTCCTGCCCTGTTATTGCAACAGAGAATAAGCCTGCTCTATCTTCTGCAAGGCAGGACAGCCCTTCAGATATTTGAAGACCACTACAGTAGACCCTCGGGTTACGCTACTCTCAAGTAACATAAACTTCAAGTTGAGAAAGTGGCAAACTCGGAAGTATTTTTCCAGGTTTTGCCACTTGCGCACAAGTGCTCTGTGCGCATGCGCAAAAGCGCTCTACCGTGCCGCGTGCATGCGTAGAAGCGACACCTCTGGATACAGATTTTTCGGGATGGGCACGGACCCCTAGAACAAATTAAATTAGTATCCAGAAAGTCCACTGTATTATGTTTGTTCTTAATCTTCTCCTCCAAACATGCCCACAGATTAAACGTGCCCACCGTACTGTCAGTGTTAAGAACATGTGTTGACCCCACACAGTAAGAAGCTCGAGTCGTAGGGATCATTTAGCTGATCAAAAGAGTCACTTACCCAAGATGAGCCCAACCATGGAGCTCAGATAGCCAGTGCCGCTTCCCAGGTTCAAGAAGGAAAGCCCAGGCTGCAGATCCAGGGCTTCCATGACCTCCGAATAAATGCAGGGAGCAGAAAGGTGGATGTTCCCGTGCTTCCACGCCAAGTCTTTGTATGCATTGTCCTTAAACTCCTCCAGGTAGTAGTCTGCCCGGTCGACAGCCCTGAAGGCC
Source organism: Lacerta agilis (assembly GCF_009819535.1). Lineage (NCBI taxonomy): Eukaryota > Metazoa > Chordata > Lepidosauria > Squamata > Lacertidae > Lacerta > Lacerta agilis. The sequence continues at coordinate 88,346,579 of NC_046317.1, forward strand.
TGCTCCACGAGCTCTGTCCGGATGTACTGAGCCTCTTTCAGGTTATCAATTAGCTCGTCATTGTCCTCTCCTGCGCTCACAGCACCTCCCATTGTCCACGCTAACAAATTCAAAAACCAATTCTGGAGAGCAGAGGAGGGAAAAAGGAGAAAGTCACCAGTCAAAGAAAGCACCAGTCAAAGAAAACTGCTCAAGTACAAAAGTCCAGGTGATGCTAAGTGCATTGTAGAGCATATCCTGCATGTCAAAAGATACAGAACCAAAACCACTTTCACATATACAAACACCACCAGTTACTGCTCTCCTTTTTTCTCTGGGGGATTTCAAATACATATGCATACCGTATTTATTAGTGCAGAAAAACCCTTCGATATGATACACCAGTGACCCTTCCAGACACTTTTTATTGTCAGCTGTTCTGTGAAGTTGCTTCTGGTTATGGAAACATCATGGATTCTGGATAGTTCTATATTGCATTCTCCACACCGAAGCATACTCTGCCTTTTGCCAACATTCGGAGCAGAAAAGCACTAATACTGCATGGAGGAACTTTGAACATTTCTTAGAAGAAGATTGGCGAGACCTCAAGCCTATGTATCATAACAGGTCTGGTCTCACATTTCTTGAGGCTTCTTGAGGCTACTTCTCAACCCCATGCTGCACTGATGGGGAATCTGGGGCCCTCCAGAGGTTGTTGGACGACTGCCCATGCTGATGAGTCCAACATCTGGAGGGTCAGATTCCTTATCCGCACCTTATTGGTTTTCTAAGTGCCACCACTGGATGATGGACCAAGGAAGGTTCTTGGGATGAATGCAAACAGTGCAAACCTAAAGCATGTCTATTCAGAAGCATTATTGAATTCAGGCCAGTAGTTAGGATTGCAGCCTAAATCAGGAATGGCTGGGTGGGCATTACTCCAAAAACATCCCAACTGACCACTCCTGTTGCTGGAGATTACCTGATGAAGCAACTTGCTCCCAACTGGGAGGTGCTTGCTTGCATGTGGAAGAAAACACAGCTCTCCTTTGTGCTAGTTCACTGCAGTTTGCTGGAAGGAGAACTTTGCAAATGAGATGGACTGTCAAGCAGAATCCTCTCTGAAGATCTCCCATGTAAGCCTCACTTGGCTCTTAAGGAGACATTCCTTAATAATTTACCGTATTTTCCCATGTATTGGACAAGGTTTTTTGACTCAAAAATCATGTCAAAAAACTGGGGTTGTGCAATACATGGATAGTGGCATGGGGGGGGGGGGAGAAGCGTCACGTCGCCAGCCAGCTCATTGGCGGGAGTGTGGCTTCCGCTGATGCCACAGCGAGCAGGGAGTGATCGGGGGGGGGGGGGTCTTTCCTGCCCGCAGCTATGTTGGGGGGGGGGAAGAGAAGCTGCATCCGCCAGCCACCTCATTGTTGGGAGTGCAACTTCCCCTCATGCCGCTGCGTGCGGTGAGCGCTCCCTGGATTGTTTCCCACGCACGGTGGCATCGGAGCGCAGTGGCTGGCGGGAGTGCAAATTCCCCCAATGCCGCTGTGCATGGGAAACTATCTAGGAAGTGTTTCCTGCCCCCTGCTGCATGGGGTAAGAGGCTAAACAAATTTGGGCCACTTCCCCTCATTTTCCTAAAATTGAGTCCCCTAAAATAGGGGGGCATCCTATAGATGGAAAAATATGGTATACCCCAGCCAGATGGGCACGGTATAATAATAAAATAAAATAATAATAATAATAATATAAGAAAATAAAGACTCCAAACTGAGCCGCGTGTGCATGCCTGAACACATGCACAAGGCAGACTGTGTTGGTAAGAAAAATATGCACAAGACTCTATGCAGACCTACACAAATGCCCGCTTTACAGAGAAAATACAGCCTTTTGTGTTAATGTGCATAAGGGAAGAAGATGATGCAAGAGCAAATGTCTGCCTTAGTGTGGCCAGCTGTCCTTAGTGTGGCTAGGTGAACCTGGCATGCCCTTAAAGTAGTACCTTGGCTCCCAGCCTTATATTCAACTGAGGCTGTAGCCCTAGTTATAAACAAACAATACCAGAGGGATGACAAACAGACTCGAACCAAAACCTTACTGTTAAGGCAAATGTACAAACACCACACCAACAGCCAGAGGTGAATGGTGGTGGGGAAAGAGTGCAATTTGGAGATCATTGCAGCTATCTATACCACAACATAATATGCAACAATCTTTGAACAATACCAGCCCTTTTTCTAATGGGAAATAATTTAATTTGCAATGCCAAAGCTGCCTTGCTTTTCTCTACAGACAGTTAACATTTCATACAGGAAGAGCACAACATGAATTTTTATTTACAGTGCTTTGCTTTTCTGGCAAGAACTGCAGAAGCGGCAAATTCAGTGTTTGTTCCTGCTTTAGAAGGTTCTGCCTCAGCTTCATTGTTGCATGTATTCAGCAGAAACAACGTCCCAACCGTGCACATCAAAAACTTAGGAACAGCACCAGAAGGTACTGCAAAATCTAACTAAGGCACAGGAGGTAACGATCATCCTTGCAGAAATCTTGAGCATCTTGTCAGCAATGCTCAGACTCATTACCACAAAAGTAAAACAGACTTTGCACACATTGAGATTAAAATTTATGCACGATGCATTCCTCAGTTTGTATATGCCTGCTTATCTGCATGTTTTGACTATAAACTGCATATTTGACTGTGCTCAGAATTTGGCACTGAGACAGTGTAATCTCTTTAGCACAGACACTCTTTGGGCAATAGAGGAGTTATGGCAGCAACAGAATAGAAGCATTCCATGAGACATATTTGCTTCAGGGATGACCATCAAGTGGCCCACCACCACCTATGCCCCTATAGTAGCTAAATTAGCAACTTTAAGCCCCATACAAACTCCTCCTGGTTGCCTTTAGAGGTGTAAGTGCCCAGGGCCTGATGTCTTTCTCCTACTTTCTGGAAAGGCTCTGTGCCAGGATGAGATTTCAGGCTCTGCTAACTATGTATATGTTGACAAAGAGGTAAAAGGGTTGATAACTTGGCCATTTGCTTCTGCATTCTTCCCCAGAGTGGCCTTCTGACCAATCTAGTTGTTGATTAACTGGTCCTATCAGCAGATACCTGAAGAACCAAGAGGGCATCCAGCACAAGAAGCCTCTGCTGCTTCTAGTCCAGAATTGTATTTTCCAGTGGCCACCCAGACTGATGTTGCTGGGAAGCCCAGAAGCATGGCATGAAGATATTAACTCTCTCCTTCACCCCCAGTAACTGGTATTCAATGACTATGACATATGAACCCTATAGGCATTTGTCAGTGTTTTGGTGGCAGTCAAATCCTTCGAAAAACTTTTTCCTCAACAGAAACAAAGCTCAAAGATTTTGCTTATATTTCGCTAGAGCTCCCCTACCTTCATTTGTCTCCCTGTTGGAATTAATTTGTAAGCTCTTTGGGGCAAGGGCCTGTCTTGTTCTTTCTGGCGTTGGCCTGTGTTGCTCTGTAAAGCACCAGGCACAATAACTGTGCAGTATAAATTAAGGTGGTAACATACAATCCTCGCATCATCGAAATGTGCACCTCCAGCTGTGAGGGGACTAACTGTTGCTTTCTAGAAAAGAGAAACCTAACAGAGAGTCTAGAATTCTAGTGTGGTGTAGTGGTTAAGAGCGGTAGTCTCGTAATCTGGTGAACCAGGTTTGTGTCTCCGCTCCTCCACATGCAGCTGCTGGGTGACCTTGGGCTAGTCACACTTCTTTGAAGTCTCTCAGCCCCACACGCCTCACAGAGTGTTTGTTGTGGGGGAGGAAGGCAAAGGAGAATGTCAGCCACTCTAAGACTCCTTTGGGTAGTGATAAAGCGGGATATCAAATCCAAACTCCTCCTCCTCCTCCTCCTCCTCCTCCTTCTTCTTCTTCTTCTTCTATTCATTGTGAAGTATCTGGCTGCAGAAAATATTCCAGGCATGGAGAACTAACCTCCCAACAGCATCATGAGGGTGATTTAAGTATGAATGCACCTCCTTCCAGCCTTCTTCTTCTGACCTGTAATACAGCTTAGGCCTTACTTTGCATACACCCACAATAGAAGAGGCTTAACCTCTTTCTCCCCCCCCCCACCCCATTTGCTTTCCATTCTTCGCAAAGCAACATGATCACAAAGTCAAAAAGCACCCCAACACAAGGCAGCTGCCATCTGACCTGGCTTCAGTCCAGTCACAAGGCTATTAGCATGCCTCTGCATGCTCTGTTCTGCCACTACAAGAAAGAATTGGTTTGCGGCCGACCCAGGGCACACTTGCTGAAAACAGAGTCTCCTGTCTACATTGCCCTAACACAGAGGAACTGTGTAGCAAAGGGAGAGAGGGTGGTGTGGTGGTGGTGGTAACGAATAGCCTTCCCACAACGCAGAGCAATGCTCCTTTTGCAGCCAAGACCTGCTGCAGACATTCAAAATGCATTAGAGCCACTGAATGATTTGTGTATTCCATTTGTTTTCTGGCACTAGAATTACAGCCGCTGGCAACTGCCCCATGCCTCGTGCGTAGATACGGAACCAAAACACTGTTATGTGGACTAAAGGCCAGGATGCTGAATGGTACAAATAATTAGGTGGAGTTACAGAGCTTTGCACGTGTGTCTGGATACTCACTGGATGCCACCTGGAAAAATAAAACACTTTTAATGCTCAAAGCTCAGATCTCAAAGCCAATAGCAACAATTTCAGTAGGCCAAGATGAACCTCCATAGTTTATTCTAGAAATGGTGGAGGAAATGGCCGTATCATAATGGGTGAAAGAGGGAAATTTGCATTTACTGATGAACTTCTACAGTAGCTCTCATTGCAACAGTTAACTAAGAGTCCCTAGGACTAAAGCAGGACAGAATGCTTATACCATCACTGACGTTGGAGGTAATCTGTGGGTGAATACTGTTTCACTTCGTAAGTTTATGGCTCTAGCTAAAGGCCACGACAAACTTGTATTAAGCAACAGTAATAATAAAGAGAATACATCCATAATATAAAAATCTGCAAACACTCTGTCAAGTTCCTGAGCATTAAAACACATTTTCCCTTGTGCACCTCTGACAACTCCAATTCTAGTATCATTTTGCCTTTTTAAAATCCAATTTGCCAGCATCCATTATATAAGGGGGAGAAGTTACCAGAGACACCAACAAACTCAAATCCAGCCTGATTTCAGATCAAACCTCCAAATCACCACATAAATTTATAGTGGCCCCTTTTTGCTGAATTATTTTTTTTCTGCAGCCAGAGCATAGAGGATCCACTTTTGTCCTTAATTGTGGTAATCTTTGTACAAGGTGGTAACATTAGGTGGTCTTATTATCAAAAGGAGTAGGGGGGCTGGCTGCATCATCCCACTGCCATAAGGCTAGGGAGAAGTAGTGAGAAAGATTCAGGCACTGCACCCATTGCTCTGGAGGCTGGGGCTGGAAATACAAAGAACTAGTATTATGGTAACCCATTCTCACAAGAGAGGGCTTACCAAGGACACATTTAGGAGAGAAACCATTTAAGTGTGCTGGATGTGAAAAGAAGCTTCATAATCAAAGAACCTACATTAGGGGAGAAACTATTTAAATGCATAGAGTTTCAGAGGAACTTTTGTGGGAGTGGTAACCTTACTCAGCATTGAAAAGCACAGATGGGAGAATTTGCCTGAATGCAAACAGTTGTTGTGGTCCAAGGGGTGACTTTGGGTCACAGTCCCAAGAGAAAACTGCCTCTCAGCAGAGAACACTCACCCCAATGGACTCCCCGGAGCAATACATTTTGAACCAGCATAGCTTGTTCTTGGCAGGATGCCCAGGAGAGGAGTAGTTTGCAGGCACTAGTGAGAGACTTGGGGAAGGTGAATAAGATCCACTGGCTATCCCACCTTCCACTGGTTGACCTTATCTGGAGGCTTTTCCCTTTCTGCAGCCGAGATCAGAAAAGCGCCCAGAGCCAGGTGGCAGCAGAATGTACAGTGGTACCGTGTTTCTCCTAAAATAAGACACCGTCTTATATTTATTTTTCCTCAAAAACCCCCACTATGGCTTATTTTCAGGGGATGTCTTATTTTTATTACCACAGATTTATAAACGGACCAAGTGAGAGCCATGAGAAGTACTAAATGTGGGTGCAGGCTGCCAAGACTGCACAGCTTATGTACATTCTCTGCTAAACTTTTTTTTCCTTTAACACAAATACAGTGGCAAGTATTTTTTTTTTTGGGGGGGGAGGAGTAATTAAGTCCCAATCCCAAAAGTTTAACCTACAAGGATAGGGTCCCCCTGGAACCTAGGGAAAAGCCTAGCAAGTCCCCTGTCCAAAGTGTTGTGTCAAAATGGTGAAATAATAAAAAAAAGAAATTAAAAACTGTTTAGCCATGGGAGGGGGGAGGGGAGATACCCACTTATCTGGCTCGGGGCTCCGCGCAGCACGGTGCTGCTGCTCCTGGGTTCTGCTGCTGGGTCCCGCTGGCTCGGGGCTCTGCTCGGTGCTGCAACAGCAGCCAGTTGCGGGCGCCAAGCTGGCAGCCCTCCTCGGCCGGGCCAGGCGGAGGCGAGGCTGCTGGCTCGGCGCGCTCCGCTCGGCGCTGCAGCAGCAGCCGCTTCCGGGCGCTGAGCTGGCAGCCCTCCTTGGCCTCCTCCTCCTGCCGCGGCTCGTCACTCTCGCTCCGTATGGCAACCGTGCAGTAAAGAAGATGGGCAGCAGCTGGAGGGCGGCTCCTCCAGCGGGAAGGAGGCTCGGAGGTGCGGGCAACCTCGCATCTTCCTTGGCGCCCTCCAGAACTGCACCCAGCACTACGGCTTATTTTCGGGGTATGTCTTACATTTCGTGAACGGTTGAAAATCCTGCCATGGCTTATTTTATAGGGACGTCTTATTTTATGAGAAACACGGTACCTCAGGTTCCAGACGGTTCAGGTTACAGACTCCACTAACCCAGAAATAACGCTTCAGGTTAAGAACTTTGCTTCAAGATAAGAACAGAAATCGTGCTCTGGCGGCGCAGCGGCAGTGGGAGGTCCCATTGGCTAAAGTGGTGCTTCAGGTTAAGAACAGTTTCAGGTTAAGAACAGACCTCCAGAATGAATTAAGTTCTTAACCCGAGGTACCACTGTACTGAGCTCTAATTGGTGTTATGTAGCAACTCTATAACTAGGCCTTTGGCTGATTAAGCAATCTATGGTCTTTTAAATGTGGTTGTGGGTTATTGGTTGTTGTTATATGTATTTTGTGTTTTCATTTTGTGTTTTTATGCTGTATACTGCCTTATAATCATCGGATGAAGGATGGCTTATAAATTACTATTATTAATTACTATTATTAATATTCATGCTTAACTTCCATTGGGGATTGGAGGGGCTTGGGGTTGGGAGGAGAATTATCACAAAGCCATGGGTGACAACAGCATTTTTTTTTTTTAAATGTACCCATTACTCTGGAGAAAGTAATTCAGTTGGCATCCTTCTGGAGACAATGGAGGAAAATGCCCTTGAGTGTGAGGTAAGGCTTTTGGAAGATTGCAGCGCCTGCAGAGACCAATACGGGAGAGACATGTTTTGTTGCAGCTGGGGCAGATGAAGGCATCTGGTTGTGCTGCAGCAGTTGCACTATGGTGTTTCTTCTCTCTGTGTTCTTCCTAGTAGTCTTTTCTCCTCTGGCCATTGCTATTGATACATGACTTGACTGCCTGTCTCCAGGCACTGCGGTGGCAGTGAAAACTATGAGAGGGTGACCCACAAGTTTGTGTAGACAATAGTGAAAAAGAACTGTGGTTTTATGCCCATTATCTTGGAAATTGGGCTAGAAAGATACACATTATGGGGTCTCATTATAAGAGAGAGATAAAGAGCTGGCTTGTCCCATTACCAAGCTGGGAAGAATCAGGTACTTTATTGTGGAGGTGGGGTGGATAAGGGAGGAAAGGAAATTATGGGGTATTTTTATTATAAGAAAAGTGGGGAAAGAGGGAGAAAGGGCTGCCAGACCCAGTGTAAGGGGGAAGAGGAATTTTAAAAAGTGTGGTGAGAGGGAAAGAAGTTATGGAGTTCTATCCTCAAGGCGGGGGGAGGGGGGAGAGAGAGAAGGGGTAGAAAGACCCCAGTCCCATGGCGGGTAAGCAAGATGTGTGGGGTGGGATTTTATAGCCTTCATTCTAATTACTTGGAGAAGGGAGAAAGTGAACCAAAGCAGAGAAATTCTCAAGTGCTGTCATTTTGGCAGCAACACTCACCTCACTTATCAGGGAGTAATGAGTAAGCCCTACTAAAGTCAGTAGAACTTACTTCTGACTAGACATGGTTAGAATTGTGCTGTTGCTATCTTAATAGCACTCTGTCTTTTACAGCAAGTCCTCACAAGGTGCCTTGAAATAAATTTTAAAAACTGACTACAGCAACAGCAGAAGCAAGCTGGAGTAAAAGCGGGTATGTGAGGAGCTGGAGGCAATGGCAGAATAGGGACCATTCAGAGTAAAGAGGCCAAACAAACAATCAGCTAGCTCCATCTCCGTGAGGCAGGTGGGGAAGGAGACATACAGAGCAGCAGCCTTACATAAACCCCACTGAGTTCAGTTGTGATTACTCTTAAGGTTAGCAGGCGTAGGGGGTTGCAGCCTTGGTTTATACCAGTGGCTTTCTTCAGGCTGCCCTCCCGCTTCTCGGTGCCATGAAACCTACCCTGCCCTATTAACAAAAAAAACATTATGCAGAACAGCACTTTGCAGGACCCGCTAAGTCAAGCAAGCACAACAAAACTGGGGGAAAGAAACTGCAACAGTTAATTGCAGGGCGTCTCAAAACCCAATTACAACCACTTAAGTTTAATTCGGGAGAGGCTGCTGTACTTGACCCTTTCAAAGCCTTCTAGTCCTTTTTTTGCACTTCCAGAGGAGGAGCCCCCCACCCCACCCCACCCCACCCCCTTAGGTCATCCCAAAGCCCCCTACCATGACCTTGGAGTCTGGGGTGGGGTGTGTGACTGGGGGGGGGGGGACGCGTGTCACCCCATAACAAAGTGCCTCTACCTCCCCCCCTCCAGAAGGAAGCCCTTTTTGGGCCCTGCACCGCCACGGAGGCAGGAGACTGGGGCGGAGGAGACCCCCCCCCAACCTGTGCGGGGGGCGGGTTAAGCAGCCCATTGGCTGTTGTGGTTAACAATCTGGGGGGGGGGGAGAAAGGGCCGGGGCCTTTTCTGCCAGGCGGGTGGGAGGCGCCCTTTGTCACGGGATATGGGGGGGTCCTATTATGACATGGAGCCCCCCCCAGACTGACAGAAAGGAGAGGGGAGGGGTCTCCCCTTGCCCCCTCACGGTTACCTGCTCCTCCAGCGCCAGCTGCCGCCGCCGCCCCTTCAGGCCTCTCCGCTTCTTTCCTCCGCACGCCGAGTCTCCCGCCCCCCCGCAGCTGTAAACAGTCGCCCAGCTGGAGAAACAGCCCCCCTCAGGGCAGCGGCGCCACTGCGCATGTGCCAACGGCACGGGGCGGGCAGACGGAGCGACGCGCGACGCGGCGGTCAGGGAGGGAAGGAGGGTTGGTGGGAGCGGAACGGTCCATTTGTGGAGGGGACGCCCGCCTCGGCCTTTCGGGAAGTACCACTGAGTGCGGGGAAGAGGGGCGGCGGCGGCGCGGAGCGACAAGGCGGCGCCGCCGCGACGGAAGGCGGCTGGTGATGACGAAGGACGGCGGCCTAGGCTCCAATGGAAGAGTTAATAGGGGCGGGGAGGACACTCGGGCCACCCGTCTTTCTAAAATGTTACCTGCCGTTATATTACTTGCCGTTTATTTAATTGTTTTTTGTTCGTTTGTTTATTACATATTATTAGGTCTTTAAAATTGTGTGTTATTTATGAGCTATTATTGAGGTGTTTTTTTTAAAAAAGAATAGTATTTATTATGCATTACTAGGTTTTTTAAAATACTTATTTTATTATTATTTTTTAATTATTTGTTTGGTTTATATATACAGCACTCTGTGTGTGTGTGTGTGTGTGTGTGTGTGTATTATCATTGGGTTAAAAATATTTATTAGGTGTTTTTATTTATTGGGTTTTTTATTATTTGATTTTTAAAAAAAGTACCCTTCACTATTAAGGTGCCAGGGTATATATGTGTGTATATAATATAATATAATATAATGCCAGCAGCCTATACAATAAGATGTATGACACCATAAGAACAGTTGATACACAATTAAAATGATCAAACCAGACAATCCGAATGAATGTGAACGGTTACATAGACCAGCTGGCATTTTTTAAAAAGTTGTCTAAGGTGCTCCTTGGTGCTTGCCTCCAGGCTGGAACTAAGCTGGTCCTTGGAGGCCAGAGCTTGGGGGGAAATGAGAGACAATTAATGTATCTTAAACTAAATAACCACATACATATAGATGGTCTGATTCAGCAAGGCTCTTCTTAGGCCTCACTTGTTGAATTTCTACCTGTCAAGTCGTTATTAGCTACAGGAGCTGTTCCTGGAAAAAAAAAAGATTTCTAGAATCAATAAATTGTAAAGTTGGAAGGGTTCTCCAAAGGTGATGTAGTCCAACTGCCTACAATGCAGTAATCTCCATTCCTACCCTGCACCTTTTACTTATAGAAGTCTCATTTGCTTCCCTTAAATTAAACTGCACTACCTTTCCCCTCCTGAAACTCTTGTAGAGTAGTAACTAACATAATCTGCACTATCCCAGCATATGGTCTGAAAGCTGAAGCTAAGCTGATCTGTTGTTTAGTCGTTTAGTCATGTCCGACTCTTCGTGACCCCATGGACCAGAGCACGCCAGGCACTCCTGTCTTCCACTGCCTCCCACAGTTTGGTCAGACTCATATTGGTAGCTTTGAGAACACTGTCCAACCATCTAATCCTCTGTCGTCCCCTTTTCCTTGTGCCCTCCATTTTTCCCAACATCAGGGTCTTTTCCAGGGAGTCTTCTCTTCTCATGAGGTGGCCAAAGTATTGGAGCCTCAGCTTCAGGATCTGTCCTTCCAGTGAGCACTCAGGGCTAATTTCCTTAAGAATGGATAGGTGATCTAGTTCTGGTCAATGCCTGATTGCCTATGAACCACATATACATTGCCTTGGGTTTCCATGGGGAGAAAAGGGGGATATAAATTTAAATAAATATATAAAAACAAAATCTGCTTTTTGGGGATCCAAGCCCTGACCTACCTTGCAGGGTTATTGGAAAGATTCCAAGGTAATGTATGTGAATCCTGAACACTTGAACATAAATGCAAATAATTATTCTCATGCATGGCTAAGCACCCACACCGTTTGTTGTTTTGGCAAAGACTCTACACTGACTTGGTCACAAGGTGTCAGCCTTGCGCAGCATTGCGCTGCACAGGAAACTAATCTGTTCTCTGCTCTTTTTCCTGTCCCCCGCCCCCAACATGGTTTCATGCTGAAAACTGCTGTTTTTAAGGGATTGTCTTTTTTGTAATTTCATTTGTGAGCTGCCTGAAGAAGAATGCTGTGGACACTCCTATATAAATGTATTAAGTGTTGAAGCCCTGCCTGACTTCTAAAACAGGCTTGGGCCACTGATTGATACTATCACCCCTGAATGCCCTCTCCCGCTTCGTGGAACCTGTTTTGCTCCCTGATATACTGCAGAGGTTAGGGAGAGGAAACAAGCTGGGAAATGACTTTTAACATGAGTGGAGGAAAACTCGGGTTGCATGCAGGGCCGTCTTAAGCATATCCAGCGCCGTGGTGCAAAGCTCCCTCTGGCGCCCTGCGTCCTCATTTCCCAGAGTTTTTTTTAGGGAGGACGGTGCTGCCGGCAGGGCTGGAGGAGGCAGGCAGTGGCTGGAGGGCAGCTCCTCTGGTGGGGAAGAGGTGGAGGCTGGACACAGTGCCTCCTGGCTCAGCTGGCCGCTTCGTGCTGCGGTGGCCACGGGAGACGGGGGCTCCGGCCGCAGCGCTGCTTTGGCGTGGCATGGCGGAGGTGGGCGAGAGCGGCGAGCTGGTGCCAGGAGGTGCTGCGACCAGCCTCTGCCTCTTCCCTGGCACCCTCCAGAACTTGGTGCCCCGGCGCCCCACGCCACTAGCCTCTATGAGTAAGATGCCCCAAGTTGCATGCAATCAAACACTGGTAAGGGCTAATCGTTGAGCCTGTGTAGAGGCAGTGAAGGCAGCAAAGAACGCATACTTTGCTGCCTCTATTGCATCCTTCTTAGGCTGTTAAGCAGAGTTTTTCTGGATAGTGAAGGTCCTCTTACAGTCTGGCCCGAAGGAGATGGCAGAACTGATATGAGAGCTTGCTGTGACTTTCTTGCAAAGCATTTTGTGGACAAAATTGTTTGCATCCACCAGGATCTGTGTATCTGAAGAAGTGTGCATGCACACGAAAGCTCATACCAGGAACAAACTCAGTTGGTCTCTAAGGTGCTACTAGAAAGAATTTTCGATTTTGTTTTGACTATGGCAGACCAACACGGCTACCCACCTGTAACTGTTAAAGCAGCTGAATTTCGAGGGCTATGCAGAGCACCGTTTAGCCCTGTTGTGTTGGATGAATTTCAGTTAGTAAGGCTAAAGGATGCGGACAAGGTGCCACCACTTGTTCTCAGGGCTTTTCCCTCTCTTAAGTTGATAAAAATTAGCAGGGAGGGGACAGTTGCCTGGGCCAGGAAGACTATTAATGCCTTCCTGTGGGGTCTTGGCAAGGGTGTCAGGCCCATGGGTTCTGTGTTGAAGTACTCGTGCAGCCCACTTGGTATGAAAAGTTGGACCAACCTGATCGAGATGAAGGACGTGGATTTTTTTCTCATGGAGAGCATCTCTCAAAGCAGAAGAAGTCCAGTTCCCATTACAGTGGGCCACTTCTGCATCACCCCCCAAAAGAGGGTGCATATCTGCGTAATATTTGTGCATGCTAATTTATATTCACAGATGTAAATTCTTATATAGAGAATGCAAGTGCATCTCGCCATAGTGGGAAAGGCTGTGGCCAGGTAACCTGCGAACCACCTTAGCCCAGGTTCTGACTGTGGATGAGCAGCTTAAAGGCACTCCTTTTCCTACCCCATCCACAGATTTGAAGAAGGTTTGGATTTGATAGCCAGCTTTATCACTACCCTAAGGAGTCTCAAAGCGGCTAACATTCTCCTTTCCCTTCCTCCCCCACAACAAACACCCAAGGTCACCCAGCAGCTGCATGTGAAGGAGCGGAGATGCGAACCCGGTTCACCAGATTATGAGTCTACCGCTCTTAACCACTACACCACACTGGTTCTCCTTCTTAGGATACTTGTATATTTAAACGAAATAGAGTTGGGGGGGGGGAGGACCCTTGGGCTTGAGTGTGGCATCTTGGAAATCTCTGGCCACACCTTCCACTGGTCTTTGAACTCACAATGTCTCTAGCCTGTCTGGGTGAAGCACAGGATGCATGTGCAGGAACTAGGCTACTGCTAAAGGTCAAATTTGCATTTGTTGCGCCTCACAAATTTTACTTTTGGCCCCACCAACCAAATAAGATTATCCAGAATTGAATTGGCCTGAGACAGCTTCTCCACCCTTGAAATAGAGGAAGCTTTCAAACAGAGGTCAGTCCCAGTTTTCCAATTCCCACTTGTGCGTTTTTAAAGGCACTTCTCGGATGCTAATGTACTCCTGTGCTCCTAGTAATATAAAATAATCAAAAAAGTATTAACAGGCTACAGCACAGTAGATGCTGTCCATATGGTGAATTCTTGAGAAATGCAAGAAGCACATCTGTTGTTCATTAGAAAATTAGACGGGTGAAGGCGAACCTCCTTTGTTGTTGCTGTATGTGGTTAATAGTTTGTTTTAATACATATTAATTGCCTTTCAAATTAGGCCCTCACGTTTTAACCACTGACTAAAACAACTAAAGCTTTAGTTGATTAATCGCCCTAAGCCCATTATAACCAGCAGAGCTGGGAGTTGGAGGTTCATTTACATTTTTGAGACAATCTTGTTCCCACGTGTTACTGTACTGTGGAATGAATTTAAAGAAAATAAAAATGAAATGAAATGTTATTCCTCCTAATAAAGAGCATTGGCTCTGTTTGCTTGGTGGGAAGCTATCTTAACGCTTCCTTCAGCTTCTCAGAAATGGCACCTGTACATTGGCTAGTATGGAAATGTAAAGGTAAAGGTAAAGGGACCCCTGACCATTAGGTCCAGTCATGTCCGACTCTGGGGTTGCGGCGCTCATCTCGCTCTATAGGCCAAGGGAGCCGGCGTTTGTCCGCAGACAGCTTCTGGGTCATGTGGCCAGCATGACTAAGCCGCTTTCTGGCGAACCAGAGCAGCGCACGGAAACGCCATTTACCTTCCCGCCGGAGCAGTACCTATTTATCTACTTGCACTTTGATGTGCTTTCGAACTGCTAGGTTGGCAGGAGCTGGGACCGAACAACGGGAGCTCACCCCATCGCAGGGATTCGAACCGCCGACCTTCTGATCGGCATGCCCTAGACTCTGTGGTTTAACCCACACCGCCACCTGGGTCCCTTACATTTAAATGGTTAATTAGTGATGGCAGCTTTAATAAGTTTATGGCACTTCTGCCAGACCCAGCTCCTGTTAAACAGCCTGGAGAGCAGAAGTCAATCTTTGGCCCCCAATGAGGGGCCTGTTAAAACCAGAGAGAGAATACCTCACTAAGGAAGAGTGCTCAGGGGGACCTATTAGGGGGTTATTGTTATTGTTTGTTGCTTAATAATAATAATAATAATAATAATAATAATAATAATAATACCTTTATTGTCAATGTACAACCTGTGTACAATGAAATTAACCGAGCCTCCCTTCCCCCCCAAACACTCAATCTCATTGCACTCTGTGCGCTTGTCGCACAACACACCGACTCCGAAAGTCAGTTGCGCTATATTGTTTTCCGTTCAGCAGCCTAACAGCCCACGGATAGAAACTGTTTTTTAGCCTGTTGGTACGACTGATTATACTTCTATATCTCCTGCCCGAGGGTAGAAGATTAAAGAGGTGATGGCCGGGGTGTGAATCGTCCCTGAGAATTTTTCTTGCTCTCCTACGGCGACGATCCCTTGCGTTGTCATCTAGCGGGTTCAGGGGACAGCCCATGATGTTATGTGTTGTATTCACCATCCTCTGTAGAAACTCTCTGTCCGTGGCTGTCAAGCCAACGTACCACACTGTGATACAACATGAGAGCACACTTTCTATTGTGGACTGGTAGAAGGAGGCCATCAATTGTTGTTTAACATTGTTCTTCCGCAAGACCCTGAGAAAATGGAGTCTCTGTTGGGCCTTCCTAACCACCTGAGTTATATTGTTTTTCCAAGTGAGGTCTTCACTAAGGTTAAACTCCCAGGAATTTAAAGAAAGAGACTCTCTCCACACAAACCCCCCTGATATACAACGGGGCTAATTCCCCCCTCTTCCTCCAATAGCCCAACACCATCTCCTTTGTCTTGCTAATATTTAAGTGCAAGTTATTCTCTAAGCACCATGTAGATACTTTTTGAACCTCCCCCCCCCCCGTACGCTGATTCATCTCCACCTGTAATTAGACCCATTATGGTAGTATCATCTGCAAACTTAATAATTACAGTGGCTGGATCAGATGAAATATGTTTAAAATAAGTACAGGTAGGGACTCAGCACACATCCCTGTGGGGTGCCAGTGCTGAGCTTCAGGGAGGTAGATGTAACAGGCCCAATCCTCACTGTTTCTGTCCGATCCCTCAGAAAGTCTTCAATCCAGTCACAGATGGTAGAAGAAAGGTCTAGTTCCATCAGCTTTTTGAGAAGAATGTCCGGAAGGATGGTATTAAAAGCCGAGCTATAATCAATAAACAACATTCTAACATAATTCCCCGGTCTCTCCAGACGACTCTCTGCAAGGTGAAAGGTTGCGGCTATGGCATCATCTGTTGACCTATTTCTCCTATAGGCGAACGGATGTTTATCAAAATCCGGTGGAAAACATGTCCTAAGGTGTTGAAGGACCAATCTCTCGAAGCATTTCATCACTACAGATATTAATGCAATAGGTCTGTAGTCATTTAGGCAGTTAGTTGCTGTTTTCTTTGGGACTGGGACAATGGCATCCATCTCTCTCGAAAGACAATGGAGTGCATATCCGGGAGCGAAGTCAAACCTCAGGTGGCTGCAGAGACCAGGAACTCGTAACTTGAGACCAAAAGTTGGCACCGCCAATGGATCTTCTCAATTATGGATCTTCTCAGTTTTGCCCCCCTCCTCGGCTCAGTGCCCTGTGTGAGAGAATCACCTCATGGCCCTAAATCCAGCGCTGCCAATGAGGACACTTTAAATGCCCAGCTAAGGTCATTGTCTTACAATGAAACTCGCCTGACCAGCAGACCCCTCTGTTGTTGTAACTCTCAATGAATACAGGACCCCAAGAACGGGAAAGACTGACTCCACCATCAAACCCACCACAATGCACAAGTGTGTGTGTGAGAGAGATTAGAATCATAGAGTTGGAAGAGACCACAAGGGCCATCCAGTCCAACCCCCTGCCAAGCAGGAAACCCCGTCAAAGCATTCCTGACAGATGGCTGTCAAGCCTCTGCTTAAAGACCTCCAAAGAAGGAGACTCCACCACACTCCTTGGTAGCAAATTCCACTGCCGAACAGCTCTCACTGTCAGGAAGTTCTTCCTAATGTTTAGGTGGAATCTTCTTTCTTGTAGTTTGAATCCATTGCCCCATGTCTGCTTCTCTGGAGCAGCAGAAAACAACCTTTCACCCTCCTCTACATGACATCCTTTTATATATTTGAACATGGCTATCATATCACCCCTTAACCTTCTCTTCTCCAGGCTAAACATACCCAGCTCCCTAAGCCGCTCCTCATAAGGCATCGTTTCCAGGCCTTTGACCATTTTGGTTGCCCTCTTCTGGACACGTTCCAGCTTGTCAGTATCCTTCTTGAACTGTGGTGCCCAGAACTGGACACAGTATTCCAGGTGATTGTTGGGGTGTGTGCAGAGTGCCCATTCAACACGGCAGCAGAATGTACCAATGGAACAGAAAAAAACACCAAGGCAGTTGAGGGACGGCCAGTTCCTTTACTGATGGTATAATGCAGTTACAGAAGTGTAACTATGCTTCAGGTTGTGCTGAATCACTCTCCCATGCTTGCTGACTCACTCTTCCACACTTAACTAGTTGCAGGTGCAGGATAAAGCGAAGAGTAAGGTTACCGTAACTTCCGTCATAGAGCTTCAGTATGCTGATGACAACGTAGTGTGTGCACACTCAGAGGATGACCTCCAAACCATCCAAAATATCTTTGCAGAAGCTTACGAAAAGCTTGGTCTATCACTCAACATCCAAAAAACCAAAGTGCTGCACCAACAAGTACAAAATAACTCCTCTGCAGTGCCACAAATCTAAATGGTGTAACACTGGAAAATGTTGATCACTTCTCCTACCTAGGCAGTTATCTTTCCACAAGGGTCAACATTGATGCCGAAATCGAGCATCGCCTGAGTTCTGCAAGTGCGACTTTCTCCCGATTGAAGTGCAGAGTGTTTGAGGACCGGGACATTTGCAGGGAAACCAAAATGCTTGTTTACAAAGCTATTGCACTACCAACCTTACTGTATGCTTGTGAAACATGGACCACTTACAAACGCCGTCTCCAACTTCTCAAAAGATTCCATCAACGGTGTCCCCGAAAAATGTTACACATAACTCGGGAAGACAGGCAAACTAATATCAGTGTACTGGATGAAGCAAAGGTCACCAGTGTTGAAGCAATGATTCTTCAACATCCACTTCGTTGGACTGGTCATGTTGATTGGATGCCTGATTATTGTCTTCCAAAGCAACTATAGTCTACTCCGAACTTAAAAATGGAAAGCGTAATGCTGGTGGTCAACAAAAAAGGTTTAAAGACTGTCTCAAGGCAAATCTAAAAAAATGTAGTATAAACACCGACAACTGGGAAACACTGGCCTGCGAGTGCTCCAGTTGGAGAACAGCCTTTACCAAAGGTGTCATGGACTTTGGTATCTGAAGAAGTGTGCATGCACATGAAAGCTCATACCAAGAACAAACTTAGTTGGTCTCTAAGGTGTTACTGGAAGGATTTTTTTGATTTTATATTTTGCATGGACTTTGAAGACACTTGAACTCAGAACGCAAGGGAGAAACGTGCTAAGAGGAAGGCACACTTGGCAAATCCACACCGTGATCAACTCCCATCTGAAACCAATGTCCCCACTGTGGAAGGACGTGTGGATCCAGAATTGGCCTCCACAGTCACTTATGGACTCATTGTTAAAACCATGTTTATGGAAGACAATCTTACTCAGCTATGAGTGATCACCAAAAAAGAAGAAGAAACACACCCAAATTAACCAGCACACCTAACTTAACCCTTTCTTGTCCTTTTCCTCTGCATGTACAGACCCTTATGCATTAACAGAGATGACAGTTTTGTTTGGGAGGCAATCAGAGTTTTGAATACGCTCCCTGCACCATGTCCACATTCCAATGTACATTTAGAGACTGCCTCTAGCACAGCTTTGTTTTCGCAAATGTCATTTTTGGGTGCAGTGGGATTTTTGCGTGGGATCTCTCTGAAACAAAAGGCTTTGCTTAAATTATTGAGGGGGATGCGGTCCTCGGTTGGAGCTGAATCACATCAAGCCAGATAGTTTCGCTTGTGTACGGGGATTTTAAAATGAGGGGTGCATATCTAAACATCTCCCTCCTTGTGCATTCTGTTATGGTACGGGCCCTGGAGGGCTATACCACATGATCTTTCCCAAACATTGGAGCCGAGTGAAAAATGAGTTAAACAATGTTGTGTTGGCAGCTGTTTGGGTAAGCAGCTATTGGTTTTTAAATCCCAGTTGTTGATGTTTGTCTTAGCAATAACAGGTTAATGATGATTTGAAGTGGCTGGGAGGATTCTTATGACGAGATCCATCACTTTGCGCCTGTGGCACACAAGAGAGTGTCTTTGAGGTTGTTTTCCCAGAAAGGATATTGGAAGAGACCTGAGAGCCCTCCAAAGCATACAGCGTGCCATCTTAAACCGATTCAATTCCCTTCCCTGTGATAAAGGAAGCCAGTTCCAAGTAGATATCACTGTGCAATAATGGCTCCCAACGCGGTCGTTCGAAACACAACCTAAGTGTTCAATTATTCAGTACATGCAGCCGATTTGTTAGGAAAGGACATGTTACAAGGATCTCCTCCCAGGTCACAGCCCCACACTGAGTGATGCAAAACAGAGTAGAAATATTAGCACAGTTAAGACTGTGTAGAAATGTTTGCCAATATGTTTGGGGCACTAGGTATACTTTGGGGAAAACAATATTAATGTGTAGCTACTGTTTCCACTCTCCGCTACTGCTGTGACGCCATTTTGCTTAGTCCCTCTCCATCCTGCAGCGATCCCAGCCAATCGGTGATCATGGATTTAGCACGATGCCGCCATGACGCGAATGTAGCCAATCAGATTTGCCTGTGTGATGACGTCACTAGGGGGCGAGTTGAGCTAACTGCACTTAACTTTGACATGCCGGCCCCTTGTTGTTGTCATCCGTGTTGTCACGGCAACAGGGCACTTTTGCCTCATATTGAAGGGCCCACCCCACACCCTCGAAAAATTGCTGAAAGTACTCACTTTTGTCTCGGCCCTGCATTAGATCTCCTTGCAAATAATAACCAGATAATGAAAAAAGAAATAGCAACAACAACAAAATATTACTCGTAAATGTGTTTGGCGTTTTATTGTTGCCAGTAAAAACCAACGAGGAACCCGCTACGGCTTTGATTCCATCAACATCTTTCACTGAAGAGCAGTACGGAGACTATCTCCCTGGAATCACCATTATTCAGTAAATTGCTCCACGCAGGCACGAGGTGGGGTTCACTGAAGGGATAAGGACATTTAAAAATCATAACGAGCAAAATGTGTAATGCTTCTGGAACAAAAGGCCCTGTTGTTTTATAGCTGTGCGATGCATTCAGTAGAGAGAGAAGTGGGGTGGTTTTTTTAAAATAATAATAATAATAAAGAAACAGCATTTTTGAACTTGTCGCTATATCATTTTGATTTTCAGCACTTAAGCGCCTAAGAGGCTGTCCATCCCCACCCCCAGCAATTTAGAGTGCTGGGTAAATAGACAAGGTCTTTGAATCATAGAATCGTGGAGTTGGAAGGGACACTGAGCGTCATCTAGCCCACCCCTCTGCAATGCAGGAATCTCAACTAAAGCACCCAACCTCTGCTTGAAAACCTCCAAGGAAGGAAGAAGAAGAAGAAGAAGAAGAAGAAGAAGAGTTTGGATTTGATATCCCGCTTTTCGCTACCCGAAGGAGTCTCAAAGTGGCTAACATTCTCCTTTCCCTTCCTCCCCCACAACAAACACTCTGTGAGGTGAGTGGGGCTGAGAGACTTCAGAGAAGTGTGACTAGCCCAAGGTCACCCAGCAGCTGCATGTGGAGGAGAGGAGACGCGAACCCGGTTCCCCAGATAACGAGTCTACCGCTCTTAACCACTACACCACACTGGCTCTCTAGTGTCTACCATCTCCTGAGAGAGACTGTTCCACTGTCAAACAGCTATTACTACCAGAAAGTTCTTCCTGGTGTTGCGTCACAATCTCCTTTCTTGTAACTTGAAGCCATTGGTCTGGGTCCTGTTTTCCAGACCAGGAGAAAACAAGCTTGCTCCATCCTCCATGTGACAACCCTTTAGTTATTTGAAGATGGCTACACATACCCAGCTCCCTCAACCGTTCCTCATTAGGCTTGGTTTCCAGATCCCTGATCATTTTGTTCGCCCTCCTCTGCACACATTCCAGCTTGTCAATATCCTTCTTAAATTTTGGCACCCAAAACTGGACACAATATTCCTGGTGTGGTCTGAACAAGGCAGAATAGAACGGGACTTCCCTTGATTAGGACATTAAAGGTAAAGGGACCCCTGACCATCAGGTCCAGTCGTGTCCGATTCTGGGGTTGCGGTGCTCATCTCGCTCTACAGGCCGAGGGAGCCGGCGTTTGTCCGCAGACAGCTTCCGGGTCATGTGGCCAGCATGACAAAGCCGCTTCTGGCGAACCAGAGCAGCACACGGAAACGCCGTTTACCTTCCTGCTGGAGCGGTACCTATTTATCTACTTGAACTCTGACAGACTTTCGAACTGTTAGGTAGGCAGGAGCTAGGACCGAGCAACGGGAGCTCACCCCATGGCCGGGATTCGAACCGCCGACCTTCTGATCAGCAAGCCCTAGGCTCTGTGGTTTAACCCACAGCACCACCACTATATTTCTGTTAATACAGCCTAGAACAGTATTGGATTTTTGCTGCTGGTTGTGGAAAAACAGGAACGGTGGTGTAAGCACCTTGAAGTTCTTGGACAAGCAGCTGCATTCCATTTGTTTCTTCCAATAAAATGTTTAGTTATAGGTGGGTAGCCGTGTTGGTCTGCCATAGTCAAAACAAAATCGACAATTCTTTCTAGTAGCACCTTAGAGACCAACTGAGTTTGTTCCTGGTATGAGCTTTCGTGTGCATGCACACTTCTTCAGATACACCAGGTGTATCTGAAGAAGTGTGCATGCACACGAAAGCTCATACCAGGAACAAACTCAGTTGGTCTCTAAGGTGCTACTAGAAAGAATTGTCGATTTTGTTTTAATAAAATGTTTAGTTTAGGGCCAAACTAGAGAATGGATGCTGTAGAGCTATGGTGAGATTACTCATCTCTTTAAAAACCAGCTGCAGAGACCCCCTGGGACCTATCAGTACCACTGTCCTGTAGAGGTAAAGGTAAAGGGACCCCTTACTGTTAAGTCCAGTCGCAGATGACTCTGGGGTTGCGGCGCTCATCTCGCTTTATTGGCTGAGGGAGCCGGCATACAGCTTCCGGGTCATGTGGCCAGCATGACTAAGCCGCTTCTGGTGAACCAGAGCAGCGCACGCAAATGCTGTTTACGTTCCTGCCAGAGCAGTACCTATTTATCTACTTGCACTTTGACGTGCTTTTGAACTGCTAGGTTGGCAGGAGCAGGGTCCGAGCAACGGGAGCTCACCCCATCGCGGGGATCTGAACCGCCGACCTTCTGATTGGCAAGCCCTTGGCTCTGGTATAGACCACAGTGCCACCCACGTCCCTTTGTCCTGCAGGGGTAGGTAGGGTTAACTCTCTTTCCCACCCTGTTTTCTCAGTTGAAACTGTGGCGGAATAATGCCTGGTTCATCATGGGTTAACCTATCACTCCCATGTTAGGTAGGTGTTCCCTGGGAGGCGGAGCTAGTTGGCATTCTAAAAGGAGGGGGAACAACCTGGAAAGGCAGTTGGGGGTTTGGCAGTTGGGTGTGGAGGTTTAGAAAGAGAAACTGCGAGGTTAGGCTTTGGGGAATGGGAAAAAAGGTCATTACCATTGCTAACGGGATGCAGGAAAGATTATAACTGAGCTGAAGTATATAAGAAGATTTGTACCAGTAATAACTCAAGACATCCATGTTTTCAAGTTACCTTAATAAAGTTAAAAGTGCTTAAACGTTCGCTGACTGTGGCAGTGCGTCAGTGCCTCAAGAGGTGTGGCTGAGGGGAAAAGCACTAAGGGTTTCCTGTGATAGAGGGAACGGGTGGCTTATTTTCCTGGCATACAGAGGACTGGGCAGGGAAGCCAAAGGTGCCACGCAGTTGCCAAAAAGGGAAGGCAAGCTGCAGTATTTTGGGAACCCAGGGCGGGAGATCCCAAGGTGGCAAGAGTTGTTTCAAAAGTGAAGCACTGAGGTACCCCAGAGACAACTCCCATATAAACACTGAAGGATTCATCCTAGTTGGCAGAGAAACTTAGGGAGAGTCACGGTTGGGGAAGTATCTACGGGGAGAGGGAATAGGATCCCTCACAGAAACTCCCTCTCTTTTCACCAGCTGCAATTTGCCCCATTAAGAACAACATATATGTTGTGCTTTGTGGGTTTCCCATAGGCATCTTATTGGGCAAGGGTCATAGCTCAGTGGGAGAGCATCTGCTTTGCCTGCAGGTGGTCCCAGTTTCAGTCCCCAGCATCTCCTGGAAGCAGCGCTGGATTTAGGGTGGTGATGTGGGCAGTTCCTCCTCCCATAGGGCCCCGAGCCGAAGAGGTGCAAAACTGCAAAGATCCCTAGTTGAGGAGACCTTGGATTCAGCAGACCTAATTATGTTGAGGGGCACCAACTCCAGGGGGCTGAGCATTTTTCACCCAATTTCCCCCCCCCCTCCAGTGTTCCCTACCATCAGGGGGGACAGGAGGCTGACTGCAGAGTGCTGAGCGCAATTTTAGCAAACGTTCTTCCGTATTGATGGCAAAAAAAGCTATCAATGGCTACCAATCATATACTGCCTCCATGTCTGAGGTAGCATCCCTTTGAATAACCAGTTTGGTGTAGTGGTTAAGAGCGGTGGACTCGTAATCTGGTGAACCGGGTTTGCTTCCCCACTCCTCCACATGCAGCTGCTGGGTGACCTTGGGCTAGTCACACTTCTCTGAAGTCTCTCAGCCCCACTCACCTCACAGAGTGTTTGTTGTGGGGGAGGAAGGGAAAGGAGATTTTTAGCCGCTTTGAGACTCCTTAGGGTAGTGATAAAGCGGGATAACACATCCAAACACTTCTTCTCTTCTTTTGCGGGAATGACTGTGGGAGAGGGCCATTTGCACACTCATGCACAGCTTTCAGGCTTCTCACATGCACCTCGTTGGTCTCAGCTGCGTCCAGACCCTCTGAGTGTCCCTATTTTCCAGGGATGTCCCTGATTTAGAGAAGCCATCCCGGTTTCTGATTTGATCCCGGAATGTCCCACTTTTCTTTAGGATGTCCCTATTTTCATCAGAGAAATGTTGGAGGGTATGGAATTATCTAACTTCTGAGCCGTCTGAACGTAATCCTGTATAGGGAATGTTTTTTTTTTTAAAAAATGTTTACTGTTTTATTATGCTTTTATATAGGTTGGTAGCTGCCCAGAGCACTGGGGTAACCCAGTAAGATGTGTGGGGTATCAGTTGCGAAATTGTCTTGGAATGCGATGTCCCTATTTTTTATTAAAGATTTTCTTGATTTACAAAAGTTTGTGCAAGAGGTGGGTGGGATGGGGGGATGGGTGGGGGTGGGGTGACGATTTTTCTATTTTCCTTAATATATGTAGGGTTTAATGTCAGCGTTGTTTGTGTAGGTTCTCTGTTGTTCGCTTGTGCTTCTTTGGCGGTGAGAGAGGTCAGGATTGGCGTAGGGTGTGATTGTTCATTTGTGGTTGGCTGTGGTGATCTTTGGTTTCCTGTGTGAGTGGGGTGGGTGGGTGTTCTGGATCAGGTTAGCCATATTGATCTGTATGCTGCTGGTAGATTTTTGTCATTGTCTTGTTGGGCTGTTCGTGTGACGAAGGGGAACCATACCGGGGTGAAGGTGTCTTCTTCTGTTTGTCCCCGTGTCAGTTTCAGGTTACTGGTTAGTTTTTCTAATAGGGCTGTTTGGTACCATTGGTCCATGTTTTCTCCTGACAGGTCTTTCCAGTGTCTGGTTATGATGTTTCTGGCTGCTGAGAGTAAATGGGTTATGAGTTCTTTGTGTTGTAAGTGGGCATTATTGTCTTGGAAGATGTTTAGTAAGACCAGTTCTGGGGTGGTTTCTAGCAATTGCTTGGTTATTTTACATATTTCTCGTATGGTTGTTGTCCAGAATGGTTGGATTTGGGGGCACTCCCACCACATGTGAAAGTATGTGCCTGTGGAGGTGCACCCTCTCCAGCATTTTGGTGAGGTTCCTGGGCATATTAGCGCTCATTTTCTTGGCGTTAGATTCCACCTGTAGGTTAGTTTTAGGGTGAGTTCTCTTCTTTTCGCTGATATGGATTTAAAGGTGGGTTTAGACCACATTCTGGTCCATTGGGTGGGATTGATTTTGTATCCTATGTCATCCTCCCATTGTTTTTTGATTGTGTCTAGGGAGCTTGTGGGGTTTTTGAGTAGTATTTTGTATATTGCGGACACCAACCGTGATGCCCCTATTTTCACTGGAGAAATGTTGGTACAGTGGAACTTCGGTTTTCGAATGTAATCTGTTCCGGAAGACTGTTAGACTTCTGAAACGTTTGAAAACTGAAAGCCGGAGCCTCAGTTCAATAGGGAAACTCAAAACGGAAGCTGCGTCAGACATACAGGTTCTGAAAAACGTTCGAAAATGGAGCTGTTCAAGAACCGATTTTTGACAGTATGTGTACTGAGCCTCCCCCCATCCCCGAATCCTGGGAACCATAGCTTACTTACTGCATAGCTACAATTCATAGCACCCTTAACAGACTACAGTTCCCAGGAAACAGCTGCTGAACTAGCTAGACCTTTCATCTGATCCAGCAGATCTCCTGGAAATCCATTCAGTGAAGTCTCATTTGTGGAATGTATTTCTCGAGCAGAGAAACAGCATTAAATTTGCTTTCTCTTTTTCTTTCTTTCACAGAAGAACATGTAGCCTGCAGTTCCTTTTTTTCCAATGTGATTCTTTATTATTTAAATATGAACAGTATTCCTTCACATAAACAATTACTCAGCCGTCACATAACCGACACACAAACATGACGAAATAAATATACAACAAGAGCACAGATCAATTTTTTATGTTTAATTTAAATATTAAATAAATAATAAATTACATGTTTTAATTTTTTTTAAACCGTTATCAGTGCCTGAAACAATAGGATCGTCGAGAAGACAAAAGAATAACAAAAACAAACAAAGAAAAGGAATCTCTCTCTCTCTCTCTCTCTCTTTCTGCATTTTGTCCCCACCCAAAATAAAATCAAACAAAAAACTTTTTTTAAAAAAGCGCTTCAGTTATAAAATATCTTTAAAAAAATTCCCATTGTTAAAAGAATAAATAACAAAAATATATAAAAATAACTTGGTTGCATCAAAATTACACGCAAAAGTTAGATTTTTTTATTTCTTCTTAGAGGGAAATATTATTGTTTTATTGATCAAAAAGTTGTATTTCTTTCAGGGATATTTTTTTGCCTCCTTTCCTTTCTCATGATGTGATGTCCAGCTTCAACAGAAGTATAAATTTAATAAATTAAAAGCGATTCAATAAATAGTCAAAAACAATTGAAAAGGTGTTGTGAATACAAATTACACACATTCCCCCAAAATTAGGGTGCATACAGAAATATGACTCACTGTGTTTCCCCGCCTCCTGCTATGTAAACCCAACTCCCAATGCTTTTGACAGGCCTAGTATTTATCAGCGAATCTGTTTTCTATGCTACTGTCGATTTGTCGACTCTGAAAACGTTTAGTTTTAAAAGCACCACTTGCAGTTTTATCCAATCTACCATTTGATCAGTGCTTTAACAGAAGGATGGGCGCACTCTAGGTTTAAAAAGATAAGAGAAAAATGCTTTGAGGAGGTGGGTTCTTGACGGCACACGCACAAGCCAGTCAGCACTATGCATATCTGGCCTTTGCTGCAGACTGGTAGAAACTGCTTTTCCCTACAGCTCTATTCTCTGGAGAAGTTTGTACATATAGTCAAAACACAGCGAGTGCCCTTCCGCAGCTGTTGCACCACTCTAAGGATGTGCATTTCAATGCACCCTTAAATAATTTACAGAATAATTCAGCTAACTACTTTCCCCCCAACCCTTCTTTTTCTTTAAAGGAAGTGCAAGTTCTCTACTCTGAAATACTAAATGAGCTGCAATCACCATCAAATTGGACTCTATTTACATATTAAAAGCATTGTCTTTTTTTAATACTTATTTTTTCCTTCTTCCGTTTTTTTTTTTGCACTTTCCATGGGTTGTATAAATAAGCAAAGTCAAAGAGCCCAATGCTGTGATCCTCTGTAGCGCCCAAGTGAATTTACTCAGATGAGTAAGTTAAAGCATATGAGTAAAGTCACCAATATGTACCCCACCCCTTCTCCATTGGATGTTGGATCTCTCTCATAGACTTCAAAGGGTTTTAGTTTATAGCCTAAGTATAGTCAGAACTAGGCTTTTAAGGCATTTTCATACTGAGACTTTCAAGTGGTTCTTGTTTCTATCAGGCGTGTAGCCGGCATATAAAAACCTATGTTGGCCGGAACAATCATTTGCACGACAAGTGCCTCTCCTGCATTTTCGCTTCTGCTGTAACAATGACCAAGTATTCATATATAAACAGAAGAGGCTCAAAAGCTCACGTATGAAAATGCTCTAAAAGGCACGTAGCATTCTATGAGCGGGTGAATATTTATCGGCTCCCCCTTCCCACTGTAGCCCCTCATATTCCTCCAAAAGCCACTCCTGAAGATTGGGGGACCCTCTGGAGCAGTATTCATGTGGTGCAAGGGGCAACACCAGAAGGGAAAAAACTGGCACCCACCCACACGTGTACAGGAGGAGGTGACTCAGCTGTGCACATGGGGGCTATTTGGATATCAGCCCTTCTTCTCACAGAATCAACAAGCTTTGTCATTCAATGAAGCCCGGACTTGTTCTTCTTCTTCTTCTTTGCTTTTTGTTTTCAGGGAAAAACCTGACCGAGGCCATCCTAAGCTGGCTAGGAAATATATTTAGAAGTTATCAGGGGGGGGTTTAGTTGCAGAAACTAAATTATTGCCGAGAGAAGGGAGACTTCAGCACCAGCACAAACCATCTCGCAGAATAGTTAATACTTTTATCGTGTTCAATTTTTTAAATCTAACACGTTTTCCGGCTTTTGGATATGCCGGGACCACAGTTCACAAACTGAGGAGCTGTAGAAAGAGGCAAGAGCAGAAAAGGGGGAGATAAGAGATGCTTCTTGACCCTTCAGAGCTATATTTTCCTGCAATTTGGATTGGACCTGGTGGCAAGATGCTGATCGTACAGGGCAGACAACTATGGGGAGTTTGTGATGTATCGTTCTCCACCATAATCCCTCTGCAATAAGATGGCACCAGTGACCTACATTTGGCCAAGTGCTAATGGAGAAGTTTAGAAAGTTCATTTTCTTGACTTAGGGGAGAATCTGAGAATTCACACACGGAATCAATGTTGGCATCCTCCCCCGCCACTCTTCCCTCCTCTTACAAATCCAGCAATACATATGTGGACGAATGAGGTGCTGAAGAAATTGGTTTTGCAAAAGACATTCACTTCACTGTAGTTCGTTTTTAAGTGCACAGCGGACTATGTGTACCAAAGGGGTAATAAAATCAAAACAAAACAAAGTGTTTCTTTGGAAGATCTATACCCAACTGTTCCTTCTGTAGAATGGTGATCACTCTGTTTCGTTAAACTTATTTTTTTTAAAAAAAAAATGTAGAAAACAAAGCTCGGAACCAAGAAACATTGCCATGTATTATGAGCCAAAGTCCATAGCCAAGAGTAAATACTCTTTGTAGACTTCCTTTTGTTCCTAATCGCTTCTTATACATGTCTCCGGCATGGATGTCTGCAGTGCTGTGTAGCTACGCAACGATGACCACGACAACAAACAGAACCAGAACGGTCAGC
Organism: Lacerta agilis; assembly: GCF_009819535.1. NCBI lineage: Eukaryota > Metazoa > Chordata > Lepidosauria > Squamata > Lacertidae > Lacerta > Lacerta agilis. Next base: position 88,375,030 of record NC_046317.1, read on the forward strand.
AAAAGGACTTTCCAAACTCATGTACACTGGACCATGACACATTTAGAATTCTTCCATACGAAATGTTCCAATATTGGTCTGTTCATTAATAGCTATTATCTTTTTTTTTTTTTTTAAATACGGACAAAGGAATACTGTAGTTGCAAACTCCAAAAAAGCTTCCCTGAGAACCTTTTGTATATTTTTTTTTCCGTTGCGCTTTCTACTGGAGATCCAGAGCTGCTCTTTCAGAAAATAAAAAATAATGCTACTCTAGAATACTTGTAAGAGTTCTCATGTCCAGCAGGCATCAGAACCTCAGCCCAGATTCAGATGGGTGGCTAGCCTGCAGCTCCTGCTTCTCATGTACTACAACATGCCACATCATTCATGTGTTATCTTGGGACATGACCATAAGCGATACAGAGTTGTGGAACTCGTTGCGGCGCAGACAAAAAAGCCCTGTTCTTTTAATGCTCTAAACCTGGGGCTAATTCTATTATGGAACTTCCTTTGATGGTGGAGGTGCCTAGCAGCTTGTGAAGACCGTTGATCTCCATCTGCTCCCAAGACCATCTTTGACTCCCACCACCACACAGTATGGGGGTGAAAAAACAAAAACAAAAACAAAGCCCCACGGTTTGCCAAAGGAACGCCACTGAGTAAACGAAAACATTTTGAGTTCAGTTCTGCTTCTTGTGAATGGCCTCTTGGTTAAGTTTTGGTCCTTTTATTCATTCATTCAACAAGTTTCCTAACTTGTAAACCTGAATATGCAGAGTGAAGGTCCTCTATATTCTTCCAGTTACTTTTAACGTCTTCTTTTTAAAAATTTATCCCCCACCCCCACACCATTTTTCTTCTTTGTCCCATTGTAATTAGACCTGAATTCCTTTAATGGCCTTTTTGATGCTTTCCAGCAGGTCCTTGTTCTCAGGATTCTGGTAGCATTCCTGGTTCGTGTACATGTCAGTAAGGGTGTTGACGTACGCATCAAAGTTCTGCTCACTGATTGGCTCCTGCTCAAGAGAGAAGAAGAAGAAGAAGAAGAAGAAGAAGAGTAAATAAGCAAGCAAACATATGAATCAAACTTAGAAGCAGAGCATAGAGAGAAAAGGCTCTAACATTGGACCCAGCTCAGTCAGGGGTCAGCAAACTTTTTCAGCCGTGGGCCGGTCCACTGTCCCTCTGACCTTGGGGTGGGGTGGGGGCGGACTATATTTTGGGGGAAAAAAGAACGAATTTCTTTGCCCCACAAATAACCCAGAGATGCATTTTAAATAAATGGACACATTCTACTCATGTAAAAACACGCTGATTCCTGGACCGTCCACAGGCCGGATTTAGAAGGCGATTGGGCTGGATCCGGCCCTTGGACCTTAGTTTGCTTACCCATGGACTAGATCAGGCATCCCCAACCTGTGGCCCTCCAGATGTTTTGGGCTACAACTCCCATGATCCCTAGCTAACAGGACCAGTGGTCAGGGATGATGGGAAATGTAGTCCCAAAACATCTGGAGGGCCGAAAGTTGGGGGTGCCTGGACTAGATCCACATTATCTGCTTCTCCCTTATCTATTACTCCTAAATAATTACTACTAAATTTGCTTCTCTTTTATTTTGACATTAAAAAGGCCCATATTAGTGTCCATTGTAATGTCCACCTCCCAGACCTTTTGTGGCAAACAATGTGGAATCCTATCTAGCATCAGCTGGACAATATTCTGCTCTTCCAAAGGAGATAAATGAATCAACGAATTTAAAATGAAAAATTCAACAGAACTTAATTACTCCCAGGTACAGGATTATAGCTTAGGTCTACCTTCACCTTAAGCAGAAGTGCACCCTTCAAATCACTTTATCCAGGTTAACTTTAACTTTTAAGAGAGCTTGGGCGAACATTCTTGCTTTGTAAATCTAGAACACTGCGTCCCACAGAGTTTTGAGAACACCCCCCCTCTCCAACATCAAGAAGGTGGAAGGCCACCATAGACACACGAGGGCTATTCTCGAGCGGAGGGCTGGGCCTGTTGATTCAATTTCACAGCAAAGTTTAAATCAGCTTTGCTATAAAACCCCCAACGCGAATGCAAAACCTGCAGTAGCTGAGATCTTGTGTTTCATTTTGTTCTTCCAAATTCTCTCCCGTATTCATACGTGATACCAAAACACACACACACCAAAAACCCAAATGCAAGAGGGGCTTCTTTAGCTTAGTGACATTTCTGAAAAGTATTCTAAGGCCCCAATCCTAAATTCAGTGGGGCTTGCCTTGTGTGAAAACACATTTTGGATCAAGCTGTCGCACTCTAGCCAGCTTTCTTGTTTGTCCAACCCCTGTGTCACATTTAATGTGCTTTAACCAAGGGTAGTGTGTCACACGCGATGCAATTAGCTACCCCTAAACCCAGATAAATTGCATCTCCTTTCAGCTGTTCGACTTCAATGCAGATTGTAAATAAATAAATAAAATTCCACAGCCAGTAGTGGCATCATGCTGGTTACTGTTAAGACCTTGTTATGTTAAATATAATATACTCTCTTTAACGCTGTGATTGTTCAGCTGACAGCTGTTCGGAGCAGAACTGAAGCTCCCTGCGCTATAATGGGAGCTGTAAGATCTTTCTGACGTTACAGTCCAATCCTGTCCTATCTCCACTCATGCTGTCTTAGACTAAAAAGGCAACATGCACTGTTGATGGAGCTCCTTTTGTCATTTTCTTACCGACTTGGGCCAAGAGATGTAATGAGAGACAACCAAAAAAAACACACACAAAAGAATAAGATCAGTGGGAAAGAGGCAGCAGAGAAGGAGGGACAATGTAGCTTTCAGAAACATACGGAGGGTGCTGCCGCCTCCGAAAAATTAAGTGCCAGACAAAGCATTTGGGCTGAACTGTGAAATTTCAGTTTTTCTAACACTTTTTAGATCAGTGATCTTGCAGCTTAAACAGGCAATGGTGAGCAGCTGCAAACTTGGTAGCATTTTATTAGACTTCCCAAGTAACCTATGTGTTCTCCTATTAAAGTGTGTGTGTGTGTGTGTGTGTGTGTGTGTGTGCGTGTACGCACACACACACACACACACACACACACACGCACACAGATGTTGGCATCTGTCTGTCTTGAGAAACAATGGAGTGAGCCTCTGGGGGTGAAGTTAAACCTGTAGCTGCTGCCTCTCACGTTGTGAAGTGACCTCCTTGTGGAGCAAGCCTGGGCAGTGTGTATGGAAGTCCTGGGATGTCCAAACGACAAGCTCCGTCCCACTCAGCTTCACTAAAAGCAGAGCAATACATTGGGCACCAGCTTGGCTACAGGAATTGCCAGGAGGCATACAAGATACCAGTCAACTGTTTAGAGACTCCACTCCAGATTTGTGTATGGCTTACTCCTTAGCTTTTTCTTCTCCCAAAGATATCCTGCAAGGCAGCGGGGGAGGATTTTTTCTTGGGGTTTGCTCCCAAAGCCTTACTCGCCAATGAGTAAAAAAAAGGTAAAGGACCCCTGGACAGTTAAGTCCAGTCTAAGGCGACTATGGGGTTGCAGCGCTCATCTCGCTTTCAGGCTGAGGGAGCCGGCGTTTATCCGCAGACAGCTTTCCAGGTCATGTGGCCAGCAGGACTAAACCGCTTCTGGCGGAACGGAACACCATGACGGAAACCAGGGCACGTGGAAATGCAGTTTACCTTCCCGCCACGGCAGTACCTATATATCTACTTGCACAGGCGAGCTTTCGAACTGCTAGGTTGGCAGGAGCCGGGACAGAGCAATGGGAGGTCACTCCGTCGCCGGGATTTAAACAGCCGACCTTCCGATCGGCAAGCCCAAGAAGCTCAGTGGTTTAGACCACAGCGCCAATGAGTATAGCTGCATGGCAGTGGTTTAGGATCAAAGTTTTCCTTCTCCTAGATGGGCTCCCTTCCCAGGTGGACGAGCCCCATCTGCCCCTCACTTCCCTCTACGGCATGTGCAGAAACCGCCTTCTTGACCGTTGGACTCACTTTTTGTCTCATCCACTCAACCCACTGGAGCCTGTCTTTGCACTCAAGGGAAGTCCCTAACTCACCAAGGATTTGAGACCCACCGGCTACCCTCACCTGGTTTATCTGGCTAGTTGAAACCATTTCCTGTGTTTGCTGTCGCATGCTGACAGCTTCTAGAAGCTACAGGTGAGTGCATGGTGGGGGGACCTCAGGTAGAAGAAGAAGAAGAAGAAGAGTTTGGATTTGATATCCCACTTTTCACTACCCGAAGGAGTCTCAAAGCGGCTAACATTCTCCTTTCCCTTCCTCCCCCACAACAAACACTCTGTGAGGTGAGTGGGGCTGAGAGACTTCAAAGAAGTGTGACTAGCCCAAGGTCACCCAGCAGCTGCATGTGGAGGAGTGGAGACACGAACCCGGTTCCCCAGATTACGAGTCTACTGCTCTTAACCACTACACCACACTGGCTCTCAGGTAAACAAACTACCCCGGAAGGAGCACAGTTTAACCACCAAATGTGGAAGCTAAGAAATCCCTGCCCGATCTGGCAGGTATGGTAGCCTTGATTCTGTGGAGCAACAAGAAGGAATAAAAGTAATTTACTTAATGGGGTGGGGTGGGTGGAAAGCAAAATATATATGTGAGTGCTGGGCTCATTGGGCTTGGACTTTTTTTTTTTTAATTCCCACATATTGCAGTGCAGAGGTAAAGCTGCCTGGGATTGCTTAGTTTTGCACTTCCTTGCTTTCAAGCATTTAAATTGCTCTAACCTTAGGCATGGACTCTATCTATAAATGGTGCTTGGGCCCTTTCCCCCTGCTGAATTTTATGAAATAATCAATAGCCCGGAGCTCTTTTTCTGCCACTCCTTAATTATATGCAAAAGCGCCTTGCTAGGATGCTTTCAAAATCTGGTGCTTTATCACACTGCCGAAGGTTCGGTGCACGGGAGAGATTCTCACCATGTGTGGAAGGCGGATATTGGCAAGACTTTGGATAAGAGTCTGGCTCAGCCCTGAGAGCTCAAGGAAGAGGGCTTCGTTCTGCTCTTCTATAATCTTGTTCTCCTCCTCAATGTTCTTGAGGTTCTTCTCCATGCTTGAGATCTGTAGGAGGTGGGGAGAAATGTGGATTAGGGAAGAGAAATGGTCACTGTCTTTCAACATTCCATGAGTGCCACAAGGCTTACATTTATTAGGTTCATATCCTGCCCCACAAGTGGAACAAACTGGTTCATGGCTGCTGCTGCTGCTGCTGCTGCAAACAGTAAGTCTGAATCTCTTCCTCCTTCTCAGTCTTCCTCTCTTTTCGTAATGCCAGATGCAGGACATTAAATTATCACACCGTAAGTCTCCCAGCCTTCACTCAGCCTCGTTGACTGGTGTTTGCAAAGGCAGAGGAATGCGCAATGCAGCAATATTGTGGGGTAATAAAAGCAATTGACACCAGGCTGCTGTGGAGTCTTGTTACAAGCATACATTCATATATTACAGTATCTCGGTTGTCGAACGCAATCCGTTCCCGAAGACCGTTCGACTTCCAAAACGTTCGACGACCGAGGTGCAAAGGGCTGGCAGCAAAGTCAATGGAGAAAATAGGAAAAAATGCAGTGGAAGCCGTTTGACTTCCAAGGCACGTTCAAAAACGGAAGCAATTACTTCCAGGTTTTTGGCTTTCGAAATCTGAAACGGTTGGCTTCCGAGACGCTCGAAAACCGAGGTACCACTGTAAATTCAACCAGGCAGAGGGCCTTCTCGGTGGTGACGCCCGCCCTGTGGAATGCCCTCCCACCAGATGTCAAGGAAATAAACAACTATCTGACGTTTAGAAGATAACTGAAGGCAGCCCTGTGCAGGAAGGCTTTTAATGTTCGAGATTTTATGGTTGTAGAGAAATAGCAAAGCCAAGTTTGTAATCTTTGGTTCAGACCACGGTGTATTCTGGGAATTGCAGAAATGTAGGCATGCTGGGAAAGAACTAAATGTAACCTCCTTCTAGAATGTGAAAGTGTTCTCTTTAATTGGGGATGCGATATATTGTTTTATGGTTCCTGCCCTGGGAGTGTGAAGTAACACCTGACTTATGGGTTTGGCCCAGCTGAGGTCAGTTGAGAGTTATCAGGCTGATCCTGGGAAGAAGTGGGGAGGATGGTTAAACCATCTCCAGCTGTCTGAGTTTCTTGACATCAAAAGACAAACGGGGGCTTGCTGTTTATTGGTCAATCCACTAATTAAAGGTTTATGCTAATAGGTCCATTCTTAGCAACCCCACGTGGGTGAATGACCCTGTAAGGTAAAGGTAAAGGGACCCCTGACCATTAGGTCCAGTCGTGTCCGACTCTGGGGTTGCGGCGCTCATCTCGCTCTATAGGCCAAGGGAGCCGCCGTTTGTCCGCAGACAGCTTCCGGGCCATGTGGCCAGAATGACAAAGCCGCTTTCTGGCGAACCAGAGCAGCGCACGGAAACACCGTTTACCTTCCCGCCGGAGCAGTCCCTATTTGACGTGCTTTCGAACTGCTAGGTGGGCAGGACCTGGGACCAAACAACAGGAGCTCACCCCGTCGCAGGGATTCGAACCGCCGACCTTCTGATCGGCAAGCCCTAGACTCTGTGGTTTAACCCACAGCGCCACCTGGGTCCCTGAATGACCCTGTATTGAGATGTAAAATTGCTCTAGGCATGGCTCCTTAGTGACCTTGTTTTTAGGCATCATGGTTCCTGGACTTCTTGACCATTGCCTGCTTAGAGAACTACGTCCTTGCCAGAATAGGAGAAGGACTTAATGCTTTTCAAGTGCTAAGTTGTGAGTATGTTATCTGGCTAGAGAGACTAAGTACCTTTGTTATTTTATTGCATTGTAACCTGTTGTTTGAGAACTGTATTATCTCGTTTTAGTTTAAAGTTCTTTTCATAAATACTTAAAAGGACGTGTTGTTTGTGTTCTGTTTCCCTTAAGACTGACTGAGCTAAACCAGTACCTTGCTGCTTGGACACTCTGCTGAAATAAGATTCTTGCTTGTGTTCATCTAAATTAATTGTGTAGCCTGGAAAGGATAGGGTTCCCTTTTTCCCTATGCCCTAGGGCTGGCAATTGGATAGACTAAAAAGGGTGGTGGTAGCTTATGTTGTGTTGTGTTGTGTTGTGTTAATGTTATGTTGAGGGGTTCCCCACTGCTCCTAGCAACCCAGGGGAGACGCTGGCTGGTGAGCTGAGTGGTCTCAGAGTGGGTGTAGGAGGGTGGAATACCCCTAGAATAGTGTTTTAATATTTGGTTGGAAGCCTCCCAGAGTGGCTTGGGCAACCCAGTCAGATGGGCGGCAAATATAACAACCACTACCACCACCAAAACAACCACAACATTTATAGGAAGCAGTTGGGTGTGGTTGTTAGGGGATATGGACACCGTGTCACTAGTTTGCAGTTAGTACCCAGCTTTCTTCCTCTGTTAAATATGATTCAGTTGTGGCTGGATGTAGGCCAAGAAACCGATACCAAATCCTGTGGGTGAGTGGTACCTGGGTCTGGGTTATTGGGGGCTGTGCCTGATCTGGATGGAGTTGCACTCCAAAGGGACAGGTATGTACTGGGGGATGATCCTTGATCCATCTTTGCCACCGAAAGCCCAAGGCTTTGTCACCAGAAGCTTTGGCGGCTGCTAGAGCCTTCTGCCAGCTTTGGTTTATTTATTTTTCATTTCATTTCTATACCGCTTTATATTTTAAAGGGGGGGGGGAATCTCAAAGCGGTTTTGTCATTACATATAAACCAACCCTATTAAATATATTCCAAATGCTAATTATTTTGCTTTGTCCCTTGAGTTGCTTCTAAGCCATCTGAACTGCATGGTTACCAGGGTCTGGCCCTAGGCTGGGCAAGAATTCTCTACCTCTTCCTGCTCTCCTCTCACCATTGCTCCCAAGCTTATGGCTGCCTTGGCAGAATTCAGTCATGCATATGTAAACTAGGTTATATTTATGAGGAGGAGGAGGGGTGCATATGATGATTTTAAATAAACAAATACCCTGTAGTACAAAATAAAATAAAAAAATTCCTTGCAGTAGCACCTTAGAGACCAGCTTCTTCAGATTTCGCGCATGCACACAAAAGCTCATACCAAGAAGAAGAAGAAGAAGAAGAGTTTGGATTTGATATCCCGCTTTTCACTACCCGAAGGAGTCTCAAAGCGGCTAACATTCTCCTTTCCCTTCCTCCCCCACAACAAACATTCTGTGAGGTGAGCGGGGCTGAGAGACTTCAAAGAAGTGTGACTAGCCCAAGGTCACCCAGCAGCTGCATGTGGAGGAGCGGGGAAGCGAACCCGGTTCCCCAGATTACGAGACTACCGCTCTTAACCACTACACCTCACTGGCTCTCCAAGAACAAACTTAGTTGGTCTCTAAGGTGCTACTGCAAGGAATTTTTTTATTTTATTTTGTTTTGACTATGGCAGACCAACACGGCTACCTACCTGTAACCTGTAGTCCAGGTGCACTTACCTGCGACTGCAGCTTCACCATGGCTGCTTCCATTTCAGTGTTGGATTCATTCAGCTCACTAATCTCTTTGTTTAACTGCTTAATTTCTTCGTCGTTCTCTAGAACTGCAAGGATGAAATAAAGAAGCGGTCGGGCAATTTCCTGCTCTAATATATGCAGATAGAACCTACACGGAGTAGATCCATTTAAATAAATGAAACTAAATTACGTAATCATTTCTGCTATCTTCAGTGTTACTCCGAGTAGCACTGGATGTTACCCTTGGACTCCAGTGTACTGTCTACACAGTAATGTTTAGCCCTCCTGTAACACCATTGGAGTGCTCTAAGCACTTAATATACAGATCATAAAAATAAATTTGTTTTCTGTAGTCCTAGAGCGAGGGTGTCACAAATGTGGTAGATACAACTCCCATCGACCCTAACCTAGGACCATGCAGAGTAGGGATGATGGAAGTTGTATTCTAACAACTTCTGGTGTGTGGGAATATGTTTTTGGGTTTTCCCGCGCGATAGCCGCTTTACAAATCCTTCCGCGCTACTGCGCAGAAGGAAAGAAGATCCGGCCAGAGATTGGAAGAAGAAGAAGAGGAGTTTGGATTTGATATCCCGCTTTTCACTACCCGAAGGAGTCTCAAAGCGGCTCACATTCTCCTTTCCCTTCCTCCCCCACAACAAACACTCTGTGAGGAGAGTGGGGCTGAGAGACTTCAGAGAAGTGCGACTAGCCCAAGGTCACCAGCAGCTGCATGTGGAGGAGCGGAGACGCGAACCCGGTTCCCCAGATTACGAGTCTACCACTCTTAACCACTACACCACACTGGCTCTCTCCGCGCCTCCCCGAAAGCGCGCCAGGAAGCCTCCTGGTAATGGTCACAAGGCTGGTTTCCCGCCTGGAAACACTCACTATTGCTGCATTATTATTGGTTAATGCTTATTTGATGACGCTGTATAATTTGCTAATAAATAGCCCTGCTCCTGTTGGCTCGGCAACGAGATGAGCAGAGCGACAGAGAGACAGAGAGCTCGCTCGCATTGAGTGCACTTGAAACCATTGACTGCAGTCTGTTTTATTTGGCCTCCTTCCTGCTTCTTCGGCCACACCTTTTGCTTTGCTTCTTCCTGCCTGTCCTATCCTCTTCAGACCTTTGCAACTTCCGAAAACTCCTCACGACCTTCAAGAACCCTCATAACCAGCGGACCCTCATAACCAACCAGAGCAGGCTCTCAGACGGCTGGTTATCCCAGAAACTGGTTATCCCGACACTGTTGAGAGCACCTTGCTGTTGCTCTAAAGGGTAGGACCTAAACCAATGTGTTCACATTACAGTAGTACCTTGGTTGTCAAACTTAATCTGTTCCGGGAGTCCATTTGACTCCCGGAATGGTTCGAAAACCAAGGTGTGGCTTCCGATTGGCTGCAGGAACTTCCTGCACTCAATTGGAAGCCGTGTAAGCTGCGTCAGACGTTCAGCTTCCAAAAAAATGTTCGCAAACCGGAACACTCACTTCTGGGTTTGTGCCGTTCGGGAGTCGATTTGTTCAACAGCTAAGCCGTTCGATAACCAAGGTACCACAGTACAAGAAAGGGGACTTCAGCTAAACATGGACCCCTGGACAGTTAAGTCCAATCAAAGGCGACTATGAGGTGTGGCGCTCATCTCGCTTTTCAGGCTGAGGGAGCCGGCGTTTGTCCACAGCTCTCCGGGTCTTGTGGCCAGCATGACGAAACCACGTCTGGCGCAACGGAACACCGTGATGGAAGCCAGAGTGCACGGAAACGGCGTTTACCTTCCCGCTGCAGCGGTACCAATTTACTTGCACTGTTGTGCTTTGGAGCTGCTAGGTTGGCAAGAACTGGGAGAGAGCTACGGGAGCTCACCACCGTTGTGCGGATTCGAACTGCCGACCTCCTGATCAGCAAGCCCAAGAAGCTCACTGGTTTAGACCACAGCGCCACCCGCGTACCTTAAACAGAATTAATCACCTTAGAAGGTTGTGGTTCTCCTTAGTTAGATGTTACTAAGCAGATACTGGAAGGTCAGTTTTGGGGAATGCTATAGCAATGGGTATCCTGCATTGGTAGTGGTGAAATGACCTTTAATGGCCCTTGCAAAATTTACAATCCTATCATCTCATTAATTATAATAACACCATGGGAAGGTAGGTTGCGGTCAAGCCCCCCCCATCATATTAAAAATGGGGGTGGGGGTGAAACAGAAAGAACAGAGGCTTGCCAAAGTTTGGCTAGTGAGTCACAGCTGAGAATCAAGGACTTTCTACAACATTGGCTTTATCATATGTTGAGCATCGTACTGCATAATGATTTAAACTAGATCCTTCACACTGAAACCACAACGTTCTGGTCACTATATCACATGTGATCTAAAAAGGTAAAGGGACCCCTGACCGTTAGGTCCAGTCGTGTCTGACTCTGCGGTTGCGGCGCTCATCTCACTTTACTGGCCGAGGGAGCCGGCGTACAGCTTCTGGGTCATGTGGCCAGCATGACTAAGCCGCTTCTGGCGAACCAGAGCAGCGCACGGAAATGCCATTTACCTTCCCGCCGGAGCAGTACCTATTTATCTACTTGCACTTTTGACGTGCTTTCGAACTGCTAGGTGGGCAGGTGATCTAGCAGGCCCCCCAAAAAAACTTTGGGCATTTTCAGAGCAAACTTTGTGGCGAGGCATGTTTTTAGCTTTTGGAAAATGTGCAAGAATCAAATAGTGGAGAGGATGCAATCGGTAGCAAGACGGATATTTGCTCTTGTAGGGGATTTCCAGATTGCAAGAAAACACGCTGCCTGAATAACAGAGCAAAACCTTAGCAAGTAAGTTAGCAAGTACGAATTCAATTGGCATGGATCATCTCGGTCCAGTGGAAATGCTAATGGTGCGGACACACACAATCTGTAAGTTATGTTAATTTTTTTTCCAAAATCAAATTTTCAAATATGCAAAACTAGCCAAGTGATAAATCTGGTTCTCTTACCATCACTGGTCTTGAATTTAGCATTGAGAATTTCATCCCCTGAGATTTTCCCCCTTTTCCCAGCAAAAGTAGCTCTTGGACACCCCGACAGGCTAAAATGATAAGCAAAAGTGGTTTTTGTTAGAACTTCCAGGATTAATTGCAGCCAGGTAATTAAGGCCGAGCTAAAATTACTTGCAGTGCTGTAAAAGCCTCCTTTGTGGGGTGAAATTCAGCATTCTTTGTAAATGTGCTCAGTCACTGTGCAATCTCGTGCATTCAGAAATAAGTAGTATTTAAGGAAACTTACTACCAAGTAAGTGTGCAAAGAATTGCAGCCTTATTCAAATCTATTGCCCTAACTTGCATTGCTCCCAGTTGCCCTCCTTGCCATAATCATGTAAGCAAATCTGACTGGTTGTGTTGACCCACAAGATCACCTGTGTCTTACAATGCTCTGTCAAATGTGATATTTGTTACATGATCCTTGACGAGGTCAGATTACTTATGTGAGCAATTTGGAGAGTACTAGGAAAAGGCCTCTGTTTGAAATCTATGTGAGCCACTGCATTTAAATAGTGGGCAAACAAAGTGGATGGACACCCTGTCTCAGTTAGGTCATTTCCTACATAGCGGGTTCTCCACTCAGGGAGAGCACGGGTTGCGGAAGGGTTAACGGGACAGCTCCCTTGTTGCTGGGCGGGTTAGTTGGCATGGCCACTCTTTGGATTGGGCTCATCGGGTTGCTGGGGAGATGAGCATGTTGCAAGTTAATGATTGACAGGCATTGTTGTTTAAATTCCTGCACGGCGTCTTCTAGGTTTCACTTTTGCTGCATGCAACGGGTCTCCCGCCCGCCGTCCCTATCTTTAGGGAATTTTCTTTTGCATTTGACCTTGCTATGCCTGTCATGGGGTCGCCTGCTTTGGAGCAGGGGCCTGGTAGGAATTTTGTCCATTTGGCTGATTGGCTGGTGCCATTTGGTTTTGCCTACTGCATAGCAAATCGTCACAACTTGTAAGGTTGCGGTTAGGCATTGGTTAAAATTGGTTGGTCTAGGGGTACAGGATTTCATAGAATCATAGAGTTGGAAGAGACCACAAGGGCCATCCAGTCCAACCCCCTGCCAAGCAGGATTTGGCTGGGACTGCCCGTAAGTATACTGCTGCAGGGGTATGGAATTGGCTGGGCCTACCCCTGCAAAATGCTGCTGCAAGGGTATTCTGTTAAAGGAATCCAGGGGCTCATCTTGCTTTTGTCCGTACCCCCCTGAGAAGGGGCTAGGGCCATGCAAGAGCCCTTGGGAGCATTTGGGGGAGAGCTGAGGGCCTGGCACCCAGCTCCTGATCTCTCCCCTATAGGTATTTACCCTTAACTGACTTCTCTGGCCAGCGGATGTCAGTTCTGTCCCAGGGCAGGGGACAGATAGTCGGAACCAATGCCTAAGCAACCACTCACATAGGTTGTATTTAAACAATGTTGTGGCCAAAATTATGCCAAAAACCTTAAAACTTAAATGATTGTGTGATGACTGAATTATTGGGGATGGGGAGCTGTCCTGGAACCTCGACACGCAATCCTAAGAAGCAGAAACTGCAGGTGCAAAATTTACAGCAGACATAGACAGCTCTGCTGAAATCACTGGTTCTGATCCTAAAGCAGAAATTTGTTGATGTGGGAAAGCATAGGTAAAGGTAAAGAGACACCTGACCATTAGGTCCAGTCGTGTCCGACTCTGGGGTTGCGGTGCTCATCTCGCTTTACTGGCCGAGGGAGCTGGCGTACGGCTTCTGGGTCATGTGGCCAGCATGACTAAGCCGCTTCTGGCGAACCAGAGCAGCGCACGAAAATGCCGTTTACCTTCCCACCAGAGTGGTACCTATTTATCTACTTGCACTTTGACGTGCTTTCGAACTGCTAGGTGGGCAGGAGCTGGGACCAAGCAACGGGAGCTCACCCCATCGCAGGGATTTGAACCTCCAACCTTCTGATCAGCAAACCCTAGGCTCTGTGGTTTAACCCACAGCACCACCCGCATCCCTGGGAAAGCATAGAAAACTTCTTAAAAAAATATTTTTTGTGAGGAAATCTTTCCCCACCTCTGGCATCCTTTCTTGTTGCTAATGTTTACATTTAACTGGAAATGCTTGCATAAAATTTTAAAACAAAATGAAAATAATGCGTTTTACTTCTCTGGGGGAAGAAATAAGTCTTTCTCTTTTTTTCTTCCTTGTCATTCAATGGAAAATCACAAAATGAATATAGCTATTTAATGCTCATTGTAAAACCATTTCCCAGTGATGTTTCCACCCTCCTGCCCCAGTTGACGCAGTAGTTTTTATAAGCCCGCCAGGAACTCAGTCGTTTGGATTAGCTTGACTGAATAGTTTGAAATAAATAAATAAATTGACAGTTGTATATGAGAGAAATTCCCTTGCAGGTTCCCCCCATAAAAGATTCAGCTATAAAATGCAGATTCTAATCAAAGCACATATTTTATGTCTCATAAATCCAAAGAGATCCTGCTCCTGAAATTGGTTGTACTTGTGGATAGCCTGTTGTACTGTTCAGGACTTCATTAGAACTTTGCATGAGATACCCCCAGCTATTTATCCGACAGCTATTTATTTATTTACTAATTATGTATTTATTGCATTTTATATACCGCTGTTCTACCAATTTGAAACACTAGAATAAACAAATGCAAACCAGGCCAACTTCAGGAGCTGGCGATTAAATGCTTCCTGGCCTGGGCTTCCTCACATCTGCCTTCGCTCAAGACAGACAGGTCTTAAGTAGTCCCAGGGAAATGTCCGCAGGGACAGTTCTCCCAGACCACTGATGGTCCCTTCAGGAGCTGGTGGCATGAGGTCTGCGGCCTGATACAAACTGTGTTTGGACTAGTGAAGCAGGTAGCTAATTATACCACCCTCCCCTTAAACCATTGACACACCTTTATTCCATATTTGGATGCGCTCAGTATCGTCAATGAGTTTTGTAGAACTGGAAAAGGTTCAGAAAAGGGCAACCAAAATGACCAAGAGGCAGGATATTTGTGGATCATGTCAATAGAGTCTTTGGATTTCAGTAACTGCTACAGCAGAGGATCCACATAGATCCACGATCTTTCTCTGTATTTCAGCTCGAGGGGTAAAACAAAGGGGCATGGGTGACGAGTGCACACTTCATTGAAACCTCAGGCAATCTGGCACAGATCAGCACAAGAGAGTCTAAAAAAATCTAGATATCTAGTTTGGTCCCAGGGCTCAGTTCCTGAGCAAGTATCGAGATGGTGTTGCAAAATGGACTTCACTGCAGGGGCGTAGCAAGGCAGTCCGCCCCATGTCCCATAATGGAGGGGGTGACAAATTATCAAGGAACAATTACTGCCCTACTAGGGCGGTTCATAAAAAACTTTTTTTTTTTAAATTGCCTGCTCCAAAGGTCTGGTCTTACTATACTAGGGATTATATAGCTATATATGAAATTTCATGCGTATCGGTTAATATCTTGACCCTCCTCCACCAAAATAGCTGTTTACTTGGCTGTTTTCCTATGTCGTGAAGGCTGAAATTTCAGTCCAGTGGAGCACTTACTGTTCCCAACCCTAACCCTGTGGAAAGCCATCTAATTAGACTTTAATTTGATTTTGAGATGTTTTTAGGAGGTACAGTGGTACCTCGCAAGATGAATGCCTCGCGCAACGAAAAACTCGCTAGACGAAAGGGTTTTGCGATTTTTTTTAGGTGACTCGCAAGACGAATTTTTCTATGGTCGTGCTTCGCAAGACGAAAATTTCAATGCATTCCTATGGGAAACCATGCTTCGCAAGACAAATTTTTCGCAATATGAAACGACTCGCGGAACGAATTAATTTCGTATTGCGAGGCACCACTGTAATTTAATTATTGTTTGATTTTATACCAATGTTATGTATCTGATGTTAGCCACCCTGAGCCCGACTTCGGCCGGGGAGGGTGGGATATAAATAAAAGTTTTATTATTATTATTATTATTATTATTATTATTATTATTATTATTATTAGTTATTATTCCTTTGTAAGAAAATATGAAATAACGTAAAACCATTTTGCGGGTGTGTGTGTGGGAATCAATGGGGGGGGGGGCTGACAAGAAATTTTCCGCACCGGGTACCACCTGACCTTCCTACGCCTCTGCTTCACTGCTACCTTTTTCAAAAGACGCAGGGACCTCATGCATTGCGGTTACCTTCTGTGAGTGAGGAAGCTTCCATTTGCATGACCCGAGCCATCACAACCTGGGGTTGGACAAGTGGGACCCTCGTTCTTGAGTGACTTCCATGAAAAGGACGAACCATTGAGAGACCCTTCTTTCTGCCTCCGGGCTGCGAGGGGGCACCCCGAGGCACTGCGATGTGAGGCGTATTTGCCACTGATGTGTCCAAGCCCAACACAACCAGGAACAGGGCACCTACAGAGATAAGAGGAAACAACATGGGTGGTGCTTTTGCTTGGATATAAACAAACAAACAAACAAACAAATTGCAGCTTGGGTCCATTTTGCTGGCGGAAGTGTCTCATGAGTTCCGCTCCAGCCAGCAGAAGGGGTGGGAGATCACTTTCACTCTTCCTTCCTTCCTACTACGGCCCTTGTGCTTCCCAAAAACTCTCTGCTGGACTACAAGCCCTTGTATGATGGGGGAAGTGCTTTACTTTTGCAGAAGGGAGCTCAGGATCCAAACCTTAGAAGCCTACCTTAGAAGGAAGTAAAACAGCACCAGCATTATTATATCAGCTCCAGTAACCACCCAGGTGAATCAGACCAGTAATCACCCAGGTGAAACCGGCTATAAAAGAAGGAATCTAAAGAACCATAAGCACCATATATTTAAGGCGCACCCTCTATCCCAAAGGTTCTTAGGAAATGTAGCTCACCCCTCGCAGAACTACAGTTCCAAGCACTTTTAAATAACAGCTCCCAGGATTCAGATTGGCGGGAATGCTTTCAATGCCTGGTGCGTACACAGATTAAAAGGTTCTTAATCATAGAAAGAAGGGAACTCATTCGCTCTGCACAGCTCTTCCAAACTGTGTAGGCTGCATGGAAGCCAACTCCTAGGGGCTGATGGGGGTTCGGTCCCCCAACAAAATATTTGTGTGTGTTTTGGTGAGAGGGGAGATTGCCCCAGTCAGTGGAAAGCCTGAACAGAGCCCATGGGTGCTCTTCCATGTAAAAAACCCAAACAAAACAGCAGCACCAGGGGATCCCCCTATCGTATGCCTGGTTACTGTGCAATTACAATTGTATTTACAAATTGCAAATGTATCCGAACTTGAAAATGGAAAGCGTAAAGCTGGTGGTCGGCAAAAGAGCCTTAAAGACCGCCTCAAGGCTAATCTTAAAAAAAAATGTAGTATAAACACGACAACTGGGAAACACTGGTCTGCGCTCCAATTGGAGAACAGCCTTTACCAAAGGTGTCATGGGTTTTGAAGACGCTCGAACTCAGGATGAAAGGGGGAAATGTGCTAAGAGGAAGGCACGCTTGGCAAACCCTCACCATGATCAACTCCCGCCCGGAAACCTATGTCTCCACTGTGGAAGGACGTGTGGATCCAGTATTGGCCTCCAGAGTCACTTACGGATTCACTGTTAAAACCGTGTTTATGGAAGACAATCTTACTTGGTTATGAGTGATCTCCAAAGAGGACAATTGTATGTTTGTAAGGCTATGTTCAGACCTTGTGCTGAATGCAATCTTCCTGGGCCAGGAGATTCCTTGATTCTCAACCCCATCCACTGAATTTCACCCTTACTTCTTTGTTCCCCGAGCCATCAAATTTACCCAGAATCTCCCCCGCGGGTTCTCTCCCTGGCGCATCGAGTTCTGCCCTGGCTCCACTGAACATCCCACCCGTTTCACTGAAATCGGAAGTTAGTGACCCTGCTGACGTGGGGTCCTTGCCATTAAGGTTTCTGCGACTGGTTGCATTTGTTTAAATATACATGCCAATTAACAGTCACACACACAAGTTTGCCACTGCTCAAAGCTTTCAGAGAAGGAGTCGATGTGAAACAGCACAGCCGCCCCTTTATGCAAGGCAGTGATTAGGAACGTCAACCACGACTGTCAAAACAAGCGTGCTTGCCTGCTCTCGAAACTCGTGTTCTGTGTTTCATTGTTATCATCATTATTTTTATTTTATTCCATAAAAACAACAACAGAGGAGTTGACAGTCGAGGGGGCCGCACCACCGTTATTTCATACCCGCTCTGAGATAATTTGAAAAACGCTGATCCTGTTTTTAATCATCTGCAAATGCGGCACAATTCACTTATTATATCGTTGCCAGCACGATGCTCACTAAATTCATAACTGCGTCGCTGTTTATATGATCGCAAGCAAATTACTGAAACCTCAGGAGAAAAAGAGGGAGGCCGAGGGAGGAAAGAAAGGGGAAGGGAGCGATTAGCATGCAGCGTTTACGGCCCAGCCGTTACATATTTTACACTGTTAATTTAACTTTCATTACACTTTTATTGTAAAAAATAAACCAGAGCCTTATTGTGGCAAACAGCTGGCTTGGGATGCGTGGCGTGTGTGTGTTTTAAAAATTTATTATTGCTGTTTAATTGAAGTTGCGGTAATGGCCGGTCAATTGAATAGTCGCTGTCCTGAATTGTTTTCTCCTTTCTCCTTTTTTCTTTTTAAAGAGGGAAGGGAGAAGGCCGAGATGATTTGTGGAAGGCAGTTGCAATTGATGAGCTGTGTGATGCTGCGTGGCCAGGGCAGAAAGCACGCCCTCCGATGTAAATGGCGTGGTAAATGGCGTGAGGAAAGAGCAACAAGGCACCAGGGACTATATTAGTCTCTTCTTCTCGGTGGCGGCGTGCGAATCTCGGACCGCAGCCAAGCAGATTTCTGGCACGCAGATGGAGCGCTGGAATTACAGTGGAGCCTCTTTATCGCAAACCTGCAGGGACCTCCACGAGAGCGTACCTTGTTAGAGAAGACAAAATGCTACTTTCCCAAGGACTAGAGGAGTTTGGAAAGGGAGGGGAAAGCTTGCCTTCCTGCAATTTTCTCCACCCGCCCATTTCATATAGCCTCTTATCTCTTCCATGAGGAATACAGGGCACTGTCTTGTACTGACGCACACCATTGGTCCATCAAGCTCAGTACTGTCTACACTGACCGGCAGCAGCAGCAGCTCTCCGGGGTTTCAGAGAGGGTCTTCCCCGGCCTTCACTGGAGACCAATCACTCTACCCTCCACAAAACACTACACTGTGATTTTTATGCATTTGTTAGTAGAGTAATATATTTATGTTTGTCTTTAAATGTAAGCCTATTTATTGTTGCTGTTGTTGCTATTATTATTATTTATTTATTATTTATATCCTGCCCTATACCCGGAGGTCTCAGGGTAGTTCAGAGAATAAAATCAAGATATAAAACCACAAAATACCTAAGAAAAATAAAAACAACAACCCAATATTCCCCCCCAAAAACACACATTTTAAAAGGGTATAGGATCTAAATCGGATCGACCAAAGGCCTGGTTAAAAATGAACATTTATTATAAATAATAATAATCATCATATAATAATAATCAAGGGTGGGATGCAACACTTAAAACAGAATGTCAAAAAACAACTTACACTCACAAAAATAAGGATGGTTCTACAAATAGACACATCTCAGGTGTCAAAACACTGAGGGCTTATCTACACTTAACTTTTCCTCCACACTTTCCAGGCACAGGCTGTTCTTTAAAGCTCTGTGTCTGAGCACCCATTTTTTATGGGGGGTTTTTGCTCTTGAGAACTGAGAAGCACTGGAGTGCAAGCGCTCCAGTTGGAGAACAGCCTTTACCAAAGGTGTCATGGGTTTTGAAGACGTTTGAACTCAGGACGCAAGGGAGAAATGTGTTAAGAGGAAGGCACGCTTGGCAAATCCACACCGTGATCAACACCCACCCGGAAACCAATGTCCCCTCTGTGGAAGGACGTGTGGATCCAGAATTGGCCTCCACAGTTACTTACGGACTCATTGTTAAAACCATGTTTATGGAAGAGAATCTTACGAGGGATCGCCAAAGAAGAAGAAGAAGAAGACAATTGTATGTTTGTAAGGCTATGTTCAGACCTTGTGCTGAATGCAATCTTCCTGGTCCAGGAGATTCCTCGATTCTCAACCCCACCCACTGAAATTTCACACTTCTTTGTTCCCCGAGCCATCAAATTTATCCAGATTCTCTTTGGGTTCTCCCCCTGGCGCATCAAGTTCTGCCCTGGCTCCACTGAACATCCCACCTGTTTTTCTGAAATCGGAAATTGGCGACCCTGCTTCTGTGGGGTCCTTGCCATTAAAGTTTCCGCAACTGTTTGTATTTGTTTAAATACAGTTAAAACTGTATTTATGGAAGACAGCCTTACTCAGCTATGAGTGATTGCGAAAGAAAGAGAAAGAAAGAAGGAAAGAAGGAAGGAAGGAAAGAAGGAAAGAAAGAAGACTACTAAACACTGGTTCTACCAAGTTTCCCACGACTCTGCTTTGACAATCTTTGACCTGCCAGATTCTCTTTTGACCCACCTTGGAGAGAGCCATTTTTTTTTCAAAATCTAAAGCTAGCAGTAACCTAAGTAACATGTGGACACGTTTATAGGCTGCATCGATTGCACTGCAATTCTCCTGAAAGGAATGCAGAGGAAGTCATTGCAGAGGAAGGAGATGCAGAGCCCCACTAGTTGCAGTAATGGGCTATAAACTGCACAACACAGCACTTATCTTTGGCAGCACGATCCATTTTCATTCTTGTTTCTCTCTGTGTGTCATTGGACAGCAGAACGACACTATGGATTATGCATGGTTCTACCTCCCCAAGCAATTTTAGAACATTAAAGTCAAAAGCAAAGTAGCTTTGCTGCCACTGTTCCAGTAGTTTTTAAAACTGGGCTCGCTCAATTTTTAATAAACTCTGCTTACTCCTGCTAATTGTGACACGGCTCATTTAATGCAAATGGTGCGCTATCCTGGGGATAGAAGAAGGAGCAGATGGCTCCGAAACGTCATCTGGTTCTTACAAAGACCTTTGGATCACTTACAGCATCAGTGTTTACTGTGGTCTCCTAAGTGTGAAGAATTTGAAGCTGTTTCCTTTGCTGAGACAGTGACCCTGGAATATCCCGGGGCGGTGGAAAAGCAAGGTGAGACCAAGGAGTGTGTAGGGAATTGTGGAACCAGAGGGGGGGAGAACATACATCATCAGGAGAGGCAGCACAGCCAAATGTCCTAGCTCATCACTGGCTTATTCCCCTTCAGTGCTCTGAAAAACCACCGCATTCTGGGGTGCAGATGGCCAATTTGCTGACATACGATGCTACTGTGGACAACAGAAGATGTGTCTGTGTCAGGGACTGTGCTGAGGAGGGCTGCACTGAGGAGCCTCCCCCCCTCCCCCTGATCAAGATCTTCCCAGGAGCGGGGAGGACAGTATAGATTTGGAACAGTGGCTTGCAGAGGGGCATAGTTCAGAAGGCAGAAGCTGGGAAATACTAGATGGAGAAGAAGCAGTGGGAGAGAGAGAGGTAGTCTGAGACCCTACCTGCCCGCAGACTGTCTCGCCAGAGTGGTGCATGCTCTAGTTATCTCCCGCTTGGACTACTGCAACGTGCTCACCACGTGGGACTACCTTTGAAGGTGACCTGGAAACTACAACTAATCCAGAATGCAGCAGCTAGACTGGTGACTGGGAGCGACCGCTGAGACCACATAACACCATTCCTGAAAGACCTACATTGGCTCCCAGTATGTTTTCGAGCACAATTCAAAGTGTTGGTGCTGACCTTTAAAGCCCTAAACGGCCTTGGCCCAATATACCTGAAGGAGTATCTCCACCCCCACCATTCTGCCTGGACACTGAAGTCCAGCGCAGAGGGCCTTCTGGCAGTTCCCTCCCTGCGAGAAGCCAAGTTACAGGGAACCAGGCAGAGGGTCTTCTCGGTTGTGGCACCCACCCTGTGGAACGCCCTCCCATCAGATGTCAAATAAATAAACAACCACCGTATTTTCGCTCCATAGGACGCACCAGACATAGGGCGCACCTCATTTTTAGAGGAGGAAACAAGAAAAAAAACATTTTTCTGGTTTTCCTCCTCTAAAAGCCCTGGTTTTTTTTGTTTTTTTTTTGAGGATCAGCTAAAGTTTTGCAGCTTTTTTGCAAAGAGAAAAGCCCTGGCTTTTTTGAGGATCAGCTAAAAGTTTTGCAGCTGTTTTTGCAAAGGCAAAAGGCCTTTTTTGAGGATCAGCTAAAGGTTTTGCAGCTGTTTTTGCAAAGGGAAAAGCCCTGGTGTTTTGGGTTTTTTGGTGTTTTTTTTTTGAGGATCAGCTAAAGGTTTTGCAGCTTTTTTTTGCAAAGGGGGAAAAGCAAAGCTCCTTTTGCAAAGGGGGAAAAGCAAAGAGGAAAAGCCCATTTTTATGGGGTTTACTCACATTTCTGAAAAAATCTTAAGGAAAGGGAGCCATTTCTACTGTTTCCAGACAGATAATCTAATCAGACCAGTCACATGTCCTGGGGAAACAAACAACCTCCCTCTGCAGCACATTCAACAAAGGAGGGCGGGGCTGAAAGGGAGCCGGGACTCTTATCTCTCTCCCAATCTCTTGCTGATCAGCTGCTGAGCGGGGTCCTTTCAACACTCCCTTTTCTCTTTGTAAAATAAAAAGCACAATCTGCAATTCAGCTCCAGGGACCACCATTCGCTCCATAAGACGCACAGGTATTTCCCCTTACTTTTTAGGAGGAAAAAAGTGCGTCTTATGGAGCAAAAAATACGGTATCTGATGTTTAGAAGACATCTGATGGCAGCCCTGTTTAGGGAAGTTTTTAATGACTCATGCTTTAATGTATTTTTAATCTTTTGTTGGAAGCCACCCAGATGGGCAGGGTATGTATAAACAAACAAACAAACAAACAAATCAAATTCACTGTCTCTGGAAAGCATTCATCTGCTCAGTCCAAGGTCAAGAAGAGCAGATAAGGGCCAAATCCAGGGAAAATGAGAATTGTTCAATGTTTAGAAAATGATAATGTGGATGACAGGCAGAGATTAGGAAAAAGAAAATTGGTGGGGAAACAGGGAGGAGGGGGAAAGGGGAATGGATGGCTGTCAAGAAAGGATAAAGTGGGAGTGGGGTGAGAAATTACAAGAGACATTAATTTAGGTTGAACAAAGGGAATTGAAATCAGATTGTCTTATGGAACTTGTTGTATCGCCTGGGGAAACCCGGGTCCAGGTGTGAGGGGGTAAAAACAGATGAGATTTTGGTTAAAAAACATAATGTTAAATAAAGGGATATCTTTGGAAATTAACTTTAGGCTAAGGGGTTAAAATGTACAGATAGAAAGAAAGCATGAATTTAGAGGTAGGGTATAAGATGTAACATGAAAATTGCTACAAATATTTTAAAATGGATACAATGAGGCGGGAATCGGGGAAGTCTATACAACAATGTATTCTAAATTATAAATGTGATAATGTTTAATTGGTTGTTAAATTTATAAATTAGAATAAAAAAATTATACAAAAAAAGAAGAGCAGATAAGGTGGCAGCACAGAAAGCACAGTGGTTGTGGGATCAGGTTGCAAGACGTGGTATTGTCATGAGTGACTAGAGGGGAAGTGGGTGTAACCCTTAACTGGGAGCACCTTCATTCCTAGGAAATGGATTCTTCATTCTCTAGCTGTGGTCATTACAGTTTCTAACTGGTAAGAAGACTCCTTTCCCTTGTTCTGCTTATCTACTGCCAAAGGGGGGCGGGGGACCGAAGCCAATTCCCTGAAGCCGGACAGTCTGGCTATGGGGCATATGGTGAGGCAAGTCTCTTCAGCTCTACACCACTGCTTATTCCCTGTCTTGGGCTGTGTACACATGATATTTTTAAAGCAAATTACCATATTTTTCTGTGTATAACATGCCCCTGTGTATAAGACGCCCCTTAGTTTTGGGGACTCAAAATTAAAAATTGGAGGGGGGGAATTGTCCCATGTATAAGACAACCCCCCTTTTCTAACATCATTTTAAAAGGAAAGACTAGCCTTATACATGGAAAAGTACGGTATTCCCCTCAAATAACTGGGTACGTTTTATCCCTCTGTAGTTTACGCCCCCCCCCCCAGTTACAACTCCCATCCACCTTTTTTAACAAACTACAACACTCAAGAATTATTTAAGGTAAGCAATGTGCTTCAAATCTGTTTTAAAGTTAGTGTGCATGCAGCCTTAGCAGATGAGTGGAAAATTCAGAACAGGGGGATTTGGAATATGAACTTTTTGAAATGAGCAAAAGCTACCACTCATTGCTAGAAGGGAAGGCTATCCTGTTTTCTCTTGTTTTATTTTGCAGCAAACGGTACACAGAGAGGAAGGAGTCCACACCACACTGCAGCTTGTACGATAACAGTATCCCTTTCAAGAATTCTACGTCCCGGAGTCTTTTCTTATTGTGAGTTCCCGGATTAATCAGGAATGGAAAGGATGATTAAGCTTTTCAAACTTAAGCACACTAATGATGATAATGAGTTGATGAAAGGCAGTTTCCTGCAGATTACTCAACCATTCTCATCCATCAGATTAGTGAGGCTAAGCTAACAATGCCAAAATCTGTTAACTCTCAAACCAGCAACATAGAGACTTTTCTGGCATTAAAAAAACCAAACACCTGTAAAAGGTAAAGGACCCTGACAGTTAAGTCCAGTCATGAACGACTCTGGGGTTGTGGCGCTCATCTCACTTTACTGGCCAAGGGAGCTGGCGTTTGTCCGCAGACAGTTTTTCCGGGTCATGTGGCCAGCATGACTAAGCCGCTTCTGGCGAAACCAGAGCAGTGCACGGAAACGCTGTTTACCTTCCCGCCGGAGTGGTACCTATTTATCTACTTGCACTTTGACATGCTTTCGAACTGCTAGGTTGGCAGGAGTTGGGACCGAACAACGGGAGCTCACACCCATTGTGGGGATTCGAACCGCTGACCTTCTGATCGGCAAGCCCTAGGCTCAGTGGTTTACACCACAGCGCCACCAGTTTTACACCAAAGTGTCATTAGGTAATCCCACTGAACTGCTAACAGTTAAGTGCATGCTCAAGGCAGTGGAATAATATCACTTTAGTTTGAGAACAACAAGCCAGGAAACCATTCCACTTAATCAATCAACTCAACCAGCTGATTCCTGCACTGCAGGGGCTTGGACTAGATGACCCTTGGGGTCCCTTCCAACTCTTGGATTCTATTATTAAATGATGTCCGGTCCTTTTGGAAGACACCTGAAGGCAGCCCTGTATATGAAAGTTTTAAATGTTTGATGTTTTACTGATTTCTTACTTTTTACTGATTTCTTACTTTTGTTGGGAGCGCCCAGAGCGGCTGGGCAACCAGTCAGGTGGGTGGGTGGGGGGGGTACAACTAATTAAATATCATAATCAACATAATCAAAGTTCAAGGATGCAATTCAGCCACTGAGCATGCTCAGTCCTTGTTTAGGATGGGCCCGGGGAAAGTTACAAGAACTAGGAAGGACCACATTTGGACACCAGACTTGGGGAACTGCCCCTGTGTGCAAGGATCCTGCATGTTGAAAGAAAATGATGTACATCTTCATGTCCACATTTTGCATGGGAACTGTCTTCTCACTTACTTCATCAGCTCTGGATCCTCTTTGTCATCCTTGGTGGGGGTGATCTTGATCCCACTTTTCTTGGCACGAGGGCAGCCCGACAGACTACATTTAAAAAAAAGAAGAAGTAGAAGAGAGAGAAGGCATCTTACTTGCAGTCTGGCAGCGTGTTCCCTGCTCCCAGAACTCAAGTCACTTCCGACGCCCCCCCACCCCACCCTCCATTAATTTATCACTCCATTCCCCCTTTCTCAAGGACTCAGGGTAGGAAGAGGGTATATTCCCTGTCCCAAATGCCCACGATCTGAATTAGACAAAGTATGCAGGGGTAGAATAAAATCAAGGAGGGCACAGATGGGAGAGAGCACCTTTCATATCAACTATCCCTGTCCAACTCATTTCTGGGCTTTGCCCAAGGAATGGCCCCATTTCTCCAAGCCCGCGCAAGGACAGACAAGTGTGACTTGTAGCACAGCACTCAATGCACCAAAGGCCCAGGCTGACAATATTAGAAAACACACCGTCTTTCTGTGCAACCCTTCCTTTTTTATCTCCACCATGAATCAGATACGTGCGACGCTGACATCGTTTAAACTCTTTGCGCTTGCCTCTTATATTCAAGTGATGACCTGAACCCTTTCTTCTCACTACGGCTAGGATCTGCCATGTCCTTTGCACTCTAATTCTGGACCTTACCTTTCAGCTGGACTATTGTGACTTTCATAGACTTTCCCATTTATTTAAACCCCCCCCCCCTGCATTTTATTTCCCTGGCACTGTTGTAATGCGCAAAAAGCAGCCGCCAAGGAGTTTCCTTGCATTGCATGCTTCCAATTTGTCCCCCCTGAGCTCGCTCGGCCTGGGGCATGGTGCTGAAGCTATCTGCGGCCATGCAGAATAAAGTCCTTTCCTGTTGTTTAAAAAGACTAGCACCTTTTCTTGTGAATGAGCTATGCACTGCTGTCTTAGGCACAGTGCAGCGTACGGACGCCCCCTCCTAATTTCCCATGGACTTGCAGAAACCCTGCAGTAGGCTTGTGCTAAGAGCCACACCAGGAAATGGAGAGCCTGACTATATAACAAGACTTTTCTGCAGAGAGCACATACAGTGGTACCTTGGTTCTCAAACACCTTGGTACTCGAATGCCTTGGTTCTCAAATGCCAAAAAAAAACGGAAGTAAGTGTTCTGTTTTAGAATGTTTTTCAGAAGCCAAAGGTCTGATGGGCTGTCATTTATTGTTTCTGGGAGACCTGCACCAATCAATAGCTGCGCCTTGGTTTTCGGGACATTTCGGAAGTCATACGGACTTCCGGAACGGATTAAGTTTGGCGCTTTTGTTTTGCTATTTATTTTGCGTTTTTTGTGGCTTTTTCGGTTAAATTGTTTTTGTGACTGTGTGGAACCCAGTTCAGCTGCTGATCAATTGATTGTGCGACTACGGAAATGGATAAAAGCCCCCCATCCAAACAATGACTAGCATCAGTGCAGGCAAGACAAAAAATCGATTTTTTATTTTATCATCTGCAATACTGTCTTATTTATTTATAGTACCGTTGATTATTGCTTTCATTGTATGGATCACTGGTTCGTTAGGTAGTAAAATCCATGATAAATGCTGCTTTAGGGGTGTTTTTAAAGTTGGAACAGATTAATCGTTTTGCATACTTCCCATGGGAAAAGGGCGCCTTGGTTTTGGACAGGACTTCTGGAATGGACTAAGTTGAGAACCAAAGTTCCACTGTACTGAACTCCCTGCATCTCGGTGATCATGCAACCTTCCCACCTCCACTTAATGTCCCCACACTGCAACCCTTTTGCATGCATTGAAGTAGCAGTCCTCATTTCAATTCCAGTTTCATTCAGTCCCTTTCTCCTTACACAAGTCCTCTTCTGTGGGGCCAATGGAAAACCTCTGCATTTCTTAGTCTTGCCACTATTTCTCTTTTGCCAACACACACACACACACAAACCTATGCCAGATTTCCTGATAAGAATATTTGCTGCATTCAGAGTGCTTTGTGTAACCTTATTTCATTACTGAAATATTGTAAAGCCACTTTACCCCTGTTTTACCCTTCACTGTTGCAGAACATCGACTTTCTGTAAAAACTCCTTTCCTTCAACCGAGCGTTCCATTTCCAACAGCAAAAAGGAACAATTTCCCCCTTTTGATGCTCCTGCCTGGGTGCTTTGATCATTCTGTTCCGCACCTCACAAAGGGACAAAGTGGTGGTGAAAATTAAGAAGGAAGGGGGGGGGAGAGAGAAGGAAGCCCATTTGCTTTGGGGGGGGGGGAGAGAGAGACTTCGCAATTAATAGTACCTAGATAAGAAGATATTTGCTAGCAGAAGGCGGCTGTTAATGGAACTGTTCAATTGGGAGGCTGCGAGGTGCCCATTAATGTTTGAAAAGAAAGATAATCGAAGTCATAAATAGGTGGTGTTATTAACTGGAAATTTTGTGTCAGCTAAAATCTGACCCTTTTGTCTTTTATTTTGCTGGGGAGAGAGAGAGCTTCTAATTTGATTCGGGGAAATATATATGATTCAAGAGATGAAAGGAAGACTCACTTCTCGCCAACTTTTCACAAGCACACTGCAGTTTGCCCATTGAGCCACGAGCAAGTAAGACACCCGTGAAACTGGAACGAAATTGTCACCCTACTTGGGTGTTCACACTGAGACCAATCATGCATTAGAGGGGCAGGGCTGGATTGCAGGGCTGGATTTGAGGTTTGATGAGGCCCTAAACTACTGAAGGTAACGGGACCCTTTATATGTCCAGCTGTTCTTTGTCAACAACAAATTGTCGCTGTTTGTGTGTGTGTGTTGAATACATGCTATATGGTAATTTATGGACCTAATAGGTATCTAAAGCCATTTGCACGTGTTGCCATGCAACCAGTCCATGCAGAATGTAGGCACCCTATATATAGAAATGAGCAAACCAGTGATGTTTTAGGGAGCAGGCTAGCAGGCGGGGCCCATTACTTACATCATAAGAGCCTACACAACACAAAACACTGTTGCTGCATGTAGGTTTTATTTTATTTGTTTTTTTATCTTATATTTTGGAAATGTACATCAGTTTTTTCCCTTTAAATTTTTTTGGGGCCCCAAGAGAGTGGGGCCCTAAGCTATAGCTTGTTTAGCTTATATGTAAATCTGGCACTGATTAAAGGGGGGCTACTATCCAGCCAGCAACTGGGAGCTAGAATGGTGGGTGGCTGAGGTGAGCCCTTACTCCACCAGTTACAGAAAAAGCTGGGCTTTCGTATCTCCCACCTCAAAATCGGGAAGCAGCACTTTAAAGCAGAAGGGCACAGTGTTGTGTATTGATTCAAGGTTTATCATATCTGTATTACTATTCTGTATTAGGCAGTGAAGGATAGGCGTGCCTGGCATGCTCTGGTCCATGGAGTCACGAAGAGTCGGACACGACTGAACGACTGAACAACAACAACAAAATTCACATTAGGGGAAAGTAACTGCCTTCCTGTTCCAGAAGGAACAGACACTATTGGTTCATTCAAGTTGCTGCATTTGGATCCTCAGTCTTATTGGTTCCCACCAAAAGGCAGCTTTGTGATTGCTTGAGATTGTTCCTTTCTAGCTACTCTTCTGTCCCTATAAATGTAGCTTCCTTCTCCTCAGTTCCTCATTCTTGTTTGCCTGAAGAAGCTGTCTCCTGCCTGCTATGTCAGAGAGCTGAAATCACTTGCTGAAACCATTATCCCCACGCTACAACACACAGCAAATGAAAACAGAAGTCCATAAGAAAAGGAGAACATCTTGGTTGGAGGGTGGGTGGGTTATCATCCCTGATGTATTTCTTGTGCCATGCTGCAACATTTCTCTTCATTGTACCCTGCACCAACCCCACCTTACCTGCAATCCATATTCTCTCCTCAACATGTTTCCCTTTCTCTGCTTTTTTCCTCATTGATCACGGAAAGCATTGCCTTTAAAAGGCCATTTGCTTTCTACAGTCCCCCTTCCCCGAGCCAAGCAAAATGCAAGAGAACTTCAGGGAGGTGGTTTATTATTAGGATAATTTATTGCGATGGAGCCAATCGGGAGGCCTTGGGAAGTAAACCATATCTACATGATAAGCATTTTTAATTTTCCGTCTCCTTCCTCTGCCCCACAAATCTCCTGGCCTTCAAAAGTGGCATTAGCCCTTCACTAAACCTCTTAGGATTTTTTTCTGGGCCCTGCCCTTTTAGATCCACCATTCCTTTCTCAAGCTATCTGTCAAAACCCAATATTCATCTGAGACCACATTTCTCCATATATCCTCTGTCTTTCAATTTCTTCCTGCCCATTCTCCTGAGAGGCTGTTTCTGGTTTCGCTTGCCCTCCTATCACAGAGATGTGCTTTAAAAAAAAATTGCATAACAAAAGAGGGCACCAGTTTGTGTATGGCAATTTATATGTATTGCCTCTAACTTAGGACTCAGCTATACAGCTGCAAATAAAATGTTTTCAATGTGTTGTAAAGTGCAATATACAAATGTGACACTAGATGGCGAAAGTGAGCTATGCAAAATGTAAGACATTTTTCAAAACTTTTTTTTTAAAAAAACATTTTCACAGCATTGGTTTTTTTTAAAAAAATATGTGTATAGATTCCACCTTAGAAATGATTGCTGCAAATAATCCTCAGCTGCCACCTCAACTGCGGATGGGCAACTTTAAGGCCTCTCCTGAGTATCTTTAAAGCAGACTTAGCCTGAACAGAGGACACTTTCAAGTAGAGAATTGTCCCCTTCAAACTTCAAAACAGAGGGCTGTCCTCCGTAAAGTAGGGCATATAGCCACCCCAGATTCGATGCTTCGGGGGGGGGGGGGTGGCTACAGGGGCTGGCAAGCCAGCAACTTTTGCAATGGGATGGGTTGTGATCAACACAGGGCACAGCGAGTCAGAGTTCAGTACATGTTTCCTGGATGAGGTAAAATATAAATCTCACATGCTCCATCCCTTTAAAAGCTGGTTATTTCATGAGGGATGGCTGCCGACTGCTCACTTTGCCTCATGGTTGCTCGATAGTGCATTTCGAATCCTTTCCCAGGACCTCAAAATTCTCAGTTGTTGCTGACAAGTCACACATGAGTTGAGGGAAATTGTAGCCAAAGCTACCGGTACCTCCTTTTTATCTCACAGCAGCAAAGATTCCACTCCACCTCACGGAAGTGCCTCAAGGGACTGTGGTGGCCATGCTTTCTGGCAATTTCTCATCCTCGCATAAAACAGCAAAGAAGTGTGCATGCACACGAAAGCTCATACCCATAACAAACTTAGTTGGTCTCTAAGGTGCTACTGGAAGGAATTATTTTATTATTTGATTTTGTTCCAAAGCCAGGCGTATCAGCCGTCGTTCACGAATGACCTAGGCTTTAAAGCAGAGCTTTCCAAACTTTTCACGTTGGCGACATGCACTTTTTAGACCTGCATCGTTTTGCGACACAGTAATTCAGACCTTAAAAAAAACAAAAAGCAAAAAACACCTTGTGCCTGCCCCTCCGCAATTTCTCCCAGGCAGCTTCCATCTTGCTTCCTCCTCAGTTTCCCCTCACCTCTCTCCACATTGCACAAACAAGTCCAACTCACCTCCTGTGTGATGCATAATTTCCTGTTATGTGGCCGGAGCCGTCGCAGCCGGGCGTTGGGCACCTGAATCGGGATAAGAGAAAGAAAAGTAGCTGAGGAACAAAGCTGTGAATTGATGGCGGCATTCAAGTCAATCTACGCCAAATGACACCGGCGCGACTGCTGTCCACCCGTTTGTCTTCAGCTTCCACAGCAAAATGATTTTGCAGACAATGGATTGTGGCAGCCACCTGGGGATTACGATAGGGATTATGAATGATATCATTACTGGGCCTGACTCATAAGCATGAGTTTCTGATAAAAATCCCACAAGGCTGTGTCTCTTCCTATAGGCTCTGCACTCTTTGCCAGTCTCCCTAAAGGCTGGCAAGTCACGTTGACCATGAGAGCAAGAGTCTCTGCTAAACCAAATGGTTACTTTGGCATTCCTGTGTTAATCCTAGGCTCTTTGATTCCTAACCCTAGAGATGAGATTGCTAGCAAAGGTACCGTATTTTCCGGCGTATAAGACGACTGGGCGTATAAGACAATCCCCAACTTTTCCAGTTAAAATATAGAGTTTGAGATATACTCGACCGCAGGTTCTCCACCCGGCGTATAAGACGACCCCCGACTTTTGAGAAGATTTTCCTGGATTAAAAAGTAGTTTTATACGCCAGAATATACAGTAAAGAAGAAGAGTTTGGATTTGATATCCCGCTTTATCACTACCCGAAGGAGTCTCAAAGCGGCTAACATTCTCCTTTTCCCTTCCTCTCCCACAAAAAACACTCTGTGAGGTGAGTGGGGCTGAGAGACTTCAGAGAAGTGTGACTAGCCCAAGGTCACCCAGCAGCTGCATGTGGAGGACCGGAGATGCGAACCCGGTTCCCCAGATTACGAGTCCACTGCTCTTAACCACTACACCACACTGGCTCTCAGGATGTTAGTCTCTATCAGGCCATCAGGATGTTAGTCTCTCTCTCTCTGCTGTTTATGGCTTTTTCTCTTCCCTTCCTGCACTGTCCTGTTTCTGGCTATCTATCCTATCCTTTGATGTGCAGGAATGTGGTGGGTTTCCTGGGTTTCTCATGTAAGTCTTTGTTACCTGATTCCAACCAGGTGAAGACTTCCTGAGGTGTGCTGGTTTAATCTGATTCCTGTATTCATTTATCTTTTCATTAATGATATAGAAATTTTTGATTGTTCATATAATGAATGTGTAAATATTAACTAGGTTTGGTTTATATCACCAGTGAGAGTGTGCAAATGTATCAAATCTTTGTGAAAAGAACATTGTGAAGAAGAAGACTAGATGTTCTAGTTTAGAGATGTAACATATAAATTGTAAGTATGGATTTTTGTATTTGTCTGTTCAGACATTATTTACAAACTTATTATTATTTACATTATCTACAAACCCTTTGCACTGTATTTTTTAATACTAATAAGGTTTGACTTATCCCACCAGTGTATGTATGAATATACAGTAAATCCAAAGTTTACTGAAGAAGCCCAAAATTGTCCATGGGCGAAACAGGGGACAAACGCCGGCACCCTGTCTAATTATTCTGCGTCACATCATCAATATTCCATCTGATTGGACTTACTTTCATCTATTAACATCTGTACATACCATCTGACTGGATCTATTTTCGTCAATATCTACAGGAGCCTGGCTAAAGACATTTAAAGACTGAAATTGTCCTGTTGTACCAACTTGAATGAGTTTTCTGTTTGTGGCTTCTTTGTTTGACTTTTTGCATTGCTTTCTTGGTGATTGGAATACCAAACATAGAATTCTATACGTGGAATGGTTTAGTAGATTTGTGTGCGCCATTTCTGTGCTGCTGATTGTATACTGATTTACCAGGTTTAATCTGATTGGCTGGTTTGAATTCTGTAAGTTCTCCCTGTGTTTTAATAAAACAGCCTGGGTCGAGTGGAGGGGACTTCTCTCTCTCTCTCTCTCTCTCTCTCTCTCTCTCTCTCTCTCTCTCTCTCTCTCTCCCCCAGAACCTTGCTGGTCAAGAGCTCAGTCTCTTTGTCTTCTGTTCCTAAATCTCTTTCTCACTTGCACACATGCAAACCCCACATCGTGGGGAGTGTTGCTTTTGGAACGCAACAATGGATTTGCCATACATGTTTGGGGTCTCCCTCTCTAGCCACTGTTTGCCACTGAGGGTTTTTCAGGCCTCACATGGATCTCCAGGAAGTATCAAAGAAGAAAATGCAAAAATAACAGAAGTAGATGCACAATCCTATTCGATTCTCTGTGGCTATGGCTATAGAACGGGTATGGGAAACCTGGTGAAAATGAGAGGATTAAGACTTGTGCTGGAATGAAAAATGCAACCATTTCCCTATGCTCATCTTTACTGAATTCAAATTTCAACATAAGCAAACAGTCTTTATTCAATTGTACAGAATACGGGTCTAGGTAGCAAAGCTCTCCTCCAACGTAGACCGCCAATACAACTTGAAATTCATTTTTCTTATCAGTAGGAAAACGTTTCAGAATACGAAGCAGAAATTTCTGGTGCTTTGCTCACATGTCTTCCTCTTTAGTGCCGCAATGGGCAGAAGGGGGACAGACAGCTCTGAGAGCTCAAGTTATGAGAAGCAAACCTTGAATTTGGTTTTATTTCTAAGCTTGGCTGCTTAAGAGGAACACGATGCATTCTCCCATTTCCACCTTGTTGCTTCTTCACTGTCACTGATGTACAGAATTGCAAACTTTGCTACTCATAAAGGTAAAGGGACCCCTGACTGTTAGGTCCAGTCCCGGCCGACTCTGGGGTTGTGGCACTCATCTTGCTTTATTGGCCGAGGGAGCCGGCGTACAGCTTCCGGGTCATGTGGCCAGCATGAATAAGCCGCTTCTGGCGAACTAGAGCAGCACACTGAAATGCCATTTACCTTCCCACCGGAGTGGTACCTATTTATCTACTTGCACTTTGATGTGCTTTCGAACTGCTAGGTTGGCAGGAGCAGGGACTGAGCAATGGGAGCTCACCCTGTGGCGGGGATTCGAACCGCCGACCTTCTGATCGGCAAGCCCTAGGCTCTGTGGTTTAGACCACAGCGCCACCCGCGTCATACCTCTTAGTATTTGCTACTCTGTCTCTGCATATCATAGGCACCCATGCTTCATCTCGCAAGGGGATGGTGCTTTTTTGCTTCCTGCCCTTGAATGTTGGTGCAACCCTCCAGATGTTGCTGAAGTACAACCGATTGAGGCTGTTGGGAATTGTTCTCCAACAGCAACTGGATGGCAACATGTTTGGTGCCCGTTGTTGAAGGTGATGCAAATGTTGGGATTTGCCACCAAAGTGGCCACATTCTCATCTTTTCGTAATAATGCTTGATGTAGAATTGTAGGAGCTTTGTCACTGAATTGACGCTAGCTATGAAAGGTCAACCCACCTAAACTTGCCTAATCTGCAGCTGCTTTTAACTAAAAATAGAAGGGAGATCTTGAATCGCCCACACCTCCTCTGTTTTGGTCTTGGCATCCTGGAGTACTGGTGGATATCAGATTTCCTGCTTTGAGTCTTGAGAATGACAAGTGCACACCAGCTTTTTAGGACCTACTCTACTCACCCCGAAAAAGGGGAGGGGCTAGAAAAGGTGCGCTATCCACACTGTGGAAGGACATGTGGATCCAGGATTGGCCTCTACAGTCACTTACGGCCTCATTGTTAAAACTGTGTTTATGGAAGACAATCTGACTCAGTTATGAGTGATTGCGAAGAAGAAGTTACAGGTAGGTAGCCGTGTTGGTCTGCCATAGTCAAAACAAAATAAAATAAAAAATTCCTTCCAGTAGCACCTTAGAGACCAACTAAGTTTGACCAAGAACAAACTTAGTTGGTCTCTAAGGTGCTACTGGAAGGAATTTTTTTTTTTTTATTTTGCGAAGAAGAAGAAGAAGAAGAAGAAGAAGAAGAAGAAGAAGAAGAAGAATTCTACTACCCGTGCAACATATTTTGGCTTTCTCTGTGTTGGAAGTTGTGTTGATATCTCCATTTATGAGTCAGACCCAATACTTATGGAGTCCCAGACTCCTCCACCGATCTGTTTCCCACACTCTTTACTTCTCATTTCTCTTCTCTAAGACAGCAATCACTTCCGACTTTAAGTGAAAGATGCCTGACAGCACCCTCAGAATCAGGCAATGCTCCTAAGAACACACACTTGTACAGATACATGGAAACAAATGCAGCATTGATCATAAGACAAAATGCTAAACCTTTTCCGAGCATGGGATGCGGCTGGGGAGAAATTGAGTTTAAATCAGGTCACAGTTTCAGGTCTGCTCTTATTTGATCCAAACGCTTTCTCCCATTTCAGCTTTGCAATGAGAAACAATTGAGTAAGGGCATCCTGGCCTTTGACGCTCGAGGTGTATGTTTTTTAAGACCCGCCCTATTCTTGTGACTGTAATTGGTTCTCTAAACCGTTTTTAATGTTGTATTTTAAATGCCTGCGACCCACCCTGGGACCTTAGGGCAACGGGCAGGTAAATGAATCACAATCATCACCGTAATTTCACTCTCTTGATTCAAAGTAATACATTGGAAGGGACACACAGCGCACGGAATGTTGTTTCTGCTTGCACGGAGCAGGTACTTCTTAAAATATTTCAAGTTTGAAGAGCTGCAGCCCACACAGCGCTAAATATTTTGGGACATGTTCTAAAGAACTGTAATAAAACATGGTTCTAGTTACAGGTAGTGTTGTGTATTGATTCAAGGGTTATCATATCTGTATTACTATTGTCTGTATTCACATTAGGGGAAAGTAACTGCCTTCCTGTTCCAGAAGGAACAGCTACTATTGGTTCATTAAAGTTGCTGCATTTGGATCCTCAGTCTTATTGGTTCCCACCAAAAGGCAGCTTTGTGATTGCTTGAGATTGTTCCCTCCAAAATATATCCTCTACTGTCCCTATAAATGTATCTCCCTCTCCTCAGTTCCCCAGTCTTGTTTGTCTGAATAAAGAGTGTTACATGAAGAAGCTGTCTCCTGTCTGCTCTGTCAGAGCTGAAATCACTTGCTGAATCACGATCCCCACGTTACAACAGGTAGGTAGCCGTGTTGGTCTGCCATAGTTGAAACAAAATATATATATGAAACCCTTCCAGTAGCACCTTAGAGACCAAAAAAGTTTGTTATTGGTATGAGCTTTCATGTGCATGCACACTTTTTCAGATACCTGAATCTGAAGAAGTGTGCATGCACACAAAAGCTCGTACCGATAACAAACTCAGTTGGTCTCTAAGGTGCTAATGGAAGGATTTTTGTTCGTTTGTTTGTAATAAAACGATTGACCGTTTCAGGACTGTTCTGTGACTAAAATCCCATCCAGCATCTTGAATGGGGAACATGGTGGGAGACTTGAGGGTAGCAATAATTTGGGGACACAGGGATTATATTCTGTCTCATTTTGCACTAAGGCTCCCCAAGCAACTATTCACAACTCCTCTGGAGTAATTAACACTGTATTAAGACACTTGGCAGTTCCTGGAGGTTGATTTGAAACAGGGCCACACGTACATGTGTGAAGAACGTTTAATGCAAGTATATCACTTGCTTACTCAAGGCTTGTTTTGTTGACATTTGATGACTTGCTGCTGAATGAGTGAGATGAAAGCACTGAAAACTATTGTGGTTGGGGCACTGTGACTTGGAATGAAAGAATGAACTCTAATGTGCATAGAATTGTGATCCACTTCGCTTTCCCCGCAGTGTTATTAAATATCCTGTCAAGACATTTTGGTCTTATTATTGTATTTTTATTGATATTTGTAAACAGCTCTGGGAAGTTTCTCCCCTCCTTTTTGGCTGAAGAGTGGGGTATTTAAAAAAAATAAAAAAAATAAATAAAAGTGAATAATTCAATAATCTCTGAGGGGAAAAGAAGTCTACCAGGCTGGAAAAAAACTTACCTTTTGGGGGAAATGAGATGGGGGAAATGTATGAAATTCGGCTATGGTGATATCAGCAGCAAGCTGCGTT
Organism: Lacerta agilis; assembly: GCF_009819535.1. Lineage (NCBI taxonomy): Eukaryota > Metazoa > Chordata > Lepidosauria > Squamata > Lacertidae > Lacerta > Lacerta agilis. Next base: position 88,411,733 of record NC_046317.1, read on the forward strand.
TTGGCACATTCTGGGCAACAGCTGCGTCTGGCTTTTTAACCATACATTGTGAGTGATTCCAGACAGGGGCTCAATATTGCAAAAGGGCAGTTCAGATATTGCAAGCAGGTTGTTGGCAACATTGCTTTCTAAAAAAAAAAACTTGCCAATTTCCCCCAGAATGGCTAAACCCTGCTCAAATGGTGTGGGGATAGGGATACTGATGCTGCTGCAAAAAATTTACATGCTCAAACAGTTCCCTGCCCCCACAATAAGCATCTGTCTGGAAGCACTTTGTGTTCATGTGCAAAGAAATAACTTCTTTTGTAGCAGTGGCCCAAAGGGGCCACAATGAATATGATAATGTGAACCCCAATAAATCATTTAATATGCTTCTATAGAGAATTATGGTAACCTGCTGCTTTAAGAAACAGATGATTTGGCATGAGACCTTCCCTACAGGGAAAGTAGTACAGCGAATACGTCAATCACACAAAGATGCCATTCATAAGCTAGAACATAAGTTGATACATGAAAATGGCTACATGTAACACTGGTTCCCATGCATTGCAAACTAACGAAAATGTAACAGATCGGTGAGAACCAAGGCTTAGTTAGGAATGCTTATTGCGCATGCGTATTAGATTAGGAATGTACATGCGTACTAAACTGAAATGAGGTAATGAAATAGGATTGGTTAATTTGAAATCCTTTGTTTGAAATGTTATAAATACCCCTGCCCAGACCTTACAGGTTTGCGAAACGATTTGACTGTAACCCTTATTGCTTTGCAATAAAGAAAACAAAATGGACTCCTAGCTCCTCTAGTCTCTGAGTTTTATTGGCGTAGCTCAGAAGAAGGGCTTTTTGCCCAATGCAACACTTTGGGGATTATTCCGGAGAAGGACGTCCATTTCTGAAACATCCCAATGCACTTTAGAAATAAACTATCCCTTGTTTCCCCCCAAAAATAATTACTTACGTTTCACCAAATGGTGCTTATTTCCCAACAAGCATGTATTTTTTAGTATTAGGATGGATGCATATTTAGCAAAACACCCCCTTCTCTGCAAACTGATTCACATAAGCGCTTTTTGGAGCCAGCCTCCAGCCATCCTTACTGTTTCTCCCTTGTTTGCATAGGATGAATGTTAATGGGGTACAAGTCTCTCAACCACTCCAGCCTAGATTCCGGTTTAGTGCACCATGGCAAACCATTCCTGATGGAATAGTACTGGCTGGTCGGATTGGATGGCTGCTTCCATCAAGTGGACATTCAGTCGAGCATCAGCCTGACCCAAAAGCATCAAAAGTCACAATGGAGAGAAAAAATTAAGCCCTCAAAATAGCCATGTCAATTGACTTCCGGTGAGAAACAAGTGTTAAAACTACCGTTCATGTGAAGTAACCAGTCGTGTGGATGTGAAAACCGGACTGGCGGAAATGCAACCAAGTTGCTGATTTTCCTACCTTTACATTCACGCTTGAAAAATGCATGCGTTTTCTTCCTCTTTGATCCCCCATTAAAATTCTTCTTTTGCAAACAGAATTCCTCCTAAAAGTTAACCTTCCACCCAAGTGCAATTAAACCGATTTGGCTTTGTATAAAGTATGTACGGATAGTTTGAGCGGTCATTAATTTACTGTTGTTAACATGATGAGAAAACCAGCATCTTCTTCAGTTGGGGGGACCGGTACGAACATTTTGGGCTTCGCTAAGCTGTTTCTCAGGTGAGAGGAAAGGCCCTCTGTAAGCTGGCACAAATCCCCTCTAACAAATCACCCTTTTCCCCCCCTCAGCCTGTGGCAGATAGTTCATCAACCCATCTAGGGGCGGGAAATGGCGCTGCTTTATTACCCAAGGAAATTTCTGGCAATGTTGCAATCTCTAAAAGACCATGAAGAGAGAAGTGTGAGGGGGGGAAAAGAAAGACACATCTCCAGGATAGACAATAAAAAGTTTAAAAAAAAATCTGCCTGGAGTTCAAAGGAAAATATGTATCAGAAGGTTCTAAGCGAATGATCTACCAGCAATTGAATATTATTCAACATACAGGTAGGTAGCCGTGTTGGTCTGCCATAATCAAAACAAACAAACAAAAAAAATTCCTTCCAGTGGCACCCTAGATACCAACTAGGTTTGTTCTTGGTATGAGCTTCTGTGTGCATGCACACTTCTTCAGATACACTGAGATGGAAGTCACCAGACCCTTAAATACAGTGAGGGAGCTATCTTTAGCCATCTCACCCCTTGCCTTTCCCTGTAAGACCAATTGCAGTTGTTAAGAGTTCTCAACAGGTTTTCCAAACCTATCAGCTGATCACCCATTCCCACCACCCTTCTGAGTAATACCCCTCCCCACTCCCTCACTGTATTTAAGGGTTTGGTGACTTCCGTCTCAGTGTATCTGAAGAAGTGTGCATGCACACGAAAGCTCATACCAAGAACAAACTTAGTTGGTCTCTAAGGTGCTACTGGAAGGAATTTCTTTTATTTAATTTTGTTTTGATTATTCAACATGTTGATTATCTCCCAGCTCAGTATTGTTTCGTTCGCATTGGCAGTTGAAGATCATTTTTTTAAAAACTCACAGGCAGGTTTCTTATTAGCCTTTTTCTAAAGGAAAAGTGCAGAGGGAAGGGAGGAAAAGGCAGAGAGGTAGCGAAAAGGGGAGAGAGAGAGAGAGAGATTCAAGTTTAGCGCAAACATACTTGAGGTCAGCAGAATGGGCAGCCATGAGATTTCTGAGACTCTTGTCAGCAAGAGGGCAACCAGAAAGGCTGAAAAAGAAGAGATAGAATATTTGGGTAAGCTAAAAAAAAAAAAAAAGTCAGGGGAGGTAAAAGAAAAAGGGGAAGAGGGAATAGAACCAAAGTATCCACACTATTTATATATTTTTTTTAAAAAGAGAGATCTTTAAGAGATTGTCAGAGCCTGAAGGAATAGCGTATAGCGTAGGTAAGGTCGACTAACCTGCGGTGAGAGGCATAATTCCCCGTGATGTGTCCGCTGCCATCACAGCCTGGGGTAGGGCAACTGAACAAAAATAATTATGGGGAAAAAAACGTGAGTGGCAAAAAAAATTAAAGAAACCAGTAAGATTCATGCATATGTAAAAAAATTTAAAAATATAAAAAGGGAGAAGAAAATCCTTCTTCTGTAGAAATCGGGGAGGAAAATTACCAGAGAGCTCATAGGGATTTTTTTAAGGAGTCCAACCACGATTCTTTTGTAAGCACCTTCGATTAGGAAATTTGGCATCTTGTCAGCAGGATTATATGTTGTTTTTTAATATAAATATATACAGCTATATAAATTGCATAATCTGGCTAAATAAAGCATATTTTTGTGCGGGAGGATGTAACTGTCTGCCATCTTAAGGGCACCCCCCCACCACCACATTGCTCCCCCCCTTTTATTTTTATAAAATCAATATACAATGATTTTCAAGACACTTGAAGAACTGCCTGCACCCATATGCACCTACTATACATTTAGATGTATAGTAAAGGATCTTCTCAGGTGAGGCAGGTCGCTACCATGAAAAGGACATTCTCAATGATGCTCTCCCAGCCGTGGGATACTTTTCCGAGAAAGGTTCGCCTAGTTCCTACAAGAGTTGCATTTTTGGCACGAGGTAAACCAAAAAACAATAAAACACTCAATTTTCAGCCTCAGGTTTTAATTCTGTTGACTGCTTCTATGTTTTTGGTGATGTCCTGCCCTGTTTTATTGGTACAGTGGTACCTCCGTTCTCGAACGTCTCCTTTGTCAAATGTTTCGGAACCTGAATACCGAAAGCCAGGAAGTAAACGCTTCCGTTTTCGAACGCGCCTTGGAAGTCGAACAGCTTCCACTGAGTTCACCTCCCCCAATTTTCTCCATTGTTTTTGCAGACCGCGCTTTGCGCTTCAGTTCTTCAGTTGTTGAAGGTTTTGGAAGTTGAACGATCTTCCGGAATGGATTACGTTTGACAACCGAGATACCACTGTATTATTAATTTCACAGTTTTGCTGGGTTTCCTCTCCATCTTTTTTTCTTCGTGTAAACCATCCTGGGACATGAAGGAAAGGCAGTTTTATGAATGTCTATAATTAATGCTGGTGCTCACTTTTAAACTTTTAAAACAACAGTGAAATTTCCAGGGCCTGCTTGACCCTATAGACAGGGGTGGAGGAAGGGTGTGTGTGTGGCCGGTGTGGGCCGCCCCATTGAGGGGGGTGACAAAATTCTGGGCGGCACTCACCGTGGGGCCTGCATCACGCCTGTGCCACGCGTCTCTCCTGGGAGTGACCTGGTGGCTTGGGCTTTCCGGGTCATGTGTTCAGCATAACTAAACCACTTTTGGAGCAACAGAACACCACGACGGAAACCAGAATTCGGACATCATTGGCAAGCGAAGAGGCACCCCTCAGAAAAGACCCTGATTTATGCTACAGGAGAAAATCATCTGTTTGGAAAGGTTTGGAAAGAATGAGAGATGCTAATTTCTGCTTTGCTTGAACGGTGGAAGGAGGGGAGGGGAGGCCATATTTCAAGTCATTTTTTTCAGGATCTGCATCATCTGCCCTCCCCTAAAGCAATGGAATGCAAAGTTTTTGGGAAGATACCTCTTTGTGATGGATTTCTCTTATAACTAAGGACTTTGTCTGAAAGAAGACAGAGAGGAACAACCTTGAGGGACTTTTGTGGGATTTTGACCACCCCTTGGAACTTCATATTGTGAAATAAAAATAGCAAAGAGGAAAAGATTGGTAACAACTGGATCGACTGTCCATTAAGCAGTCGGAAGAGAACAAACTGTGGAGTTGGATGTAATGGAACTGAGGATCGGCCGGATGGGCTGCAGGAAGATTTTGCTGAGATTACATCAGTCCCCCCCCCCCCTTGGAGCTTGAAGTTGGAAATAAGAACAGTGAAAGGAACAGGATGGAGCACAGTGTATATCAGGGATCAGCAACATTTTTCAGCCGTGGGCCGGTCCACTGTCCCTCAGACCATGTGGTGGGCTGGACTATATTTTGAAAAAAATAATGAACGAATTCTTATGCCCCACAAATAACCCAGAGATGCATCTATATATATAAAACGCAATTGTCTCTGCGTCCAGTCCCTGTGTCTCTGGGTTTGCGCTACTGAGCATGTGCCCCAGGGACACAGGGATTGGATGGAGAGACATCGGGCAGGGAGCAGCAGCGGCAGTTGAAGCGGGGCGGTTGAAATGGAACTCCGGCGCTCCAGAAGAGAGGGGAGGCCGAGGAGGAAAGCCACACTGCCGCTGCCGCAGCTACAACGAGAGCCCCGAGGCCTAGCGGTCCGGGAGCGGCCCAGAGCAGCCTGCCCCTGCGGAGCGCCGCCGTTCCGCTTCAACTGCCACGGCTGTGGGAGGGGAGGAGAAGGGAGGAGGAGCATTATTGTCATTCTTAAAGGCTCCAGGGTGCCGCTGCTGCCAGTCCGTGTAGGCCACACTGAGCAAGATGGCAGCCCCCACGGTGATTCTGAGGTGAGGCCCGGCCGAGGCAGCGATGTACCCGAGGCTGGCGGCCATGAGGCCCACGAGGCCGGTGCCTGCGCCCAGCTCGAGCACGGCCTTGCGGTGGAGAGGGAGCCCCGCTGGGCCCGCCGCCTCCGAGTCCTCGGCCCCCTTCTCGAGGAAGCGTGCCAGCACCAGCGCCACGTCCCACACCATGCAGCCCGTCCCGCCCACCGAGCGCTGCCCGAGACGGAGCACCACCAAGCCGTCCCGCCGGGCCAGGGTGCGCTCAAACCCTGGCCCCGTCTCCGGAGAAGGGGAAGAAGACATGATGGAGGCCGCGGGAGAGGAGACGGAGGCCGCAGGGAGGGAGGGAGGGAGGGAGGGAGGAGGAGTGAGAGGGAGGGAGGCGGCTTCTGTTCTAGCGCCCGTTATTTTAACAGGCTGAAACCACTAGTTTTAAATAAAAGCACACATTCTGCTCATGTAAAAACACCAGGCAGGCTCCACAAATAACCCAGAGATGCATTTTAAATAAAAGGACACATTCTACTCATATAAAAACACACTGATTCCCGGACAGTCCGTGGGCCAGATTTAGAAGGTGATTGGGCCGCTTCCAGCCCCTGGGCCTTAGGTTGCCTACCCCTGGTGTATACCATCTTGATGGCTTCTGAGACTTTCAGACAGAGAAGAAGAGATGTGGATTGTGTTTATTTATCAATGATTTATGAATGAGCTGGTTGCATGTAAAATTGAGGATTAAATCTGGAGAAATGTGAAGGGTGGGTGATGCTGGGAGATTTCTTTGGGGGGGGGGTGTTATGTATATTCTATATTAACACACCAAAAATTCTAGGGGTTTCATTTTCACCCTCAGCACGCAGCACCAGTGAGGCTCAGTGGCTTATGACTGGGGCCAGACATCAGCAGAGGCGAAGCATGGGGGAGGGTGGTCTGTGGCCCCGGGTGCAATTTTGTGAGGGGGTGCAGACAGGCGCCCCGACAGCAGGCTCTTTCATCGGAGCCTGGCTCCTAGTGAGGAGGAGATGAGACTTGGCTGGGTGCTCATGCTGGCCACAGCTCCGATCCCGGGGCAGGCCTGACCCAGGGGAAGAAAGCAGGAGAATGGGGGGGGGGCGCAACGCTGCCACGGTGTGCCTTGTGCCCAGCCGTAGCAGCTCTGCCACTGGGTAAGGCTTGATGGGGCAGCAGAGAGGAGGAGGAGATTGGATGGCAGCTTCTTTCCGCCCCTCTCCTCCCCTGGACTGTGGTGCCCGGCAGGGTGCCCTATGCCCCCTGACCCCCCTTGGGGGCACACTCTACACACCCGCCGCTGGATGCCAAACAGCAATGGCCACACCACACATTCAAGAAGAAGAAGAGAAGAGTTTGGATTTGATATCCCACTTTATCACTACCCAAAGGTGTCTCAAAGCGGCTAACATTCTCCTTCCCTACAACAAACACTCTGTGAGGTGAGTGGGGCTGAGAGACTTCAAAGAAGTGTGACTAGCCCAAATTCACCCAGCAGCTGCATGTGGAAGAGCGGGGAAGCGAACCCTGTTCACCAGATTACAAGTCCACTGCTCTTAACCACTACACCACACTGGCTCAAGGCCATGTTAGGGAGAAATGTGTGTACGTTGTCTGGGAGGAAGCGAGATCTGTTTTTCTCAGGCAAAGTGTTACTCAAGTGGTATCAGAAGGAAACATTTCAGAATTGACGAATGACTATTATAGAAAGATATAAGAGGATTTACTCTACTCAACGATTTTGAGGACAGGTTATAGCAATGTATAAAAGCCGTAGCAGGAATTGGTAACTGAACAGGTAATGTGTAGGGAGAAGGGATGAAAGTATTTTGAAATGATAGTTGGAAAAAGTTATTTTATTGAAAGCAGCAATGGAGAGAGGAAACTAGAGAGGGCATCTAGGGGTGGGAAGTCAGCTTTTAAATTTGTATTAATTTGGTGGCAATTTGTTAAACGTTATGGAAAATCAATAAAACAATTGGCAAATAAAGATTTATATATATATTTTTAGAATTTACACATTTTCTTTAAAAAAAGAAAACCCATCAACCGTTAACACAGTGAATCTGAAAATAAATTGCAGCTTGATTTCATTGTGCTCCATCTAAGAAAACACACATTTATTTATAACATTATTTTATCCTGCCTTGACCTTCAAAATGTCCCCTTAGGTGCTTTGCAGCATTGGAACTGTACAGTGCAAAAACTTTAAAAGGAGATTAATTCTACAACATTATTAAGACTTCAATGAAGTAAAAGCGGCAATTTCTATAAGTTCCAGAACATAAGTCTTTTATATCTTTTGCAGTTCATAAAGTTTTTATTTCAGTGTACCTTTTATTATGTGGATATTTTTGGGGGGGGGGCAAAGCACATTAACGGGTGAATGAGTCAGTATCTCTTCGGAAGCGGAGCTGTCTTGGTGTGAACCCTTCCTTTGTTTGATTTCAGCCGGGTTTCAAATGCAGCCCCCCCCCAAACAAATCTCTTCTTTTTGCATGCATAAAGGTAAAGGTAAAGGGACCCCTGACCATTAGGTCCAGTCGCGGACGACTCTGGGGTTGCGGCACTCATCTCGCGTTACTGGCCGAGGGAGCCGGCGTACAGCTTCCGGGTCATGTGGCCAGCATGACAAAGTCGCTTCTGGCGAAAGCACAGCAGCACACGGAAATGCCGTTTACCTTCCCACCGGAGTGGTACCCATTTATCTACTTGCACTTTTGACGTGCTTTCGTACTGCTAGGTGGGCAGGAGCTGGGACCGAGCAACGGGAGCTCACCCCGTCACGGGGATTCGAACCACCAACCTTCTGATCAGCAAGCCCTAGGCTCTGTGGTTTTGCATGCGTACGACTAAACGACTAAACAACAACAAGTAACGAAGAATGAGACACAATATGTTGTGTTGGCAGGGTTCAAACCTGCTCCTGTTTCCTGTAATGTGAAAGGCTGGACCATCCTATTTCTTGGAGGGTGGTGGACCTAAGTCTCTCCTGCCCCATTTCTGGTCAGATTTCTAATGGATTATACTTCCTGGAATGACATACTTAAAAATAAAAAGTACTTACAAGGGTTTCTGAGGGCTTTGCTGCCTTTAACCCCCAGCCCACCCCATTTTTGTGGTGGTTGGCAAGATGGAGCTCAACATCTTCTTAGCCTGTTACGTACTTCCTTAGAGCATTCAAAGTGTTTCTATTTCCCCGTATCTTTACGGTAACCATGCAAGGCAGGTAGTCTTCCAGTATGCAATTTTACCCGCATATTTCTGGGGGGTGAGTGGGTGGGTCTGGGGCTGAAAATGTGCGTACCTTGCCCAAGTCTACTCACACGGTGAGATCGTGGCTGTGGTGAGATTTGAAACTAAGGCTCACAGCTAACGTTCTTAGTTACTGCACTGCAGCAAAGAGGTGAGCTTTCCGAATGGTCTCACCATTTATATATAAAGATAATAATGTCGTTGCTCTGAGTTAGAAGTTGACTATAACTGTCTTTTTCCATAGCAATCTTTTCTATAACATTCTACTGGACACTTACTCACAAGGTGTCAGGTCAGTTATTGAGCCATACAAGAATACAGTCATACCTCGGGTTACGAACGCTGCGGGTTGCGCGTTTTTGGGTTGCGGACCGCGCCGAAATGGGTTACTTCTGGGTTTTGGCGATCGCGCATGCGCAGAAGCACAAAATGACATCATGCGCATGTGCAGAAGCGCTGAATCACGCCACACAAATGCGCAGACATGGCGCTTCAGGCTGCAAACACTGTGGGTTGCGAACATGCCTCCCGCACGGATCACGTTCGCAACCCAAGATATGACTGTACAAAGAATGCAGGGAGGGACATGATTTGGGGGAGGGGGAGCTGTAGGAGAGCATGAAAAAACAGGGTGTGACGGAACAAGCCATTTACTGAAAGTCACTTTGGGGCATCTCGTGGGGCCTGAACACCCAGCACAAACACTTGTTTGGGGCCTCCCGCCTGCCTGTCCTCCTGGCCACGGGCTTATCTGGTGGCACCATACAAGCCAGCCGCCATTTTGAACTTCCACAAATGCCCAATTGGCTTCCCAGATCCAGCTGCTGCCAATAAGCCTTATCAGGAAGGAGACACTAATGTGGAACTGGCTCCACCGTTTCTTAAACCTGTAGCAAGACATCCCTACTGAACAGCAGAGGGCTGTACCAGCTAGACTGGGGTGGGCCCCATGCCTCTGCTGGACCAGAATAATAATAATAATAATAATAATAATAATAATAATAATAATAATAATAATAATAATAATAATAATAATAATAATAATAATAATAATAATTTATTCCCCAGCCACTCTGGGCAGCTTCCAACAGAATATTAAAATGCAATAGTTTATGAAACATTAAAAGCTTCCCTAAACAGGACTGCCTTCAGATGTCTTCTACAAGTCTGTTTGTTGTTTTTCTCTTTGACATCTGGTGGGAGGGCGTTCCACAGGGCGGGTGCCACTACCGAGAAGGCCCTCTGCCTGGTTCCCTGTAACTTGGCTTCTCGCAACGAGGGAACCGCCAGAAGGCCCTTGGAGCTGGACCTCAGTGTCTGGGCTGAACGATGGGGGGTGGAGACACTCCTTCAGGTATACTGGACCAAAGCCATTTAGGGCTTTAAAGGTCAGCACCAACACCAAATAGCTATGAAATCATTATCCACCTACCACCAAAAGATCAGTGGGAAGAGACAAATGTGTACGGGGAAGACAGGACGACCCAGGGACTCCTTGACACTACACTCTCCTCTGTGCATTTTTTCAGGTCTCCCTAAGGGTAATGGCAGATGGGCATCCTTATTGATTTGCTGCCTTGGCATTGCGGAACGACTGGTTTGCCACTGTGGTAGGCAAACTGGCCTCTTTAAGAAACCAACCTGGCGATTACAAGAGCTTGGTGCATTTCCCCATAGAAATGGGCTACTTCCATTTCCATTGCATGCTATTGCATAATGAGCAGGTTCGATAAAGTCTGTTTTCTCAAGGGCTAAGTGCGAGCAAAGTGGTGGCACTTTTGAGATTATAGCTCAGGAATTCCTGAATGATGCATTTCTGTTGCGGAGCTTCAGGCAGGGAGAATTCACAACATTAAGCTTGAGATTAATATAACCCAAATTTAATCCCAGTTTCTGGTCCTGCTCTCATAATCGCTAAGGTTAGGTTTGAAGAAACACCACTCCAAATCTCCAGGATATGTTAATATAATAAACGCGCAAGCATTGATATGTTTCTGTTACTAACTGTTGAAAAACACGTGCTTGTTTTCACTGTATACATTACTGTTAGTATTTTTAAAAGGATAAATTGTTTAAAAGGATATTGTTTACCATCCACAATACTGGGGGAAATAAAAAGGCTGTATGATGGAAGATTTGCATCTGTTTTGTAAAAACCTGGGTCTTATTCACCCACTGCTGGCACGACTTTGAATGTTTTCATATTATTATATCATGCTATACATTTAGATATGTTATTCTTTGAAAATTTTTGGGGAGCTCCTCGTGCCCTCCCATCCAGGCACTGATGTGGTCCACATTTCCCTAGTGTCTGCAATACTGTACGATTAGGTTTTGTCAGATAATTCACTGGATCCTTTTCCCTTGCTGTGCTAATATTTTATGTGCAGGGAGATTCGTCTTTCTTCTTCTTCTTCTTCTTCTTTTTACTAAAAATATGAGCGAGAATTCAAACTTGTGAACCTCCCAACTTTAGGCTGAAGTGGTGCAGTCCAGGAGAACAGCATTTAACTCAGATCTTACGACCAAATTAGATGTGATGCTAAATGTGTGACTATCAATTACACCTGTCTTTAAGGAGAAATTTTGGTTACCAATGCAATAAATAACTGCCCACACCATTTCTGCAGAAAATTACGTGACTCATCAGTACTCAAGACACTGGTATTTATCTCAGTAATTTGTAAACACTTTCACTACCCAGTTGGAGAATCTACATTTTCCCCATTCTCTGCTGTCCTCACTGACATTAATATCATTTTTTTCCCCTGTGAGACTGATGTCTCATAGGCCCTGGAAGGAACTGATCATGGAGACAGAGTTGGTAGGAGACTCCAGAGTTTGAATTTTCAAGTTGAGTCTTAGGATCTTGCCAGTTTTACAATGCTTGCAGATGGTGTTCTGTGCCGGTGCTGGCGATATTGTTTTGTATCTAACATTTTGCTTACAAAATGTTTGACTAAGAGGACAAAAAAGTCAAAAATGTAAATAGCCAATCCAACCCTGCCCCCATTTTCTCAGAAGTATACTGTAAAGATCCGAGAATTAATTTTTCCTCCTGCTATTTGCTCAATATTCAAATTACAGCTACGATCAGTTGTGGGAAGTACACAGGCTCCCCAGTTCCCATTTAGAAAACCCACACATTGAAATCTGGATTTCAGATTTCGAACTTCTTAGAGAACCCCACACTCACACAGGCACACCGACTCTCTTTCTGTCCCCCTGTTTATCCACTCCATAACACTCCAGTGATGCTGCTCAGCATAGGATGTTCCCAACAATGTGGGGCATTTCAGAAAAGCTGCTCCCAGTGTATAACATCACACTTTACAAGCAAGGAAACAAAGCAATAGGTTTGGCAAAAGATTTGTCTCCTACTATTGCACTAGAAAGGCTAGCTTGATCGTGGAGAGAAATAAGTAGGGGGTAATTATGCTTGTATAGTCAGTTTAATGAATGGTAAGATTATGGGACTTTAGTCGAGTGTCTTTGCCCTCCCTTCATTAATTGCAAAATTTGAGGAGGCCGTATGGAGTGGTCGCGTCATCTCAACAATCAAGAATAGTTGGAGCACGAAGTTTCTCTTTAAAGCTTTTGCTGTGAAGTGTTTGGATTAAATAAGACCCTCCCAATATGAAACATCAACTTGGACATTTCCTCCCCCCCTTGAAGAATTCCCCTCTCCACCCATCCTGCAAAAGCACCCCTTCCTTCTTGTCCCCCCACCCCCCGCACCTGTTACTGCAAGGCATCGCTGCCCAAGGAGGAAGACTCACGTAAGTAGCTCTTTCTTGATCTCCTTGGAAAGGAATTTGAGTTTGAAGTTGGTTAAGGTGATTTCCCCAGGATACTTCCTTTCTTCAAAGTTTTCTTCAGGTACTTCTTGGTCATCAACTTCGGAAGAGGCGAAGGAACGTACAGCAGCCTCTGACTGCAAGAAACCAGCATAGGATGTTGGTGGGACTGAAGGATAACAGAGCTGTGCACAAAACTCTTTTGCTACTAGGCTGTAAAAACAGCAGAGGATTCTCTAATAGGTGCCCACCATCACATTCCTAGGTGGTCTCTGAGACCACGGCTAAAGGTGACAGCTTTCCAGTCAGAAACCCTTCAGAGCAAACGGTGATTCTCTTCTACATTCATAATGAAAGCTGGACAAGAGATTCCAGCCAGGGGATTTACAACTTCCCATAATCATTGCGGCCTGGGAAGTCAGATAGTACTGGACTGCCAATCCAGTGCCACTTTTAAGTATAAAGACTAGGGGTGGACAGATCGGTTAATTTCACTTGCGTGGTGAGGCCCCAGGCCCTGCAGTTCCCTTAGATAATAAACACACAGAAATGAATGTTTAGTTTAGTGGGATAAAATAGGCCACAACTTTATTGGTTACAGATGTGAGCGGTTTGGCTTAGGCATTGGGTGAATCTGGACTATATCCTGACTCCTGCCCATCTGCTGGGAGTCTCATAAGGGTAAACCACCAGTAGGGGGAGCCCTATGATATACATCAATTAAGAGCACCCCCAGGGTCCCCGATGGAGTTGTAGCATGGCCCTAGCCCACCCCCAGGCTTCAGACAGGAACCACACCCCCAGATCCCTTTAACAGGATACCCTTAACATGGAGGGGCAGGGCATAGCTGTCAACCTTCCCTTTTTTGCTGTGGGAAACAGCGCTGGAATAAGGGAATTTCACGCAAAAAAAGGGAAAGTTGATAGCTATGGGCAGGTGGAGGCAACACCCTCCCCTCCCATAAACAAGGCTTACCCAATGCCTAACTGCCACTTGAGCCCCAAAGGGTTGCCGCCAACACTCTCACACCTGCACCCAATCTCTGATGCCCTTAACAATATTGACCAGCCAAATATCATTTCTCTTATCAGAAAACGCCACCATTGCGAAACCAGGCCTCCTGCCCCTCCCAGCCAACCGGATTGGCTAGCTGGGGGGTGTAATGCGGTCAGGAGACCCTATGACGCAGGCGGCATCCCTCTGCCCACAGCCGGGTTACTGGGCAGTCCCAGATGCCCTTCCGCAACACTGCCCTCCCCCAGGATGTTGGAGATTCATTCCCCGTGTCTGCAGTCATGGGATTGTTGTCTGTCACATGACGGTGTATGTTTTTATTCCACAGAGTGGGAAGTGACGGAGACAGGATGTTTGTGTTACTGTGTTCCGTGAAGTGGGACTATTGTCCTTTGTTCTTTCTCTTTGATGTCTGATGCTAGAGAGGGAGGGAGCCATGTTGCAGTGCTCCGTGTGTGTTTATATGTAAATAAAAAGTGGATTAGCCAAAATGCTGAGTTGCTGAGGTCTGTTTACGCATGCTGCGAAGAATCTGCGGATCCCTAAGTGTGCTGATGCTTTTTGGTATTAGTTGCTGTGATGTTAGGGCAGAAGAAAGCTTTCGAAGCTCCCGAATGATCGACCAGGAGGGAGAGAACATGTCAGTCAGGCATGTGTCTCTGCCAGGGTCCTACACGAGAGTAGGATGCTCCTGCTAACATCAGTTTTGGACTTCTCTCAGTTTTGTGTTTTCCCATTCTTAAATCCAGTTCTGCCCATTTTGGCAGCAGTGTGCAGATTATTATTTTTTAAGCCCTCATGAAAATTCAGCAGCATGTTAACGAGAATTTCTCTTGATAAACACATTTTTGCATGCCATTTGCACCAATAAATTCATTTCTACGCTCAACACTTTAGCGTAATATAAGCATTTTTTGGGGGAAACATTGCTTGTCTCACAAAATGAGGCTAAGTGCAAATTCTGAAGAGTACCTGTGCTTCAGTTGACGTACTGTTTCGCCTTTGAATGTGAACTGGATCAAATTTATTTCCTTCTCCCACCCACCCATTGTAAAGTCTCTGTCCTTGCTGACCATCTCAGTGGAGAGTTTACGGCACTTTATGAAAGGCTATGCGTGAGATGTGAAACTACTTTTGCCAGTGTGTGGCAGTAACAGGGCCTGTTTTTTGGGGGCCTTTCTGTGTCATTAAGCCCAAGAAGAAGACTTCATCAGTCTGGGCAACTTGGTGCATGGGGAGAGACCATGTCGTTCTGTACACTAGACCATTGATCTTCAGCCAACCACTCAGTCTCCACCTTGTTGTCCTACAGCAAGCCTTCCCCACGAGATATCTGTCTGGCCCAAGTGCTTGTCAAATAAAATTAAAATAATAGAGTAAGATGCTGAAGAGGCAACATTTTCTTCCAAAGTGCTGAAGAAGTGGGTGTCTTCAGTGGTGCAAGCAGACGCAATGTTAATTTCAATGCATTTACCCAACAG